>NW_012267295.1:4442879-4470816 GCF_000151885.1 Dipodomys ordii | reverse complement strand
GAAAGGCAGACGACCAATGGGAAAAACGGTTCCTATTCCCTATATAAGCAGCCATGTTTTGGGTACACGCGCTCTCGCGCTCAAGCTCTCCCATCAATTCAAAGGCTCTCCAATAAAGCGTGATCTGAGAAGACTCCTGGTGTGGTGGTCGTTCTTCCTCGCTGGCCGAGAAGGCGTTCGCCGCAGGACAGGCCTGGTCATCACTGGGGAAGGCGCACACCTCAGGCGAAGACCAGTGCAAGGTCCTCTCATTAATGTTTTAGACAGAGGCCCAACCTCTACTCTTACCTGTTGCTTAATAAAACAAAAAAGGGGGAGCTGTGGAGAGCTGCAGGAGCCAATGGCGCGGCCGCGTGGCGTGGCTCCGACCTAAGATGGTGCGGGCTCCCGCCTTCCGTCTTCCCCGTGACGAGTGCTCTCTGTAAAAAACAACTCCTTATATGGCTATGACTTGGCTCCTAGTTTGCTTCTGTGTTTGCAGCCCTATCAGTATATGCCACATGGCGCTTCAGGATTGGCCATCCAGGAGGCTTATAACTGGAGCGCGGGGGCGGATGGGAAGGAGAAGCATAGAGAAACAGGAAGAAGTGGGCAGGAGAGAAGCAGGAGAGAAGAAGCTGTAAACAAGGTCCTGAATAAACCGTCTGAGAGAAGAACCTGTTGTCGCGTCATCCTTGCGGGTCGAGGCGGTCGCGACAAAGTTGGATCAATCTGGGTTTACAGTTGAACTTGAAGCAAAATTTATGACTTGGATCTGTGCGCAGTTACCCCTGTGCCTGGTCCCTGCTAATCAGGAGGATGAGGCACGGGGATTGCTTGAGTCCAGGAGTTCAAGGCTAGCTTGGCAACATAGGGAAACCTCAGATCAAAGTAACAATGACAGCAACTATATATCCCTGGGCCGGCCTCAGTGTCCCCATGAGAGCTTTCTGGGAAAGTTCTCACAGCCTGCTGGTTGGATCTTGGTTGGGATAAACCAGCTTGGCTAAGGAGCAGAGGCCGGCAGAGGTCGTTGTGGGACATGACTGGCTCTCCTCTCCCATAGCTCTCACCTGTTTTCCAAGTTTCTACTGGAAGCATGCACATTCTCTAGAGAAGGAAACTTCCTTCTTTCCTTCCTTCCTTCCTTCCTTCCTTCCTTCCTTCCTTCCTTCCTTCCCTCCCTCCTTTCTCTCTCCTTGCTTGCTTGAGGAGCCTGACTGCAAAGGCCCAGGATGTGAAGATGTCACTGAGTTACAGCAGTAATTAGAAGCTGGGCCTTGCCAAAGATGTCAAGTCCCCAATCATTGTTCAATTGATTGATTCCACAGGGGCTCAGCCAAGACAGCTCCTGGTCCTCCTTCCTGCAGCCACCACAGCGTTGGAAGTTGGGTCTCCTGAGGGCCCCCGGGGGCCCCATGTGGAAATCTGGCCAGTGCTGCTCCTGGTTTGTCTGGAGCACAGGTGGTCACATGTGCCCTGCATCTGTTCCCATGTCCACGTTCTCATCCATGGCTCTCCCTCCCTCCTGGGACATACCACCGGCTTGCCTGCTCCCTGGGCAGTCCCTGGTCCGCCTGTGCCCTCGCTGCCTGTGCTTATTTGGCACTGGCTATGGCTTGAGATCAGCTCCTAGTTAGGACTCATGCCTGGACCTGCTGGCCACTCCACACAGGACACCCTAAGGTGAAGCCCTGTCCAGGGAGGAGAGCCACAGAGTCCTGCATGGCCACCCCCCTTCTGATTTCCACAGCGGTGCCTCTCCACATCCGCGGATGGAGATGATCCAAAGTGCCCAATCAGGTTGTTAGGGGGGATGAGGTGGAGGGAAGAGGCAGAGGTGGGGGGAAAGAGCAGAAGGCGAGTGATGTACATTGCATCTGTCTTTGAAAATGGCAGAAGCAATCTCAATGGAAGCTGAAGTGGCCCAGCCAGGGTCCCTCCTCCTGGCCACTGTGAAAGATGCACAGAGGGACACAGGTTCCAGCGGTGGCTTCCTGGGCTGCAGCCCTGGTTCTGCCATTTTTGTGCTGTGTAATCTTGGACAACCATTTGCCCCCTAGTGCCTCAGGTCCCAGACTATAGAAGGACAATCAGGATCCTGTTCATACTTCCTAGAGTTGCTGTGCACGTTCACTCCTGCAGAGGGCGCCACAGAGAGCAAAGAGTCCATACCCATTGGATACTGCTTTCAAAGAGATGAAGTTTGGGGCCCCTGGTGGTGTAGTTGAGAGAAGAATTATTTCTTCGTGGGTCCTGGAGTAGACATACCTGGGGGAGTTTTGCCATCGTGAGGGGAGAGCCTACCTGATAATACGTCTAGCACAAAGGAAAGAGTGCTCTCAGACAAGAAAAGAGGAACTATGTTCTGTTATCAGAACCTTGATCTAGCTATTCTTGAAGTCATTCAGCCACGTAAGCCACATACATCTGTCTCCTCTCCTCCTCCTCCTTCTCTCTTCCTCCTCCTCCTCTTCCTCCTTCTCTCTTCCTGCTCCTCCTCTTCCTCCTTCTTCTTTAACTTACTTCAAGTTGGGTTTCTGTCATTTGTAACAGGAGCCTCTAAAAGGGCATCTACCCATCCATCCATAGATCTGCTCAAATCCCAGCACCGAATCCTAGCTGTGCAGGCTCCACTTCTCACATCGCTTCCCCTCTCCATCTACTAAATGGGATTTAGTTACATCACTTACCAAGTGGAACACGTTCCAAGGATTAAAGGGAGTGAAGCCTGCGGTTCAACCTCTAGGTTGAGCCCTGAGGAGAGGCCCAGAGGCTGCCCTTCCATGCCCTTACCCTCTTTGCCTCCCCCTCCCCACCCTGGTGCGGGAGTCCGCAGCTCCAGCACCCACCAGACCTGGTCCTCACACACAGGCAGAGTCTGGTTGGTACAGACTTTATTGTTTCTCCAGCATTTTCCAGAAGAATGGTATCATTCGAGGGCCGCAGGGGATGGGGGAGTAAAAAATAACATAAACAAACTGAACAGAAACGCAGGAGGGCAGCAAGAGGGGCTGAGATGGGGCGCTCGGGGCAGAGAGGTGGCAGGCCTGGGCCAGTCAGAGCTGTTTAGCTTTCAGCCACCAGAGTGGAGAATTCTGCAAAAAAAAAAAAAAAAAAGGACAGGCAGTGAGTTACAGTGAACAACAGATAGGGGGCGCCAGAGAGGCTGCTCCGCCCGCAGGGTGCTTTGATTTGGTCTCTGTTCTGTTGTTTTGAGATAAAGATTCTTGCTCTGCGGCCAGATGAGCTTCAAATTCGTGAATTTTCCTGCTTCAGTCTCCTAAGTGCCAGGAGTACAACCATGCACCACCATACGCAGCCAGGCACTATTTTAATATCTTATTTAACTCTGACTACAATTGTATCACTTATCATCACTCCTAGTCCACAGATGAAGAAACAGGCTCAGGGACCTGCAGTTTTTCTGAACTTCATTGCTGAGGAAAAACTGCAATGAGAAAGAAGAGTCACCAGGTACCCCTAGCTGTCTCTAAGACTTGGTGTCCCCAGCCCAGGCCTGCCAAAGCACAGGGTCTCTGCTCAGTCCCTGGCACCTCTGGAAAATGCAGTGCTGTGATCAGGGAAGAGCCAGCTTGGGGAACAACAGTGAGGGGTTTGGCTCAGGCATGGTGGCGTATGCCTGTAGTCCTAGCTACTCTGGAGGTAGAGACAGGAAGATGGAGAATTTGACCTCAACCCAGGCAAAGTTAGACCCTATCTCAAAAACAAAATGTACAAGAGCTGGGGTGTGTGGCTTGAGCAGTAAGGCCCTGTGAGGATCTGGGCTCAACCCCATGTAGTGTAACTAATAATGAGAAAGAGGAGGAGAAGGGGCTGTAGGGCCTGAGCCTCTCTGTCTGTCCACTCACTGAAGACAGGGGAGGCCATTCCTCCTGGGGGACAAGTGAAAGGCAGGCTGTGACACAGGCTGTGACAGAAGCCAGCCGCTCACACCTGTAATCCTAGCTACTCAGGAGGTGGAGGCCCAAGGATTGTGGTTCAAAGCCAGCTTGGGAAGACAAATTCAATAGACTCTTAGTTCCAATTAACCAACCAAAAGCTGGAAGTGAAGCTGTGGCTCAAGTAGTAAAATGCCAGCCTTGAGCAGGAAAGCTAAGGGGCAGCGCCCAGGCCCCTGACTTTAAGTCCCAGCACCAGTGCGCATGGGTGTGCGCACAGCCCTGAACTCCTTTGAAGCAGAACGCCTCTGTGGCACCCGCCATCCCGCCGCCCCCTTGTTCCCCACTGTAGCTGCAGTGATATGAGGGGGCACGCCAGGTGGAGGTGAGAGGGGACGCAGAGGTCAGGGGACTCCCCTGAGCACTGCCACAGTTCTGCAGATCGTGATAATTTCAAAACGTAAAAAGTCAAAGAGCATAAAGCAACCATAGCAACACCTGCATGCGTATCCTGGAGCTGGCTAGGCCCAGCCCCATCCGGGAGAGGGGCTGCGTACCTGGAAAAGAAGCACCACTTTCTCTTGTCCCTGAGCTGTCCCAGGACGGGAAGAGGGTGATCTGGATGTGGGGGTCTGGGCAGGGACTCAAGCTGGGAGACAATGAGGAGGCCACTTACTTGAGTGAGGGTCCTGAAAGCCTGAGGCTCTTCGGCGGGCAGGGATGGAGCCTCGAAAAACTACTGAGACACCAAACACTCTCAGAGAACCCCCTCCCTGGGCCAGTACCATAGGCTTGTTTCCTCGCCCAGGAGCCTCTGTGAGCCTGTGGGACCTTGGTTATTTATCTCAAAAGGGCAGGAGAAGGGAGGGACTAAGAGAATGCACAAGAAGGGGTGAACTGGTTCAAGGTATGCATCCATAGAAATAGCGCCATGACCCCTTGTCCTGGTCTAATGAACCACCGTGCGTGTTGATGGTTTGTGGTCAGCATGGCCTTGGGGAAGAATGGTGCATCGAAGAGCACCTTGATTTCCCCCCAACTACCTGGGGAGACACACTCACAGATGGGGAAACTGAGGACCAGGGGTTTAGCTCCACCACGGTCACCACCACAGCAGAGGCGACGCAGCGGCACGCACGCTCAGCTCCCTGTCCACCCTGGAGAGTCTGACCTACTTTGTAAGGTGTAGAGTGACACATGTCCCCGCTCTGGTGTCACCGCCCGGCGGCTCCGTCACGTCAGCCCTTTTTTATTTACTTCATGGTACTTATCACACTCTGAAATGATCTTATTTATGTACTTATTTTTGTCAGGCTTCCCCGCAAGAATGGAAGACAACTCTTAGAGGGCGGGGAAGCCTGGCTGGCTCACACCCCCACCCTCAGCTGCTGGAAGGTTCTGGAACACTGAGGATCCTGCTAAACAAGTGGCAAATGGAGGTGGGGGGGTCTCACGACCCCCTCCTCAGGATTCAGCAAAGGGGTGCTGCACATGTTGCAAATGGGGAAAGAGAAGGATGGAGGTGTGAGGGGTGAGGATCACAGAGAAAGTAAGGCCCAGAGCCACTGCTTGTCCTCTGGCCTCAGGAAGCCTGGCCAGTGACTGGGGACCCAGTTCCTGCCAGGAATCGAGCACGGTCTGTCCAGCTTCTCTGGCAAAGCCAGCCTGTCCTGTCTGGGGCCCGGGGGCCCAGGGGGCTGGGCGCGGTCACTGCTGGAGAGGGGCCCTTGGGTGCCCAGGCTGCTCACTAGGCAGGAAGGGGGCTGGTGGGGCCCCAGGCTGGGAGAAGCCGGACGCTGGGGAGCCTGAACCTCAGATGTATTTGGGGCCTGTGGGTTCTTTATGTGAGGCTCTCTCTCTGTGCACCCTGGGATGGCTCAGAAGCCTTTGGGGTGACCACAGGCCTGACTTTTATGCATTGGCCCCAGGATTCTAATGAGCCTGTGACAGGGCTGGGGTAGGGCCCCCTCTTGGGCATCTGTGTGTCCCCACAGGGCAGTACGGTTGGGGGCCCTCTACTTGAAGGGCCTTCTCCCTCCCTCCCCCCACCCCACCTCTCTGTTTTGTCAGTCATGGGGCTTGAACTCTGATCCTGGGCGCTGTCCCTCAGCTCTTCAGCTCAAGGTGAGCATTCTACCACTTGAGCCACAGCACCACTTCTGGTTTTCTGGTAGTTCATTGGAGATAAGAGTCTCACGGCCTTTCCTGCCAAGGCTGGCTTGGAACCACGATTCTCAGATCTCAGTCTCCTGAGTAGCTAGGATGACAGGCGTGAGCCACCAGCACCCAGCTGAAAGGCCTCCTCTTGAACACCTTGTCTTGTCTTAAAAGCAAAGACAGATACCAAGGACCTGGCGGCGGCGGGCCAGGCCCTGTCCTGAGACAGGGAGTGGGGGGTTGGAGGCCTAGGTCCTTGGGTGCCTGGACCTGGTACCCAGCCCCCTCCTGGCTCAGCTTTCTTGTCTGTGGGGGTCTAAGAACACATTCTCTTGGCTCTAATGGGGGTGTCTGGAGCCTGAGAACTGGGGTCCACTCCCAGCTCCCATCTCTTCCTCCTGTGATCTTTGACTAGGTTCCCCATCTCACTGTTCATCTGAAAGGCGGTGCTTTGAGATTACCTCGTTTAGAGTTTGGAGGAGCCAGCCAGATGTCAAGGCCCACCAGAGCCGGCACTCAGAGCTGGCGCCCAAAGACCCCTGGGGGCCACTTGGACACCAAGCCTAGCCACTGCCTGGCATAGACAGGACGCTGCCACACTGGTTTATGAACATCGTTACTGCCAGAGCTACTGTTCATCTCCACAGTTCCCCAGCCATTTTCTGTCTCCACCTGGGCATTTTCTGTCTCCAGCCTGCTGGCTTACGTTAGTGCCACTGTCCCTGGCAGAGCCCTACAACTAAGTAGGACAAGAAAGACCTAAACAGGAGACACAGGAAAGCTAAATCGCAAGCAGCTGACGGGATTTAAGTTTCCCAAGCACCATCTGAGTTAGTATCCTGCCTCAGTTTCCTCATCTGTAAGATGTAGGGCAACAGGAAGGATTCTGGGAGATGAGGGGTGTGGGCGAACACCATTGAGATGAGGGGGCTTGAGCCTGGAGAAGGATCAAGAATGTTCTTCCTTTCGTTGTAAGACTTGCAGGGACGGTGCTACCTTTGCAATCTGAACTTCTTCCCAGGGCCCTGCAAATCCCTGGTCCGGTGTCCTCGTTGGCTGATCAGAAAGAGATGGAGGAGGTGGGGATGGGATGGCAGGAGACGGCAGATGGAGGGCTGGCAGATGCTCCTCTTTTCTTTCCCTCAGGAAACTGAAATTAGCCTAATGAGGTCTGCCCTAGTCCGAGGTGCTGGGGGATTGGACAAATTTAGAAGCGCATGACAGGTGATGCTGATGGCCCCGAATGAAACTCAGAGACATTGAGTCAGCTTCTGGAAGGCCTCGCCTCTGTCCCTCCGTCGTGATGACCAGGAGACAGGGCCTGGCCCACTCCCGGTTTATCACCTCTCCTGGAAATAGCTCCCAGGCTGGGTTTCATTTACATAGCTATTGCATGCAGAGATCACTTTCCTATCTCGCTAAGCCAGGAGGCAGGGTCATTTGGGGTCAAGCCAGGCAGCCCCGAAGAAGGAGCTTCAACAGTTCTCTGGGGGGACTCACTGGTGTCATTCCATTTCATCCCCATTGGCTCAGACCCAGTTTCTTTGCAGGGAAACTGAGGCAGGACGGCTCTTGTGGGAGGATCTTCTTGGCTTGTGTCTCCTGCTCGAAGGAGAGTGGAATGGTCCTGCACCCTGACTCTGCATCCTGACTCAGCTGTGGCCTCCAAAGTGGAGGGAGAAGGATGGGTGGAGGAAGGACGTCTCGTTCTGCCCTGACCGCTGCTCCATTTTCCCAGAGGCCAGTTACATAAGCAGCCTGCACCGCATCCTCTCCCGGCTCTGTCTTATCTAGCACAGCACAAGGCTAGAGCTAGTGAACATCCACTCGGGAATTCAGAGGAGCAGATGGCTTAGCACAGGACCCACTTAGAACCCCAAAGGCTCAGGAGGAAGAGATACGATTAAGAGGCCCAGATTCAGTCTTGGATCTGCCCATAACCGTCCACCAGGCCTCGGTTTCCACATCTCTCCCTTGGGTTTTTCCACTCAAGGCTGGCACTCTACCATCTGAGCCACTGCTCTACTTCCGGCTTTTTGCTGGTTACTTGAAGATAAGAGTCTCACCGGCTTTTTTTTTTTTCCCTGCTCTGGCTTTGAATGGCGATCCTCAGATCTCAGCCTCCTGAGTAGCTAGGATGACAGGCGTGAGTTCCATTTGTGAGGCTAGGTCTCCCACACGTTGCAAAAGGCTTCGAGGCAGCTTCTACACAAAGCATTCCCATAACTTGAGAGGAAAAGACTCATTTCTCTGACGGTCGCTTTTGGCAGTGGGGGATGTCCGGCTTTGGGCCTTACAAGATCATTTAGTCCAGCCCTGCCAAGGCCACGGGGGCAGGACTCGAAATTCAATAAATCTACAAGTTGTTTTTTCTCTCTTTTTCTGTTTTTTCCAAAGTGAAATTCAATAAATCTTGGCCCCAGCAATGTTGCTTTAAATACACAAATAGCCCTTGGCAGGAAAAAGTTCCCCAGCCCTGCGAGCAACAGAACTGTGAGGCGATGATGCTGTACCCCTACTTTATCGATGGGGGAATGGTTGCTCTAAGAAGGAAGGGGGAGGGGAGGAGACCTCCATAGGGCTGATACCCAAGCACTTGTCCATTCCCCTAGTTCTGTGACCTTCAACACCTCCCTGCTTACTGGAATGCTTAAGGATGAGTGACAACATTTGTCCCCGGGAAGGAGCAGCTGGGCTGGCCCACAGGTGGAGGTGTGGTCCGTGGTCTCCACTAGGGTATGAACTATAGGCACCTCTCAGCAACAGGAAATGCAAAGCCCAGGCTCTTGAAGTGGGACAGGTTTCAAACACATAGGAAAGAGGAGCCATCAAGGACTGGGTGGGCAGGAAAAGGATCACTTGTGCTGTGTGGCACTGTGTGACGCTGTGTGTGTATGTGTGCGTGTGCGAGTGTGTAGACAGGGCAGTGTGCAGGTGTGTGTCCACATGTGTGTGCATGAATGTGTGAAGGGGCCTGTGCACGAGCGGGGGGCTGCAGGAATGTGTGCACATGTGTAAATGTGCCCATGTAGCTCAGAGAAGATCTTGTATTTAGAATTGGATACAGGATCCCAAGCTTTGTGGTCAACCGTTCGTCCCCTGGGCCTCAGTTTCCTTGTCTGGTTGTGAGGTTGAATGGGCTGAAAGAAGTGAATCTAGTTGCGCGGGATGTAGGTGGATGCTAAGCTGAGTTCCTGTCGCCGTGTGGTCCTGACGCGTGGTATTGAGTTTGGGGAGCTGGGGCTACCGGCCAGCGTCTGGTAGCAGCGGGTCATGGCAGGACCCTCAAGCTCAGGGCTCTCTACTACTGAGGGACCCCAGGCATGCTCCTTAACTGCTTGGTGCCTCAGTTTCCCCATTTGTAACATGCAACCAGTGATGGCCCCTACTCCCTAGGGTTCTGGTGAGACACTGGTTTTCAAAGTGGAGTTCAAGGGATCACCAATATCACCTGATTACTTGTGAGAAAAGCACGCACTTGGACCCCACCTAGAGATCAGAAACTCCAGGGAGAGTTTCTCTCCAGGACAGCCTGTGGCCCTCAGAGGTCTGGAACCAGCTCCGCCCTGGATATTGCTGGCTAGGACAGGAAAGCCCTGGAGGATGGGCCTGCCGCACTGCATTGTGGGCCCGACAGCCTTTGTACCCGGCCTTGGTGGCTGCGCTAAGGCTCTTGGACAGCCTCCACCCCTGCCTAACTTCTCACACCAGCTCGGCCCCAGAATTTCTGGGCGGAGGCCGTGAATCAATCGATCACATCTCTAAAAGTCCGTCAGCTTCCTGGAAGTACTTGCCCAAAGATGAGAATGTGCAGCACTATTATTAGAATGCGGCCTTCCTTCCCGCTCCCTCCATTCTGGAATCTTAAAGAACCTGGGCAAGTGTGGCTCCCCTTAGAGGGACAAACTGCTGAGCGAGGTGCCGAGCCTGGCTCTGAGCTTCCCTGAGACCCCACAGGCAAGAGCTCCCCACCTTGGCTGGAGGAGGGGAGGGACCACCCCTCCTCCTCCCTGAACCTGGGGAGGGAGCAAGAAAGGTCTTCATCTACTTCATTCATTCATTCACGGATCCACAAAACCAACTTTCCACTGTTTTTCCCCTGAACCCCAAGCCCGATTCAAGATGCTGGGGTGAGAACCGGGGAGCAGGCAAGTCTCTGCTCTGTGGCACTGGCACAGGTTGGGAGAGACACTCAAGCAGTAAATCAGCTAAACTCACTAGATTTTAAGCAGAAGAACAAAGCAGTACCAGGCAGAAGTGCTGAGCCCTCAGACCTGAACTCACATCCTGACCTTCTCTCTTCCTACCCACAGGGGTTTAAGGCAAACCCTCAGGTTCGCTGAGCCTCGGCATCCCGACCCATAACCCCAGATTGTAACAACACTCGTTGGTGCCTGGCACCAATTCAGGCCTCCACGAGCTTGGCCATCTCTCCTGTCATTCAAGGTCATACAGCTGGACCGCGTCAGATTCCCGGGCCTCGGTGATCCACTGGAGTGCCTGTGGAACCCCCAAATTAGGAAGAGACCCCAGAGATTGGCTGGCGATCTGATCTTGGTTTTAAACACAAGGCGCTTTGCCTTGGGCAGAGGCCCCCTGGCTTCAGAGAGTGTGCTCTGGTAAGTGGGGCTCTGGGGCTCTGGGAACTGAATTTCTCGAATCTCCCCCACCCTTTTTACATCACCGCACCGCCTGGCCCTGTTTGGGAAATGGGCATGGAGACATGAGGAAGGGTGTCTGCCTGTCTTCCCTCTGAAAGCACGGGCCGTGGGGCCCGCTGCCTGACGAGGGCAGCTATAACCATTGCCCATTCCTTTGCCCCTGCCTTCGGTGTTGAATCCTGGCTCTCCTGCTTGCCAGCCACATGACCTTGAACCTCAGAGCTGTCCTTGATACTACCACCCCCACAGACTCTGCCATCCTGAAGCATTATCTACCTCCCTCCCCACTCCTTTCTTTTGGTGCTGGTACTGGAGCGTGAACTCAGGGCCTCAAGTTCTTGCTTGGCTTTTTCATTCAACCTGGAGCTCTACCACTTGAGTCACACATACCTCCACGGCTGGCTTTCTAAATAGTGAATTGGAGATAGGAGTCTCATGCACTTTCCTGTCCAGGTTGGCTTTGAACCGTGATCCTCCGATCTTAGCCTCCTGAGTAGCTAGGGTAACAGGTAGCGCCACCATCGCCCGACTGTCATCTACCTTTATAGAGCCTCTGCCAGACGCGCATCACATGCCCAAATAGTTCTCTCACTCCTGGCAAGCCAACCGTCTTCTGCCCCTTTCTAAACACACTGACTGTTGCTGCCATCCTGCCTTAGCAGATGCCAATACCTGGCCTAAAGCTGCCTCTGCTGCCCAATCACGGACATTCCAGCCCACATTCTCCAACTGTGTACCCCCAATGTGCACATATGCGTACGTGTAGAGCTGGAAATATGAGATGGAATAAATGACTAGTGCAGCCTCTGTTACTTGAGCACATACTTAACGCTCAGCACTCAGTTCTCCCCTGCTTTTCTGGGCAGATTATGGAGGAGGAAGCCAAGAGAGAGGGTTGGACAGCCACTACTCAGAGCAGCCAGCCTAGCAATGATCTAACTCACCTCTGCCTTCTCCAATGCTGGCACTGGATTGAGCTCGGGAGAAGAGAGGCAGGAAGGCAGGGAGGCAGACCAGAGACTGCCCTGTGTTCCCTCACCATTTAGGTAGTCCGTAAATAGCCCGGCCATGCACCAAGCCACCATTACCTCTCAGCAACTTCCCTGCTACCTTAGAAAACCTCTTCTTTTGATCCTAGCCACAAGAAGAGCAACTGGGGTCAGACGGGGTCACCTCTGCACCTGACCTTGGCACGAACACATTCTTGTTTCTGGCACGAACAAACTCTCCTCCATCAACTTCTATCCAAGGTGTGCACAGGGGCGCCCACTCCAAAGAAAATCTGTATCTCTAGACACTTAATTTCTATAACACGTCCAAGCAACTCAGAACAAGCTTGTGCACCTGGGTGCCAGGCAGAGGAGCCAGGTGTGGCCAGGTGAGGCGTGCAAGGTTGCAGATGTGAGGGGCACAGCAGAATGATGGTGGGGGTCTGTGCCTTGCACTTACTCCACAGGTGCTTGCTCACTTCCGGCTCCATGTCGGGTAATGGCTAGATACCTGTGATCAGAGGCGCAATACCATCTGGTCTCTGTTTTAATTCACTTGGCAGTCTACCTTTCCCATTTGCTGTGCGCCTGACCTGGTTCTGAGCACATTCACATGAGCACATCTAGTCTCACCAGGGCCTTGTGAGGTCTCAGCCATCTTTAGCCTCAATTCAGAGATGAGGAAACCAAGGCCCGGAGTGGTCACAGAGCTAACAAGGCTGGGGATTTGATTCCCAGAGTCACCTGTAACCAGTTTTCTCTTAAATTGGCATGGGATGGCCTCAGCAGGCTACAAAGATGTATTCAGATCTGTTTCTAAGTTCCTGCTCTACCACTATGTCCTAGCTCTTTAAAATGGACCAACACCCATCTGCAAAATGTCACAATGCTGAAGATAGCTGAGAAATGTACCCCGCCCCTCTGCCCCCAAATGCCAGGCAGGCTTGAGGGACAGGGACCCTGCCCCTGTACGCAGAGCAGACCTGGAGAAGCACCCTTCCTCATTCCTGGGTGAGAGGTGGCTGGCTCTTTCTCCTGGCTCTCCTACAGGGCTGGCATAGTGTATATATATATACTGAAGGCCAAACCAGAGACTTGAGGTACAGGACATCAGGAGAGGATGGAGAGGAGATAAAGAATTTCCACCCCTGAGATCAGACACTCTGAGGGGGTCCTTGGGGACCCGCGGGTCTGGTTTCCTCTGGCTCAACAGAGAGGCCGTGCAGGGTCACACAGCCTGTGGAGGCATAGCCTAGACCAGAGCGTTGGCAAAGAGGAGGAAAAGCCAGTGTCTCCTGTAATATCTGCTCAGTAGGGAAAAGGGGAAAAATAGATCTATTCTTCTGGGGTCAAATTTAGGAAAATATAGCAGCTTTTTACTGCCTCACTGCGGCTCAGAGATCTCAGACCTAACATGTCACCTTTGTTTTTCCCCCTGCAAATGTCTCTTTCTTTGGGACAAACATAGCTTCAAACCATTTGCATCCACACACCTTGGGATCCATAAGAGCTCAGGCCCTGGCTACCCACCTTCAACTCCGATCTTGCCGTCTCCATCCTTGTCCCCTGCGGCAAGCAATGTCTTGGTTTCTTTAGGAGACAGGTCTCTGGCATCCGAGGAGAAACCCTTTAGGATGAATCTGGTGGGAGGAAAGGGAGACAGTGGGGAGGGAGTCAGGTGAAAGGTCACCTTGCCCCCCCCCATGGCATGGGTGTGGCTGGGCCAGCCCCAGGTCACTGGTCTGCCTGGTGGGGGGGGAGGGGGACCAGCTGTCCTCTACAAGTATCTACCACATGTCTCCTGGAGGGTCAGGGGGTCAGGCTGTGTGGCTTCTGGGGGCCTCGTGGCGGTCTTAGGATGCCACCTGGATAAAGGAGAAGTGGGTCAAGGACTCGGGGAGAGCACAGGGCATGCTGGGTAGTATTGGAGGAAATGGAGAGGGTGAGGCAAGAGTCAGGAGGTTCCCTGGAGAAGGTTTTACCTGAAGGACAGAGGTGGCCTGGATGTGTACCTGTGCATGTTGGACATGGATGGGTGGGAGAAGGTTCTAGATAGAGGGGGACCCTGTAGGATGCTTGGGGGGAATGGATACATAGGCTAGATGAGGGAAGTTCTGACTTAAATGGATTCTCCCCAAACCCTTCTTGTCCCTCCTTCCCTCTCTTCCCTCCTTTCTCCCCCCTCTCTGGCCCCCACTCCCTCTCTCTCCCCCCTTTCTCTTTCTCTGACCAAATGCAAAATAGTCTTGGCCACTACGTGACACAAAGCACAGATGTGGGCCAGGTGGGCGGAGGTGAGGGGGATTTGCTGCTGACACAGCTTTGCAATTTTTTTTTTGTTTGTTCAAAGCTTCTCCTGAGTGCTTTGCTCCAAGGACCCTGGACCCCAACATCTGGCTCCCAGTCCCTGGCTTGCCCAGAAATTGCTCTCGCTGGCAACTCTGAGAGTGATGGGGTCTGCTGAAGGGCGAAGGTGCCTTTCAGATGCATGAAAAAAAATCAATAAATGCTAACAAGAATGCCTCCTGCCTGGCCTGCGGCGTGAAGCAGTCCGGACAAATGCTTGTTCATATGTATTCAATTATTAAGTAGCAGCATTCCATTAGCAATATTAAGTGGCTATCATTTAACCTAGTTAGTTGCACTTTGAGCAGAAGGCTTGATTTTTCCGGAAGCAGCGGTGCTAGAAGTGAGCTTCCCCTGGCACCCAGGGGTCGTGGGGGGTCAGATCGGAGCCTGCTTGCTGTGACAGATGGAAGGACATCTCGGATGGGGACAGGAAAAGCCCAAACACCAGCCCTTTCCCTTCCCAGTGCTTCCTCCCTTCACCCCTCAGGCCTCAGTTTACCCCAGCTCATCCTCCTCAATGAAGCCACTCTTGTCTTTGTCCAAGATGTGGAAAACCTTCTTCACCTCGTCTGCACTCTTTTTCTTCAGGCCCACCATCTGGAAGAACTTTTTGTGGTCGAAGGATTCGGCAGCTGGGGGGGGGGGAGGAGGGTGGAAAAGAGGATCAGGTTAAAAAGAGGACAGAGATGGGGGGTAGGGCAGGGTGGGGGTCCCGGCATTGGTTATCCAGCTCCTAAAAGGACAGAGGGAGTCTACCCCAGGCCAGCTGGCTCTGTCAAGGTCACAGGCTGGAGGTCCTCCCCCCACATCGCATCCCTGTTCTCCCCCCGCACCTCTTGTCAATGGTCTGATAGGTTTTGGCTTTCCTAAAACTCCTTTCTACACAGTCCTTTGGGTGGGAGCTGAGCGGAGTGGCCCGGGATGTGGATGGAGGGGGCACACGCAGGCGTGTGACCTGCTAGAGAAGGGACAACCTTCCCAGGAAAGCCACAGTGAGAGGGAAAGGGTTTTATTTTTCTTTTGTCAAGGTCAAAGGAGGAAGATGGGAGGAAGGGCGAACCCAGACGTCCTGGCAGTAAGGCAGAAACCCATCTGTGGATGTGAGTGTGTGTGTGTGAGTGTGTGTGTGTGAGTCTGTATGTGTAGGTGTGTGGGGTGTGTGAGTATGTGTGTGTGAGTCTGTGTAGGTGTGTGGGGTATTAGGTATGTGAGTATGTGTATGTATGTGAGTCTGTATGTATAGGTGTGTGGGGTGTGTGAGGTGTGTGAGTATGTGTATGTGAGTCTGTATGTGTAAGTGTGTGAGGTGTGTGAGTCTGTATGTGTAGGTGTGTGTGTGTATGTGTGCATGAGTCTGTAGGTGTATGTGGGTATGAGGTGTGTGTGGGGAGAGTGTGTATGTGGGGGGAGGGGGCGCCCAGGAGCACCCCCTTTCCCTGGTTTGGTGTGGTGGTGGGTGGGTGGGCACAGCTCCCTGGCCGTCTCCCACAGCTTCCCCAGTGGGAGAGAAGGTGCCCTGGAAAGAGGGAGATGGCCATCTCTGGCTCTCCCTAACTTTCCACATCGGGCGGCTCCTCTTTCGGAGCACCTCAGCCCTGCAGGGCTTTCTACAGGCACCTGGTGGGTGGGTGTGGACGCAAGGCCATTGAAAGGAAGGACCCCTCTCCCTCCCATGGGGCTGAGGGATGGAGCTGGGCAGGTCACCCTGCTCGAATCCCTCTTCTGCTGGGCTAGATGACCTTGGACCAGCCTCCCCTGCTGCCCAGCCTCAGTTTCCCTAACTGGGTGGCAGAATGGGGAAGGCTGACAATTAAGCTAAGGTTCCCAGCAGGGTGGTCTGACAGCCGGGGAGCTCCCCCCCATTTGTCGGCCACCCCCTTAAGGGGACTGGAAGCTTCAGGTGCCCAGGGCTTCACCCAGGTCTGGACAGAGCACCTGCTTAGGGAAGGTCACCACGCCGTCGGGGCACCCCTCCCCAAAGGTGAGGAGATTTGAACCCTAGAGGTCAGGGCGCTGGGGCAGTCTGCCTTCCAGGAAATGTCTTGTCCAGAATAAGGATGGAGAAAAAGAGTGTCGTGGGGAGAAGACACGGCTTAAAGGGAAAGTCCTCCCCACCCCTCCTCCGCTCCCCGCACCCAGAACCCCGGCGGAGGTCCCTCCTCGGACCCGAGTCCTCCCAGCGCGGCCACCGTTCCAGAGCCCACAACTTTGTGCAGCATCAGCCAGGGCACCCGCCTTCCCCATCGCACCCTGAAAAGCTGAGGACCATCGGGGCCCCATCCAGGCAAGGGTGGGGTAGGGGAAACGATGCGGGATGCGGGAGCGGAGAGGGGTCGGCTGGGGCGGGCTGCAGGGGGGCGAAGGTGGCAGCGGGGCGAGGGCAGGGGGCCGGGAGGGGGGGCGCTGCTCACCGGCAAAGGCTCCTATCGCCTTCTTGATGTCCTCAGCGCTGAGCAAGTCTGTCATCGACATCCTGCAACTGTTTGAGCGGGCAGAGCAAGTGCGAAAAGATTAAAAAGTGCTCTTCTCATCATTTCTGCTCATATGACCAGCGCTGCAGTGGCGCGCGCCAGGCGCACGCACCGCCCGGCCTGGCACTGCGCCAGGGGCGCCGGGCTCAGCGCTGGGCTGGGCTCCACGGGCTGCGGGGGCAGCTGAGGGGTCCACGGCACCCCAGGAGGCGGGGGGAGGGGGGGACTGTCGCCAAAGTGCCAGCTCGGGAATTGAAGGGGTTTCCCCTGCCACCAGCCGGGACTGGAGAGATCGCTGGCCCCTCAAGGGCAAGCAGGAGGTTTGGGGCATCTCTGATCTGGGTGTGGGGAGTGATGCACCCCCCAGTGGGACCCAGGCCTGAAGGGGCCAGTCTGTCCTCCCCGGGGGGCCTGTCTGTACCCCTAGGGGAAGGGGGGGAGGCTCTGGCCTTTACCCATTCCCGCTCCATGTCTCCCTTAGTCTCTTCTCTCCTGGGCTCCGTATGCCAAGTTATGCTGCAAAAATCTGCCTGCTGAATTGTGTGTGTGCGTGTAATCTGAAACCTCACCCTCCAGAGGTGCAAGCCTGGACAGGGACAGATGGCGAGGCTCCTCAGCTCCACTCCTTTTTCTCCAGGTCCCCCAAATCTGGGGTCCCCCACTCCCCTTGGCTATGAGGACCTCTCCAAGGAGAGGCCCAGGTGGAGGACACTGCTGAGGGTGGTGTTTAAGCACCACCTCCCAGGAGGCCGGTGGGACTTGGGGTGGGGGTGGGGGAAGGGAAGGGTAGCACCTTTCGATCACACTTTCTAGGATCTAAGTAGGCTCTGTAGCCTGGGCTCCACCACTGGGGAAAGTGATGCTGGCTAATTTTCATGCAGTCAGCTACTCTGGCTGTGACCCGCGGAGCACTGTATGGGGAGTCTGGGGATCTGGGCTCTGGAGGTGGGTGCGGAGTGCTAAGTCTCTCCATGGTGACCTTGGGCAGTGACCTTCTTCATAGCCAAGGCTTTTGTCCCCCTGTGTTGTGGTTGGTGTGAGGGTGGTCTCCTGCCCAGGACCACAAGACTAACTTAAGGTCCAGGAAGGTGGGCAGCGGTTGGGGCTGTGGTAGGGGACCAGGGACAGCTGCCCAGCTGTCAGGAGCTCAGGTTCCCTGACACTCGCTGTCAGCACAGACTCCCTGGCTGGGCCCTGGACGGCTGCCCTTCCTGGAAACCTTAGGAGTGGCTGGCTCCAGCTGCCCGCTCCGGTGAGTCACCTCCTTCAAGGCCATCCCCTGCCAGCTGGCTTCCAATACGCCGAGGCTGCAGCTCCTAACCTGCTATCTGCGGCCATGAAGCCCCCCCAGAGCCCCCAGCCGCCCGTGCAGCCCCTTCTGTGGCCACTGCCACCTCCGCTCGGGCGTGCTGCGAATTCAAGTCCCGGGGCTCTGCTGGCTCTCAGGCCTAGTTGGAGCAGATATCTCTTCACCCTGGGGACCCTGTGTACTACAGATGGGGAAACAGAGGCTGAGAGGGTCCATGAGGACCCCCAGGACATGCCAGCTGGGCATCCTCCCAGGGTCCTCCAATGTTAGGGCTCAGTGACCCACTAATGCCCCTTCCTGATACCCGGGGCCCATGTATCTGAGCCACTGCCCCCCCCACCATCCCTCCCCTTTCTCCATCTCCCTCCCTGCTGCTGAGGACCCCGTGGGAAGGCAGGGCATCAGACATTAGCCTCTCTGGACCAGTGCAGCAGCCCCTTCCTTCTGCCCTTCTGAGTTCTGGATTCCCTCTGTGGGCCCACGTGTGCGTGGCCCCGCCCTCTGGGTCCTAGAGGGAGAGGGATGGATCCGGGTCACCCAGGAGCCAGGTGGAAGAGCTGGGAGTTCATTCCCTCAGGCCCTGGGCTTCCCTGCTGTCCAGCCCTGGTCCCCTGGGAAGGAGGGATGCGCTGTCCCTTCCAGCCGGCTCCCTCCCTCTGCATCCCCAGCATCGGCCTCCACGCTGGGAAGCTGCCACTCACCTCGGACGGGGCAGAGGCCGGAGCCTGTACACGGAAGTTGGGTTAGTGGGGGATCCTGTGGGAAAATGAGTCTGGTGGCAGGGTGGCCACTTAAATAGTCTTGGGACCTGGCTATTTTGGGAGGTGGCGTCTCCCCCCCTCCAGTCCCCGCCCCCTCCCCTTCCGGTGTCAGGTAGTCCCCAACCCTGGGGCTGCGCTTCTGTATCACATTCACCCCCCCAGGCCCATTGGGCCAAGCCTATTAATAACCCTTGGCCCCTGCCTTCCTCCAGCACCCAACATGGAGGCCCAGGCGGGACCTGCGTCTTCCAGGAAGCCTTCCATCCCCAAATAATGTAGCCACAGGGTTTCCTTCCTCCAGAGCTGGCTAGGAAAGGAAGAGAGAGAGGCAAGGGGGAGCAATGGAATAAAAACTGCCCTGTGTGAAAGGCTGGGCTGGATTCGCACGCGTGCACGGTCACATTGTCACAGCATGGGGTGATGGTTCTTGCCCGGAGAGGAGAACAGATGTGGCTGTGGGTGCGAAGGCTCTGCTGCACACAGCTGGGCATGGGAAATGGAGACTGCAGTGGATTCTTCTATTCTCTGTGCGTCCCCAGCTCCTCCCGCTCTATGCCGCAGCCTCCCAGCTAGAAAATGCACAGCAGATGAGCTCAAGGGCGCAGTTGGGGCCCTGTCATCACAGCAGAATGCCCCTTGTACACAGCATGAGTTGAAAGGCGTCTCTGATTGTCTCAGTCCCGGACCGGAGATGGGGGTCTAGAGCAGGGTTTGAGCAGCATGAACGAGTTCAAGTGGTTGAGTATCTAGCAGGCACGATGCTCAACTTTCCTCTCCCCATTCCTAACCCTCGCGCGGATCTCCAGGGCACTGAGATGCTGGACCATGGAGTCCAGTTGGTGGGAGGGGCTGAGGAGGCTGGGCCTCCATGTGGGAGGCTGTGAGGGCTGAGGCTCCTTCGCTGACCAGTGGCTTCATGGCTGGGAAAAGCGCATGGAGAACTGGAAGAGGAAGCTGGGGCTGGAGCTGCACTGGGGAGCTGGGAGGATGGATCCCCAGAGGCAGTAGCTCCTGCTCTCAGGTACAGGACAGGAGACTGACTCCTAGGAATTCGGGGTGGGGGCCCCCACTAATGATCAGCCACAGCCTACCACAACCCACAGACCTAGCATCAAAGTGGCTGACTCAGATCCCAGGGTTGTGTGCTGGGGTTCGGGGTACCTGGGAGTGAGGCCAGGGCTGGTCCCGAAGTTCCAGGTAGAGTGGGAATTTGCCCCAGGCCTGGCTGAGCTAGGGGCAGGGGGAGCCCAGCATTGCTGAGGACCAGCCAGGTCTGGGGCTCTGTTTGTGGAGCACTGTCCCCGAGAGCAGATCCAGCCTCACACTTCCATCCCTTATCCTCTCAAGAGGTTGGTCAGATCCTTTGCCCGCTTCACCTACGAGAAAGAATTAGGCTCAGAATGGTTAGACTACTGGCACAAGGTCATACAGCAGAGGCATGCTTTTAACTCAAGTCTCTTTGACACCGAAGAGTATTCTCCTTTCTGCCACACCGCCTGGCTTCTTGAAGAAGAACCAGGCGAAGACTGGGGGCCGCAGCATCCGGAGAGAGTCCTTCCTCTGGCTTCTTCGGGGACTTGTATTCAAGCAGCTCTGGGTGGGCTGTACCATGTGGGGAGGGTGCACTTTATGACATGATTTCACTTTGCCCTTGCAGGACTCTCAGAGGTTTGAAGAAATACAATCTCAGAGTCGCACAGCTCAGAAAAGCATGCGCAGAGCTGGGATTTGAAATCAAGCGTCCAGTTCTGAGGCAGCATCTTTTTTCCCATTTGAGGAAAGTCAAGGATGTCCTAAAGCCTGGGGAGAATTTCCTGCAACATTTGCTCTGCAGCTTTGCTAATTCAAGCCGCCTTTGCCTTCCTAGCCTACTTGATTTCTACAAGGGCCTCCATGCCAGAAAATGAGTTTTCAGTCAAGCCTATTTTTGACTAGCACGCATCAGGCCCTGGTTTCCATGCCTAGTCCTGAGGAGTCAGGGGGAGGTCAGGGGAGATTTGACCTGTGCAACTGAAACACCCTGCAGGGTTTCAGGTATGGCTTGATCCAGAGCCCTAATTCTATCCTAAGGATCTCTCTCTCTCTCTCTCTTCCCCCAGGTAAGTCCTGTGGGGATGGAGGCTACCTTCTGAGAAGAGCCATCCATCCCCCGATGGATGTCATAGAGGGCTGCGCCCTGCTGGGCTGTGAGCCCCAGGGGCCCTTCTTGTAGAGAATAGGGCTTCCCCGCCTTGCTGCTTGCTGAGAAGGCTCAGGGCCAGATCTGCTGGCTGTGAGCATCTGGCTGCTCACCCGTTCTGTCGCTCACCCCTGAGCGGGGGCTAGGCAGGGACAGGGAGCTGGGGGCTGGGAACCCTGCAGGCCTCGGCCTTTCATGAGGAAGGCACAGAACAGTCTGGCAGGTGGGTCTGGAAGCAGCCCACTCAGTCGAGTCTTGGGGGACCCAGGTACCAGGCACAGGGAGGTGGGCAAGCCCAGATGAACTTTAAGGCAGGGTGCATGGAACTCACTTTTCTGAATGTGAGGTCCCCAGCGCGGCCCCCCTCCCCCCCTCCTGCCCCTCAGGACGGCTGACAGGCAGTCAGAGTGCAGTGGAACTTTCTTCTAGTTTCAGGGTTCCTTGTTCTGATAGAGATGAGATCCTGGGGACTTGGTGGAAATTGTCACCCCACACCGAGCCGTCCCTTGGCTCCTCATATTGGCTCACAGCCTCGGATGGACATGTTATGTAGGCTCCAGTCATGTGCATATATGTTACTGAAATGGACCTCATTGTCTAATTGATTTTCACCAGTAGACAAAACTGAAGTTCAGAGAAGTCCAGTCACTCCTCCAAGGTCACACAGCACCCTGGGACCAGAGCCTAGTCTGTCTATCTGCCTCTGCCCTGGTCCAAAGCCGGTGGAGGGAGGGAAGGCAGTGTGTGCGGATCAGCAGTGTCCCCGCTGCTGCCGCTGCTGCCTGCCAGCAGACGGTCTGTGGCTTCACTGGTGCGATTTCGTTAGTTCACACTATTTCCACCTGCTGTGGCTGGGAACAGGATACAGTACCTCACGTCCAGGGTCTGGCGGGCAGGGGCCGCTGCAGGATCTAATGATATTTATGAGGTCAGTCCTGCGGGGTGACGTGTATTAACTCGAAAGAATCTTGGCTGCACCTTGTGCCCTCTCGTCCCCTCTTCCCCCTCCCGCAGATTGAAGCACAGTTTCTCCACGGAGAGAGCTTGGGGG
The DNA here is from genome assembly GCF_000151885.1 of Dipodomys ordii. Classification (NCBI taxonomy): domain Eukaryota; kingdom Metazoa; phylum Chordata; class Mammalia; order Rodentia; family Heteromyidae; genus Dipodomys; species Dipodomys ordii. Next base: position 4,449,008 of record NW_012267295.1, on the reverse strand, counting down.
GGAGGCTTGGGGTGGAGAGCAGACCCCCCTGGCTCTGCTCACTCAACCCCTCGGGGCCTGGAGCCCGGTATCTTGCCTCTTGGGGCCTCAGGATCCTTAGCGATGAAAGGGAGCAGGAGGAGAAGCCGGAGGGGTGACAGGAGGGGAGGTCAGTTGTATTTATTTATTAACACGTGTGTAGTTATTATAAAGGTGAGGTCTGGAGGGATTGCAGTTACAAACGTCAGGTCAAGGAGACATTTCTTTTTGGACAATGTCCCCCCACGCCCTCCCTCGCTCTCTCCCCGTGTCTCCCTCCCACCTCCACCCACAAGTTCATTTTCCACAGCGTGTCCCGTGAGGACCACTGCTGCGTTTGTTCACCCCCTGTCCCTCCATTTCTGTGCTCCCCCTTACCCTCCCAAAGACAGATAAACGAACAAGACAAAAAGAAAACCCAATTCGCAGAAAAGAGACAAAAAAAACCCTCCAGCTTCCATTTCCTGGAGATCATTTCGATAAATCTTCTTTCATATGATCAGAGGCATGCAGGCATGGCGCCTTTGTGCTCCTCTCCTGAGAGTGTCCTCCTTTGGGCTCACTGTGTGTGAATGTCTACAGTCCTGTTTTACTGATCCAGTTTCCGCCTTGGAGAGGAGACACGCACCGTTGGTGTCTCCCAGCTTGGCTTCCCTGGTTTAACACGATCTGGTGGAGGGCGGTGGTTCTGAGAGGGGCCCCCAGTCTGCGCAGTCCTAACGCAGATGCCAGGCAATTGTCACTGAGGGGACGTTGCCCTTGACTCTGTCCTGCCACTGAAGGAGGAGACGCAAGAACCAGGGACCACTGGCGCCTGCCTCATCTGGCCATTCCAGGGGTCTCTGAGCCCAGGGGGGAAGTGAGGAACCAGCCACTGGGGAGGCTGGAGACTGAGAGCTGGATAGAGCTGGGCTGGGGGCTGGGCGCCATTGTGGTCTGGAAGGGGCTGGGGCTCAGGGAAGGAAGACAAGATGTGGTCATGGAAGGGAGACAAGATGGAACTGAGAGAGCCCCGGTGGTGGTGAGGGCCCTGTCCGCCAGGGGTTCCTGGAGGAGGGGACCAGGGCTGGAGAAGGGATGGACAGCTGGCCTGGGAGGGCATGGTGGGGCCCGGCAGGCCTGGGTCTTGCTCAGGGGGGTGGACAAGGCCCCAGGAGATGCAGGGAGGAGGCAAATGCAGCCCAGGGGACCGTGAGCCCTCCGGTGCCCAGGCACTGGCTGGCAGCAGGGAGCAGAGGATGCCATGCCGGGCTTTACTCAGAGGGATGGAGGTGTCCTTCTTCACCCCAGCCCCTCTCTACCCTATAGTCAGACTTGAGGAGACCATGGAGGTGTGTGTGTGTGTGTGTGTGTGTGTGTGTGTGGTACATGTGTGTATGTGCATGCATGCATGCATGTGCTAGGGGGAGGGAAGGGTCTCCATGTATCTCTTGGGGATGGATGGCCAGCCATACTCTCAGTTGGTTTTCTGATGATCAGTGCCCGCCCAGCTCGTGCATGGTTGGGCACAGTTGGGGGATGCCAGCATCTAGCATCCGTGCATGAATATGGGCAGTGTGGGTGCTGTGACCCCCATAGCAAAGTGGGAGACACTTGTCTCTCATCGTGATCTGTGCCCCAGGATTATGGGTCTTCCTTCCTCCCTCCCTCCCTGTCTGCCTTCCTTCCTGCCTCTCTCCCTCCCTTCTTTCTTTTCTCCCTCCCTCCTTCCTTCCTCCCTCTCTCCTTCCTTCCCTTCCTTCCTCCCTTCTTCCTCCCTTTCTCCTCCTTCCTTCCTTCCTTCCCATCTTCCCCTCCTTCCTTCCTCCCTCCCTCCCTGCCCGCCTTCCTTCTTTCCTCCCTCCCTCCTTCCCTCTCTTCTTTCCTTTCTCCCTCACTCCTCTCTTCCTCCCTCTTTCCCTCCTTCCCTTCCTTCTTTCCTTCCCTTCCTCCTTCCCTTTCTCCTCTGCCTTCCTTCCCTCCCTCCCTCTCTCCCTTCCTTCTTTCCTTCCTTTCTTCCTTCCCTTGTTTCTTCCCTCCTTCCCTTCCTTCCTTCCCTCCTTTCTCCCCTCCTTCCCTTCCTCCTTCCCTCCCTCCCTTCCTTCCTTCCTCCCTTCCTTCCTCCCTTTTACCTCCTCCTTCCTTCCCTCCTCCCTCCCTCCTTTTTTCCTCCCTCCCTCCTTTCTTCCTTCCTTCTTTCCGTCCTTCCTCCTCTTCTTCCCTTCTTCCTCCTTCTCCCTTCCTCCGTTCCTTCCTCCTTTCCTCCCCTCCTCCTCTTCCTTCCCTCCTTCTTTCCTCCCTTTCTCCTCCTTTCTTCCTCCGTTCCTTCCTCCTTTCCTCCCTTCCTCCTCTTCCTTCTTTCCCTCCCTCCCTCCCCTAAGTTCCTAGGTTCAAGTCTCAGAAAGCCTTTACAGTGGTCTCCATGTGAGCAGGCTCTCATCCAGCCTGACTGCCCTAATAAGAGAATGGCAGGACACAATCCGGCAAAGGTCCCTCAGGGTTGCCTGGGGCGATGGCCACCGTGCCCAGCCCCAGCCCCAGGTATTCTCACTTGGTCTCAGCCTTGATGCCATCTACCCACTTTCCATTGCCAACTCTATTATCGTCCAAAGCTGAGGAAGCGATCTCGTTGGAGACAGCAAGGAACTTGCCCCGATTTGCCCAGCAGGTCAGTGGTGCAGCTGGGGTTTGAAGCCAGATACCTGGGCTCCGGGGCCTGTTCACGTCTGACACTTGCTCACAGCCTCTGCTTTACTCGTCTGCAGCCTGAATGGGCTGTCCCTCTGCTGGTGGCCTCTGAGCGCCAGGAAACCCCCAGACCAGCCACTGCCCTCCATGCATTGGGTTTACACCCTGCATGTCTGGGCCTCTCATCCCCTCCTACTACAAAGCCCTTTCTGTAATAGTAAAGATTTTCCTGGGCTAAGCATGATAAGGGTTCTAGTTTCAACTCCTTCCAACAAAAGCCTCCATGTGCTGGCTGCCAGTCATCCTAGCTACTCAGGAGGCTGAGATCCGAGGATCGTGGTTCAAAGCCAGCCCAGGCAGGAAAGTCCATGAGACTCTTATCTCCAGTTCACCACTAAAAAGCCAGAAGTAGAGGTGTGGTTCAAGTGATAGAGCACCAGCTTTGAGCCAAGGAACTAATAGATAGCACCCAAGCCCCAGGACTGGCACAAAAAGCAAACAAAAAAAGCCTCCATGAATTCAGTAGCTCTTGGAAACACATAGGCTGAATTATTCTTTGTGGTTCATTATGGTTTTGTTTGTTTGCTTGCTTGCTTGTGGGGTTCTTTTCAGTCTATAGAGAAGACTGGATTCAGAGATAGATTCTCAGACTTCTTGCAATAAATCCTGGACTCTGAAACCTTTTGTTTCCCTCAATCTGGCCGGTTTCATCTGGGGCATGTTTGAACACGCCGCTGCCCTGTCCTGGCATGACCCCCACTCAGCCTCCTCGGGAAAGTCCCCTGACATTGCTCCTGCAGTCCAGCCCGTGGCTCTCCAGCCTTCAGCTCTGCCAATCACCTCTCACCCCTGCCCCGCCCTCTCTCACTGCTGGACCACTGGCCTGTGGGCTGCTGGCTTGCGGCGCTATAGTATCATTCCGTCATTGAGGAAAGCAGCGTTACCATCGCATTCCTATCCTAGCTGGTCACCTCTTCTGGACTCCTGGGCGTGGACACATCTCTGCCATCACTTGTGATGGGGATCTGCCACTCTCGAAATGTTACCCCTGCAGGTAACAAGTGCCTGAATTCCCCAAAGCAGGTTCATCTGGCTAAACCCAGATCTGCTCAGTGAGTGTGCACAACCAACTCCTAGAACCAGGCATGCTGAAATCACTTTAGGCCAAAATCACAAACTTGTCAAACTTGTCCTGAAACTTTTAAAATTGAACGAAAAGGGCCTATTGGCACCAACTCTCACCCGACCTGCCAGTCACCCGCCTCCAACGTGGGATTCGACCGACTGGGACACATCACCCCAACCATGAGCGAAAGCACCAACTGGGATATTATCCCAGGAAGGAGAAGAGAGCTCTCGGATCTACTGGGACAAAGCTGGTCCTGGTGATGAGGGACCACACACCCAGAGGCAGTTGGGAAGAACTGCTCGGAGCCTGAATGGAGTCACTCATGCTGGTCTCTTCAAAAGTAACTGAAGCCAGGAGGTAAAACTAACTAGTTCATACACATGCCTGTCGGATGCCCATATCTGTCTACCTCCTGGACTCAGGGTAGTTTGCCTTGGTGCCTTCCTGGGTCTTCCATCCATACTCAGCAGATATCTATCGCCCAGTTACAGAAATGATGAAGGGCTTCCTCTTGGCCCGTAACCACTTCAATCCAGCCCTGGCTTCTGACTGCTGGATCTGTACAAAGCCACTCCCCATACAATATCTGGCTTATTCTTTTTGTTGTTATTGTTGTTGGTCGTGGGGCCTGAACTCTGGGCCTGGGCACTGTCCCTCAGCTCTTCAGCTCAAGGCTAGCGCTCTACCACTTGAATCACAGCGCCACTTTCAGCTTTTTCTGCTTATGTGGTGCTGAGGAATCGAACCCAGGGCCTCATGCATGCAAGACAAGCACTTTACCACTAAGCCACCTTCCCGGCCCCTGGCTTATTATTCTTAACCAGTCCACCATGCTCTCCCCGACCCAGCCGCCAGAAACCCTAGACTCTACCTTCCTGACCCTGGTCCAGTTAGATGGAAATTCCTCCTTCCCTGTAATGGGACACATGTGGGTTTGTGTTCCAAATGGAACTTTTCCGGCTTGTGACTAGGGTGTGTTCTCCCATGTCATTCCTATCGACCTGTCCTGCCACCTGGTCAGCCTTTTGCCTGACCTCATAGTCCTCCAGCCAGAGGAGAAGCCTCCTCGCTCATCTGGAGGCCTCCCTACATCTCAGCCCTCTTCCACGACCTACCATCGCTCTCCTCGGGGACAACTAACCACATCAGGCACAGGACTTGGAGCCACCGAGAGGCTGACCCAGCCAGTCACAGAGGATTTTACAGCTCTCAGCCAATCAGCCCCAGCGTTACAACGACAACTCACTGGCCGCAGTTGTCCACAATAGACACAGGCGTGACTCACTGCTGCACAGGGGGGACACTGTGCCTTTCTACAGGACGCATCATCTCTGTGGGAGTCCTTCCAGTGGATGTCCTAATGGGGTTCCTCTCACAGGGGTCCCTCTGGCTGGCTCTTCTATTAGCACCTTTAACAGTCACCCTCTTCCTCCTCCTCCTCGGACCCTGTTTTCTTAACCTTTTGCAAAAGTTTCTCTTGAACAGGATAAATGCCCTCACCCAGACCACCAGCCAGGAGCAAGTCAAAGTCTATTACTACAGGCAGATGGAGACTTCTCTTACACCATCCTGCCCTTCCCAACACAGACACAGACCCTGAAGACCCCAGCCCCAGGGATCCCTTCAATGCCATCAGGAAATAGCTAGAAAAGATGCCCTCAACCTTTTGTATCCCTTTTGTACCCCTTCAGGGTCTCAGATGATGGGAATCTGCCATCCCAAAAATGTGAAAGTCCACTCTCCCACCCCACCCTTAGGTAACCGGTATCTGAATTCCCTGAAGCACGCCACACCTTGCTAAACCCAGACCTGCTCAGCAGGCTCCTGGAACCAAGCATGCTTAAATTACCACCAATTCACAAAGCGTGTCCCCTACCTTTTATACCCTCCGGCCACCTTCAACCCTACCCAAGTCCTTCCACTCCTGCCGCCACTCCTCCATGCCTGAATCTCCTGACTCCCCTCAGGTCGCCCTGGCGTCCCTCCTCAACTTTCCATTAAAGTTGATCTGGCCTGTTGAGGTTGCTTTCTACTCTTTCTTTATTCTAACACCATTGTGACTCGGTTTCCTAACAACTTGTCCCTGGTGCACACTTTTCCATCCAGGTGACAAGAGCTCAAATGTGCCTGCCAGCAGCAACCATCTGCCTGCCAGGCTTTCCCTTTCTGGCAGTAGAACTCTTCCTTCCTTCCTTCCTTCCTTCCTGCCTTCCTTCCTGCCTTCCTTCCTGCCTTCCTTCCTTCCTTCCTTCCTTCCTTCCTTCCTTCCTTCCTTCCTTCCTTCCTTCCTTCCTTCCTTCCTTCTTCCCTCCCTC
>NW_012267295.1:4333997-4442829 GCF_000151885.1 Dipodomys ordii | reverse complement strand
CTTCCTTCCTTCCTTCCTTCCTTCCTTCCTTCTTCCCTCCCTCCTTCCCTCCCTCCCTCCCTCCCTCCCTTCCTTCCTTCTGTCTATGTAGTACTGTGGGTTGAACTCCTCAGGGCCTTATGCTTGCTAGACAGACACTACCACTGAGCCATACCTCCAGCCCCTTTATGCTCTGGTTATTTTCAAGGTCATGTGCCCTGGCTGGCCTGTGTGTCTCCATGTTGCTGAGGAGGACAGGTATACACCACTGTGCCCAGACTTTGTGCTTCTCTGGAGCTGGAGTAACAAATACATGCTACTTGCCCAGCTATTGCTTGAGATGGAGTCTTGTGAAGCTTTCTATGAACTCTTGAACCTCAATCCCCAGATCTCTACCTCCCAAGAAGGATTACAGATAGACTTGAGCCACCATACAAACTTATTTTTTTTTTTAAGAAACAAGATGTTGCCTAGTCTTGCCTTGAACTTGTAATGGTCCTACTTCAGCCACAGGAGCAGGTGGAGTTAGGGGTGTGTGCTTTGCAGCCGCAGACCACTTCAGTACATCTGATGTCAAGCGAGTGCTCTGTCAGTGTCTGGATCAACCTTTCCCATCAGTCTGTTTGAAGCATCTCAAACCCTTTATTGGGATAACCCACAAAGGTGGCCCCCATCCACTCATCCGTGCGCATGCGTGAGTGTGTGTGTGTGTGTGTGTGTGTGTGTGTGTGCATGCTCATGACCTGGAGTCTCTTCTTCCCCCTCTTTGCTGGGTATAGATGATTGGCCATGAACTAAACAGAATCTGGAGCCTGCATCTTAGGACACCACTGGGGGACCACGGACAGCATTTGGAGAAGAACCACCCAGCTCCCTGGGTATTTAGCTTCTGACATAGGACGTTGTGCGGTCACATTCTGATGGTAGCACAGTGAAACCTACAATCCCACCTGAGCAGTCCAGGTGACATCACACGGAGCAGAGGAACTGCCTGCATACCAGCTCCGTGAACCTCAACATACAGTTGAGGATCTATTTGGGGAAGAGTTGGGGATGTGTTTTCCCTGCAGATACTTGGAATGGACCCCAACTATTTCCCTTTGTTGAGGTCATGATTCCCCCAAATTCTCTCTAAAGAATAATCGGAGATGTGGACTTGCCGGCTTCTCCACCTTTCTCCCTCTGAGGCCTGTCCACGGAAAGGACGCTCTTGCTGTCCGCCTTACAAGGCCAGCCCAAGGAGTCCACAAAGCCCTGGAAACTGCCCTGGCAGTTGCTTTAAAAAGAAAACAAAACAAAAAAGACCCACAGCAATGATCACAAAGCCCAAACGTCTTACTATCTGACCTTTGTAAAAAAAAAAAAAATTACCAGTCCAGACCCTCACTGTGGAATGAGGGAACATCTGGCTGTTCTCATAATTTCTAAATGATTTGGTTTAGGCAGACAGACCTTGATGAATAGAATGTGCCATGAAAACATTTGAGAAAGGCACATTGGGGAAGTGAGAGGTCACGAAGCATCCTTAACTGTCTTCTGTCCAATGGGCCTTGCAATATGCCATTTTCCTCCACCTGCCAGGCCCCTCTCTACCGGGGCCTCTTCCAAGAACCCTGTTCCTCCCCTGGCTGGGCACATCTGGTCACCAGATGCAGCAGGTACCCTTGGAAGATAGGGGGAGACTCTCCGTTTTTTTCACCATCCCACCCTTTCTGTTTTTGTTTGTTTTCTGGCTGGTACTGAGATTTGAACACAAGGTCTCCCACTTGCTAGGCGGGTGCTCTACCACTTGAACCACACCTCCAGGACTGTTTTTTGCTGGTTATTTTGGAGATGAAATTTCATGGACTTTTTGGCTAGGGGCTTTTTTTCTAACCATGATCTTCCAGATCTCTGCCACCTGAAGTAGCTAAGATTACGAGTGTGAGCCACTCTTTGGTTTTAAACTGACACACAGTCATTGTACAATATGTATGGAGTATGTTTTGGTGCATGTATTCATTGTATCATTATCAATAAGGGTATCTCAGACATTTATTATTTCTTTGAAATACAGACATCCAAAATCCTCCCTTCTATTTTTGAAAGACTCAGTGCCATATTGTATACCATGGTGACCGTACTGTGCAATAGCTCATCAGATTGCCTTCCTCCTATCTGTGACTTCGTAGCCCCTGGCCACCTTCTTCCCAGCTCTGATGCATACCGTTCTACCTATGAGCTCCTACCTATGAGCTACCGTGCTTCCATGGGAACAACTTGTTTAGCTTTAACATGTGAGTGAGATCATGCCTGGCTCATTTCCTTCAATGCAATGTCCTCTGATGCCATCCATGCTGCTGCAACAGAAGGGGGTCCTCCTTTTTATGGCTGAGTAGTATTCCATTGTGTATATATATAGATTACGTGGTCTTTATTCATCAACTGTTCACAGAAAGGTTGATTCCAGTGAATAATGCTGCAGTGAGCAATGATCCAGGTATCTCTTAGACATACTGTTAATTTCCTTTGGCTATATTGACCCAGTAGAGGAATTGCTGGGTCATAGGGTAGCTCTAGTTTTAATTTTTCTGAGGAAGCACCAAACTGTTTTCCACAATAGTGATACTACTGTGGCTTTAATTCCCAGCAGCATGGAAGGCAGCCCTTTCTCCCTTCATCTTAACCTTTGTAGCCTCTCTCCTTGGAGCTCTCTGTCTGCCCATTTGGTCAGACAGTCTAGTTCAGACTAGAGTGTGAGAGACTCCGAGTTCTCAGGGGGCACTGAGGAAGGGATAAGGAGTCAGCTTTCACAGAATGACAGAAAAAGGCCCTGTTGGGTGTTATATGCGCGCTTGCTCGCTTGCTAGCTTTTTTTCTGCATCGTGATCAAAGCTGTGATTTGCTACTCAGCATCTCTGTCCTGACAGGTTTGTGGTTTGTTAGTGGTGCCCTGAGCAGATTTCCTGGGGATAAGAAGAAATGTCGTGTGTGAGAGGAAATTCACCTGCTCAGCCTTGTCTGTATTTATGAAGCTGGGCAGGCTCTTCCACCAGGGCCCTTTAACCTCTGCACATCCTCCTTCACCCATCAGAAGCCCACGGCTCAGCTCCGTCCCCTGTACTCCTGGAAAGAACGTATTTTCTCGTTGGAAAACTTATTTTGTTTCGAGGAAAATTAGAGTTTCTGCTTAAGAAACCGTGGCTGCCTTTTTTGTTGTTGTTGTTCATGGGGCTTGAACTCTGGGGCTTGGGCACTGTCCCTATGCTCTTCAGCTTAAGGCTAGTGCTCTAGCACTTGAACTACAGCAACACTTCTGATTTTCTGGTGGTTCATTGGAGATAAGAGTCTCAAGGACTTTCCTGCCCAGGCTGGCTTTGAACTGCGATCCTCAGATCTCAGCCTCCTGAGTAACTAGGATGACAGGCATGAGCCACCAGTGCCTGGCGACTGCTGCCTTTGATTTTTAATCAACATGAGTTGGGTTGGAGATGGGGCTCAAGCAGTAGAGCACCTGCCTAGTGCAAGCAAGAAGTCCTGAGTTTACACCCTTGTACCATCAAAAAGAAGATAATTACAATTAAGGTGCAGTGAATCTCATTTGCCCCATGATATCCTATTTGCAGGTTGCACTAGTGGTAAGTTCTATGTGTGTCATTTCTGCCTAGGCTGTCATTTCTTGGAATGCTGAATGACAGAGCAAATCTTATGGCAATGATCACTCTGAATGTTTAGTAAGACTCAGAGTGACAGACTGGGTCTGGGGAGGGAGGGCCTGGTAGTTGGAGCGGAATTGCTTGGTGGGATGAGCTTAAGGATGGAATGATGGGAGAGCATGTGTGTGTGTGTGTGTGTGTGTGTGTGTGTGTGTGTGTGTGTGTGCGTGCAAGACGTTGTTGTCAAGTCTGCAAACTCTAGTCACACTGCAGCCTGCGTGGTTGGACAGGGAGCCTGGAGGAAGCCTTGCTGCCACCAGGTGCTTCTCGGTGCTTTGTCACTGCTCTTCCAGCAACCTCCTAATGAGCTGGCCTGGGGCTCGTGAGTGTCTGGCTCAGCTCTGGGAGAGCTGGCCAGATCCAAGCCTAGTGCTTCGGCACGGAGGGCCAGATGTGCTGTGCGGCGGACTCTGCACAGAACGGTCATTCCCCTCCCCACCAGCCCAGCCGGTCCTCAGAGGCCAGGCGGACTGCGGAGGCCGAGCAGGGGGAGACAGGACCACAGCAGGAGCCAGCTGGGTGTGACCGAGGGACCCAGGCTGGCAGCGGATGGCCCTTCCTGCACCATTACTGTGTCCGTTGGCTCAGATGGAGGGAGCAGCACCGTGCAGAGGGTTTTCTGTTCACCCCGACAATTGCCAGGAGGTGCTCAGAGGCTCCGTCATCCTCACGGGAGCTGCATGTACCCCCCCCCATCACTGTGCTCCACACAAAGCAAATGAAACCCACTGAAGATGGAATCAAGATCACACATCCCAGGCCTCAAGCCTCCTGTCACCTCCCAGCACCAGCACGGTGGACGCGGTCCACCCCGCCTTTCCGCCCTCACCACAGGCCCAGGCATGCGCAGTTCCCTCCATGTGGTCATCCCAGACCTTTCTCCCCCCTGCTGCTCCCTGAGCCTCGGACCTCCCTCCCTGGAGCCCTCCGCACAGCTTGCTCATCCGAGAACCCTTCTGGACCAGCACGTGGCAAGAGGCTGTCCCTCCTCTCCTCTCCCTCTGCTTCTTCCAGACGCTCCCATGGTCGTGTGCCTTGCATGCTCATCTGTGCACCCGTGTCCCCTCCTCTAGCCACAAAAGCACCAGGCTTTCCCCAGCCCCACAGTGGCCCCCGGCAAATGCCACAGATCCATGCTGAGTGAACGGCCGAGCCCTCGAGATGGGAAGGACGGCATACATGGTGCCCCGATGCCCATCCTGTTTTGGAGGGAAGGGAGAGGCCACGTTTGGAAGCGTTGACCCCCAGCCCTCAGGACAGGCGGGGCGTGGCTGCTCCCACCACAGCTCACCCCGGCGCATCTGATACACCATGTCCACCACTCCAGAGTTTAATTTAGCTCATGGCTTGGCTGCCATCGGCAGCTGGTAAATTTAGTTGGAGGATTAAGGAACGTATAAGATGCATAGCTCCTTAAAAGGAGCTGGACATCGGGGAGAACCGAAGCCGGGGCACCCCAGAGTTGGCCGTGAAAGGTGAGGGCAGCAGCCCTGTGCACCCAGAGGCCCAGGGCCGCGGGGGCCGAGTCTTCTGAGGGGCGGCACGGGGTGGCGCAGGGAGCCTGGATGCTCATCCAGGGGCTGAGTGGCAGAGCAAGCAGGGCTATCCCTTCAACTTGCTGACAAGGACAGCCATGAAGCCACCGGGCTACCTCGAAACCAGAAATAAATAGATTGACAAGGGCCACTGTGGGGAATGTAAACCTTCTGCCAGATCAAAAAGGCCAATGATGTAAAAAAAAAAAAGTGATCAATAGTATGGGAAGAAAGATACTCGAGACCCCATGTGATCAAACAAGGACCCGAACATTGATGAAAGCGAACTAAGCAACTCAAGGGCAGCGATGGGAGGAAGGGAATGAGAGGGAAAGAGGGGACAGCTTACACTGAGCAAAAGAAATGTACTTAATCATCCAGTTTGGAAGAAACTGTTGTATTGGCAAAGTTCATAGAGTTCATAAGCTTTATAGACCATGATAATGACAACTAGCCTTGTGAAGATTAAAATATATTTGTGACTTTAGCTAAGTATCACTATCCCACAATACTGTGAAACGTATGTAATCACTTAATCTCAATAAAGAAATTAAAAAACATCTAGCCTGGAGCCAGTGGCTCACACCTGTAATCCTAGCTACTAAGGAGGTTGAGATCTGAGGATCACGGTTCAAAGCCAGCCTGGGCAGGAAAGTCCATGAGACTCTTAACTCCGATAAGCCACTACAAAAAACTAGAAGTGGCTCTATGGCTCAAGTGCTAGAGCACTAGTCTTGAGCTGAAGAGCTGAGGGACAGCACCCAGGCCCAGAGTTCAGGCCCCATGACTGACAAAAAAAATTAAATTAAAATAAAAAAGGACCCAAGACTGTGGGTTTTACAAAGCACTCATCAGTATAAGAAAAGAAAAATAATCTATTCAAAATCCACTAGAAAAAAGGGTCCTGGGGTATAGGTAAGCTGGTAAAAGGAAGAGAAAATATAAATGCCCCCCCCAATATAAACCCATGCTCTGCCTCCTTTGCCATCAAACAAACACAACTCAAAATCAGATATTTGATGTCACTCGCCAGATGGGTGGAACTTTTCGAAGTTCAGTTGTACTCAGTAATGAAGACAAGGTGAAGCCACTCAAACTCCCATTGAAGGAGGAAAACTTGCTGATTTCTAGCCACATAAAGAAATGTGCTCACTGCTGCTGGCTCACACCTGCATGTAATCTCAGCTACTCAGGAGACTGAGATCTGAGGGTTGTGGTTCAAAGCCAGCCTGGGGAGGAAAGTCCATGAGATTCTTCTCATCTCCAACTACCAATAAAAGCCAGAAGAGGAGGAATGGCTCAAGCAGTAGGACACGATCCTTGAGTAAAAAAGCGAAGGAATAGCACAACGGCTCCGAGTTCCAACCCCAGGACCATCAAATACCAACCACAATAAGAAAATCAAAAAATCAGAACACCAAACCAAGCAAAGATCAGAAGACCATGAAAAAGTGTTTATTGGCGGTAAGCTGAGTGGAAGGGTGATTAACTCATTTTTCTTTCGTGACTATAGCAACATACTGCAGAGCACATGGGCAGCAAAGATGGCGCTGAGAGGGAGTTGAGTGGGCAGAGCCCAATTTACCTTACATTAAAGTGCTCAGTGTGTGGGTAACCAGCCTGTGAAAGCTTAGGTGCATGAAGGGTGTGACCTTGACCGTGATTGGTTCCTCTTCCTCCCCTGCCATGCCACCTGCCCTTTTTGGCTTTAAAAAGGGCTGCTCTCTGTTAATAAACAAGTTTTCTTCCTGCTTGACTTGGCTCCCCACTGTGTCTGATTGTCTCCCGGGCTGAGGGAGGCTGGGGAATGGGTGAGCACCGCACTTACCTTTCCTCAGACTCCCGTCCATCTTTTGTGGGACAGACGAAGACCCAACATCTGGCGCCCAATGTGGGGCACGAAAGGAAAAGATACCGGCCGAGGCTAAGCGGTCTCTCAGGGTAAGTGAAACCCTAAGTATAGGTAATGCTATCTCACAGAAGAAGGAGGAGGAGGCAACATTAGGCCTAGAAAGAGTACAGGACGACTTGGGAAGTGAGAAGGAAAAGGAACCGGTCAAATTCAACCAGGAATGCACTGAAACATGCACAGTGGAAGTCAAAACAAGGGTGAAAGTTACCCCCTCTGACCCAGCTGATGCTGATGGTCCTAGGCCCCCTCCCTATTCCCCTGATTGGAGGGGAGGTACGTTGCCCTACCAGACCTGCGAGGGGACTTGCAAGACCCAGAGCCCTACCCCATGGAGGAGCCCAGGGCTGGGGAAGTAACCTACTCGGAGACCTACCCTGGAAAGGAAGGGCCACTCGAGAGCCCAGACTCTAGGCCACAGGATTCGCTTCCCCAAGCATATCAGTCAATCTGGCACCAGGGGCTAACAGGCCCTTGGAATGGTATCCATGGGAAGCTAAGGATCTTAAAGAGCTCCGCAAGGTGGTGGCAGAGGATGGCCCAAACTCTCCTTGAGCCCAGACCCTATTACAGGACATTGCTTATCACCCGTGTGTCCCTAAGGAGTGGCTGGATGTGGCCAAAGCCGTCCTCACTAGTTCTCAGTTTATTAAATGGTGTGCTTTCTTTAAGGAGGAATGCAGAGTGCGGGCGGAGAATAACCGGCAGGCTCAACCCACGATACCTATTACTTATGCCATGCTAGCAGGGACGGGGGAAGGGCACTCTACCGGCCTCCAACAGGCCGCAATACCTGGCCCGTACAGAGACCAGGTGAGGCAGGCAGAACTTGCCGTGTGGTACAAACTGGATGATGGGCCTACTGAGTCCCCCATAGCAGGAGTGAGACAAAAACCGGGTGAGCCTCTACCTGATTTCACAGACCGAGTCCAACAGAGCGTTCACCGCAAGCTGCCTGCAGGGAACCTCCGAGATCAGTTTGTAAAGCTGCTGCTCTGGGAAGGGATGAATGCAGACCACCGCACGGCCTGCACGGGATTGAGAGAGAGTTCCCTGAGCAGATGGGTGGTGGCCTCACAGGATGTGGGAACGCAACAGCACCAGTCCCAATCACTAGCTTTAGCTTTACAGGCTCAGACATCTGCAATGACTGAGGCTATTACTCAGGCGCTGGCAGCCCAGGGCCGAGGAACCCCAAGACCATCGGGGAGAGGGATTTATTTTAAATGCGGGCAGGAGGGGCACTTTAAGAGGGGCTGTTCACAACAATCCCCCTCCAACTGGCCTGGGAGCCAACAGCCCCCTACACCCTGCCCCAGGGGCAGGGAGGGATACAAGTTTGATTTAGGTGGGAAGCCTTTAAACTTGGGGAGGGGCATCCTCCATCCAGCCCCCTTAACTCAAGGAGGATCCCCCTCTGCTGTGAGGCCCAGGCAGCCTCGTGGCCGGGCGGCCCAGGCCCATTGGACCGTCCCCCTGGTGGAAGGACTCCACCCTAAAATGACTATTCTCATAGGCAGAAAGAGGTTTCACTGTTTAATTGACACGGGGGCAGATCGAACCATACTCAGGGAGGAGGAAATGCCCTCGGACTGGAAGCTTGCACCTGGGTCCCCGATATTGGGGGTAGGGGGTAACTCCCAGTCCAAAGAGATGGTTGCCCTTATGAAATGGACTAGCCCAGATGGAAAACAGGGAAAGATACGCCCTTTAGTGGCAAAGAGCCTCACTGCCAATTTACTAGGACAAGACATGCCAAGACAAATGGATGCCATGGTCACTACAGACCATCGAGCATCCTATGATGATATCCTGGATGGGGAAGAAGCACAAAGGCTTCTTAAACAGGATCTAGAAGGAGTTAAGGAAAAGGATTTTTTTAACTTCCATAATTACAGAGAAGAACATAGGGGACCTGCTCAGGTGCACCCCCAATCCTAAAGGCCACTGCCCCCGGAGTACCTCCCATTAGGTGGAAGCCGGGAAGCCCATGACAGTGGCCATTGACCAAATCTAAACTTGTAGCCCTCCACCTTCTGGTGGAGGAACAGATAAACCTTGGGCATATGCACCCTTCTATAAGTCCTTGGAACATACCTGTATTTGTATTTGTTATTCGAAAAGCCTCCGGGGCTTGGCGTATGCTCCAAGATCTACGGAAGGTAAATGAAAAGATGGAGCTAGTAGGAACGCCCCTAAGAGGCATGCCCTGGACCCCCACTAAACCTTCAGAATATACCTTGGTTGTGATTGATATTAAAGAGTTTTTTTCTATCCCCCTGCATCCAGATGACTGCAAGAAGTTTGCTTTCTCCATCCCTTCTCTTAATTTTTCCCAGCCTGATCGGAGGTTTGAATGGATGGTGCTGCCACAGGGAATGGCCAATAGCCCAGCCTTTTGCCAACAATGCTTGGCCACACTTTTAGGGCCTATGCTGGGTTCAGATACCTCCCTTGCCTATGCCTACATGGATGATATAATTCTGGGGCATCAAGACCCAAGCCAACAAAGATTTCAACCTTGTCATGGGTCAGCACAATATAAAGAAATGCTGGCCATAATTATGGCCCTTCAGGACATTCAAAAACCCTTTAATTTGTATTCTGATAGCCTATAAAACAAAAAAGGGGGAGTTAGCCCCCATATGCCCAAGGATAAACTAACCAACATGGAAAGAAAAATGGCTATGGTGGCAGAGGCTTGTGTTTAAAAGAGGAAAGCCAGAAAGATAACCATTAACCATCCCCAAGGGCAACCAGCCCTTGAGAAGCTCTTGTGTTCTCTAACAATTGCACATGGCGATACTCCAGCTGTTGGCTGTCCTGACCCTCCCAGTCCTGGCAATGGCTCTACGGAATCTGCATCAACTTCAACCGGTGACCTGGGCAGTGATCAACACTGGCCATGCAGAAATCGTCAATAGCACCACAAGAGAAGCTGTCCCTTCAACCTGGTGGCCTGACCTTCATTTTGATCACCACTCTGTCATTATGTATGGACTGTTTAGTATTTCTGTAGGAGTTAATTATTTTAATGTTACCTGCTTTAATTGTTTTATTAATTGCTTGTATAGCAGCATTATTGAATCCATGCTTATTGTTAAACAACCACCTTTTGTTATGCTTAGATCTTTTCCAACCCCACAGGCAAATAGCTGGATTAGAACAAACCCCATCTCTGGACTCTGAAGTGGCAAAGACTGCTATCCCATCCTTCACTAAGGTTAAAGGACTAGTAGTGACACTTCCTGGCCTGGGAATGCTTTTGCTGATGGTTTTTCTATGCCTTCCTTGCATTATACGTGCACTGCAAAACTCTTATGAGCTTAGCCAGCCAGTTATCAAGCTCCAAATGAATGAATTTCCCCCCCGAGAGGAATCGCAGCCAGAGACGGGTAAGAGGGGGTGTCAGTCTGACCAACCTAAGACAGGGCCTTCAGCTTCGCTCTGAAGAAGTTCCCGATGACGGGTAGGGCAGACAAGGCGATCCACCCAACCTAAGACAGGCGAGTTTGCTCCTTTAAACAAAGATGGGGAGATGATGTTGGGAGCAACTGGGAGCTGACAGTAAAGCTCACAGGTCATCTTGACCCCTGTGCTAGCTTAAAGGCACGTACAAGGAACTGGCTCACTTCAAAGACACCGGGTGCCCAGGAACTAATTGAACTGTTTCAGACATTTCTAACTGTGGTGGGACTGATGTTCATTACTGTGCTAGGTGGGGATGTGAGGTAACTGGGACAGGCTCTTGGATCATGCACAAGGGCCCTCCCTATCCTAGTCTGGCGAATCTTGCCCCCCAGACTTGCCTGGAACCCCCTGTGTAGCCAATGCTATCCTTATCAATGTAATCCTGTTAAAACAACCTTTACAGAGGAGGGAAAAGGATAACTAACTGGGAGGTGGGTCTGCCATTAAAACAAAAAAAAAGGGGGGAATCTGCAGAGCACATGGGCAGCAAAGATGGTACTGAGAGAGAGTAGAGTGGGCAGAGCCCAATTTACCTTATGTTCAGTACTCAGTGCATAACCAGCCCAAGAAAGCTTAGGTGCATGAAGGGTGTGACCTTGACCGTGATTGGTTCCTCTTCCTCCCCTGCCATGCCACCCGCCCTTTTTGGCTTTAAAAAGGGCTGCTCTCTGTTAATAAACGAGTTTTCTTCCTGCTTGACTTGGCTCCCCACTGTGTCTGATTGTCTCCCAGGCTAAGGGGGGGTTGAGGGGGGCTGAGGGAGGCTGCACTTTACCTTTCCTTGGACCCTGTCCGTCTTTCGTGGGATGGACAAAGACCCAACAACATACCTGTTTCCACCTTGATCTCTGGCTCATCTCTAAAATATGGGTGATAATGGCTCAATATAAAGGATGGCTGAGAGTCACAATGTTGACACAGCAGCAGAAAAGCTGGTACCTAACAGATGATGATAATGGTGAGGAGGAGGAGGAGGAACCTTGAACTCAGGGCCTGGACACCACCCCTTACCTTTCTTATTCAAGGCTGGTGCTCTACCATTTGAGCCACAATTCCACTCTGGCTTTTCTGCTGATGAATTGGAGATGAGAATCTCATGGACGTTCTTACTCAGGCTGGCTTTGAACTCTGATCCTCAGATGTCAGTCTCCTGAATAGTTAGCACCCAGGTTATATTGATTTCTAAATGACAGTATCTCATCCTGTGTTGGGAATGGCTGTGAGGCCTGCAGGACTTGAAGATCCCAGTGTCAAGGGTTGTCTGCCTTCCAGAGGTGCCAGTTGCTCAGCTATCATCTCCAATGAGACCCCTTTACCCCCTGGGGTTTGCTTCCCCCCAACCCCCCACCTTGGGGACCAGCAGCCTCAAAGCCCTCTCTGCGCTGGCAGCTGCATCCTGCAAGGCCCTGACACTAGTGGGTGCCAGAGGGAGACAGAGGCCTGGGCGGAAGACATCTTTGTTCTGCCAGGGGCCTGGAATCACCACTTCCCTTCTTCCTGTTGACAATGGCTGGCCCTTCACGCTGGCGGCCTATTTCCAGCTTTGGTTTCTAGGACCCAGAGCCTGTCACACTTCCTCTAGATCTGAGAACGAGACAGGCTCCATCCTCATGGGGACTGGTCCCACTCAGATCCTTCCTCTGAGCCTCTAGGTTCTGTTAGCCGCCACCTCTCGTTTGTTCCCACAGCCCTGTGGGTGATGATCCTTCCAGAAGCTTCTGTCTCTAGCTGCCTCAGTGTCCCTTGTATTTCTAGTTCTGTGAGATCCATCTAATCAACTCCCTATCACAGATTTTCTCTGTTAAAGTAACTGGTGCATATGTGTGGTTTCTGATTTTATTCTATTTTTTGGATAGGATCCTGACTGGAGCCCAAAGTCAGGATTTGGGGCTGCAAATATCTTTAAGACCTCAGTCTTAAAGAGAGTAGTGGCGATCTATCAGGATGTCTAATGCCTCTCTCTCTCTCTCTCTTTCTTGATCTCTCCCTCCCCCCCCCACCTTGTCTGCACAAGAAATAAGATGTGGCCATGAGGAAATGAAACAGACTCTCATCTGCATTACCCTGTCACCTCCCGGGTTGGGGAGTGAAGAAATCCACACCTTGCTGGGTACTTCTTTACGGAGCGGTGCTGAGAACTCAGTGAGGGAGAATGACTCACAGTTCCACAGCCTTGACGTTCCCCCTCTGGTCAATGGGGGCAGCAGCTCTTATGGCTGGCTCCCTGCCCTCCATGGCCAGGTGGAGCCAGCTATGGATCTGCAAGTGATCCTGCCTTCCCCTTTCCGTCACCCCTGCACCCTCCTCAGATGCTACTGGTCCCTCTCAACACATGCTCAGACCCCGGCTTCTAGCCTTGCTGGGCCTCAACCTATTCTCCCTCCCCCCCTCCCCCCTGTCCTGCAGGCTTTCATAAATCTCTACATCACAGAAACTGGGTCCTGCTCAAGTCCCTCCCCAGCCTCTGCAGGCCTATGATTAAGAAAGTTCCTGGTCTGTCCCCAGCGACCATTCTATCTGCCTTCCCCTGTCCCCTCACTCCTGCTCCATTTTCAGCCAAGCACACCAACTCCCAGGACCTGATTTAGAAAGCCCCATTCCTGACTTCCGCCTGGGGCCCTGCACAACCTGGTCCCTGGGGAACTGGTGGGGCAAGGCACAGAAGCAAGGGTGCTGACAGCTAGAGAGCTGAGGCCTAACGTTTCGTGACTGTCTTCCCAGGGGCCTAGCGGAGGGTCTGGGGCTCCTGATATGTCTGGTGTTGACCTTTACTTGCCAGGCCAAAAGGTGTTCTGGGGGCTCAGGGCTCCCTCCAGATTCCTCAGGCCTCATCTACTGCTCTCCAGGTCACCCTCATCCCCATCCTACCATTCTTTGGAGGCTTTTATTTTGAAGCCTACTCATGGTTCGAAAAATTGGGTGACCTGCTTCCCCCCTCCCCCCTTCTCCTCTTCGAGTTTGTCCAGAGGGCCTGGAAAGCGTCCCTTGCCACATGGTACTATGGACACCCATCTGGCCCTTGTTTAAGAAGATCTCGCGCCCCCAGGACTGTCAGCCTCAGAATGGGGACACGGAGCTCATGCCCGCTTGCCTCACCTTTCTCTAGCATGGACAAAACAAACGTCACGGTCCAGCCTGCAAAACAGGAAGTCACCCATGCGGCCTTCTAAGTGTGTTCATTGAACTGGCCTTGGGTAGCCACATTTTAAAGTGATCTGGCCAGCCTGTGGTCCCAGCTACTTGGGTGACTGAGGCAGAAAGATACCCTGGGCCTCAGAGTTCAAAGCCACCCTGGACAACATAGAGAGACCTCAACTTAAAAAACAAAAAGAGGGTGCAGATGCCCAGACTGAGAGCTGAGGGCTGGCGGCAGCTGCTATGCCAGGTTGCCCCATGGCTAGAAACTTCGGGAGGAGAGGACAGGAACTTGCACCCCCCAGCCCACCTCGGGCTGCGAATACACGCACATCCCTCTCCCAGCCGCAGCTTCTGTGTGCACCTAAGGAATAACATAAAGAAAACAAACCAACCATGATACACACGGGAAATTTTAGTAGGCGGGAGGCTTGCCGTGCCACCTATTTGATGAGGGGAGTAGCGGGTAACTTTTTCTAGTTCTGGAAAACATGGGATTGATTTTTGTTGAAAGGGAGAAGCTTCCTAGGCTTCATGGAAAACATTTGCCCACACCACAAGCATTGAACTGCTTTGTAGGCAGAAAACAAAAAAGGTTCCTGGGCATTCCTGTCTCTCCTTCCTGAGCACTTGGTAAGAGAGAGAGAAAAACATAGGTATAAAATGTATGACCTGATGGGTATTGGGGCACATACCTGTAGTCACAGCACTTAGAAAGCTAAGGCAGGAGGATCACAAAGTTCTGGGCCGGTCTGGCTACATGGTGAGTCCCTGTCTCAATAACTAACTAACTAACTAAATAAATAAATATTCCCATATTTTTTTTTTGGAGGCAAAAAAGAAAAGCCCTATACAACCCCAGAAGGACCAAGAAGGGAGGTGACAAGGGCCACCTGAGGCAGGCAGGGTTTGTTTGGAGATTTGTTTGGTGCGCACAGATGGGTACTGGTGAGCGGGATCCAAGTGAACTCCAGAATACCTTCAGAAAGATCACCAGCTTTGGGAGGAGCAAGGAGAGGACAGTGGGAATGAGTGAAAGGAGATCATCAAGGATTTAGCCTGAGCCTCCTGTGGGAATTTATCCTCAGCAGATGGATATGAAGGGCTCTCAGGAGACCAAGGATGGTGGCACAGCAGTGGGCAGGGCTGGGACACTGAGCTGAAAACAGAGTGGATTCCAAATGGGCAGAATGACCCCCCCCCACACACACACCCGCAGCCACGTCTTAGATCGTTCCTGTATTTCAAGCATAGAAAATGACTGTCAAAGTACAAGAAAGTTTACTAAAGAAAAACTTATGCTACTCTCCTTTGTGGGGGTTCCCAATGAATGACTTTCTCCTTAGTATGCTTTTAGTATCCTATGGAAGGGTACCATCAGTCCCTAAGATCGTTCTCGCATTACAGTGCTTCTCATTAGCTTTTGTAGATCCTTGACTTCGACACTAAGGAAAGCCACAGGGCACTGGATGCACAGAGAAACAGAGAGATCAAAACTTAAAGAAGAAACTGGAGCAAACACTGTCCCTTAAAATTTGACTCAAGGATGAGTTACTGGTATCAGAATTATCCTTGCATCAAGACACAGATGCAGGAGGCAGCTTAGGGCTGGCTGACACAATCACATAACAAGAATGGGGTGCCACAACTGAATAGTGATAGAATGAGGGACAGACAGACAGACAAACAGACCAACCAAACTGAGAACTTCATCACAGATTTAGATAATAAATCACAAGCTGGGCACTAGTGACTCACTGCCTGTCATCCTAGCTACTCAGGAGGCTGAGATCTGAGGATCGCCATTCAAAGCCAGTCCCCAGCAGGAAAGGCCATGAAACTCTTATCTCCAATAAACCACCAGAAAAACAGAAGTGGCGCTGTGGCTCAAGTGGTAGAGCACTTGCCTCGAGCTGAAGAGCGGAGGGACAACGCCCAGGCCCAGAGTTCAAACCCCATGACCAACCAAAAAAATAATAAATCACAGAAATATCTTCAGGGTTACGACAGGAAGAATAGAAGATGGAAACTATCATAGGAAAAAGCAGACAGGTAAAACTACAGGAGGTCTAACATCTTGAGACACTTCTTCCTGGGACACAAGGATAAGAGCTGAGCACTGTGACACATTATTAAATACTAAGTCCTATTAAATATTGTTAGAATTAGTTCAGTGTTTATCTCCTATTGAGTCTTCATTGTAAACACCCTTTTAACGCTTTCTGCAAATGATTAAAACCAGCCACTTCCAGGCATTTGGCAGACCCTTCCCTTGCGCTTGGCTGCCCTGAGCTGGAATTGTTAGCCAAGCAACCCCCTTTCTGTTAACTGTCCAGCCTGTCCTCATGCTGTTACTCTGGGGACACTCCCACAGCTGCAAAGGACCTCTACAACCACGGCTGAAGACATGTTCCAGTCATAACCACTCCAGACAGCCAGCACAGGCCTTGGAAAGCAGTATTTACTTTCCAGGATAAGTCTTGATGCACCCTCCCAGTCATATTTCCACACAGGCCAGAGGGGGAGCACTTCTTCTTCCTGGTGGCCAGCAGAAGGCCTGTGATTGGTGCAAATCCAATACGTCATTTGCATAGAGGAGGCCTGCCATGATTGGAGGAAACATCCAGGCCACATTCCCTCTTGGCTGCTCAGCCCTCTTGTTGGAGTTTATCAAGAGACACCTTCCTATGCTGATTCTTGACCTTACATTAGATCTTAAATGGTTCCCCCCCTTTTTTTGCCTAGTTTTTGATTTTTATCTTAAGTAGAATGGGTTGAGCTGGCAACCTGGAGAAGAGACTGTAAATGGGTAATTGGCTCTGCAGCGACAGCAATAGCATCAGCAACAGCAGTGGCTCTAAGAGGATGGACAGTGGACGCAGAGAAGGGACTACAGTGGGCCAAAGATGAGGGGCTGTGGGCTCTGACTGCTGTGAGGGCTTCAGGGAGGCCCTAAGGGTAGCACGTCTCCACACCCCAAGCCTGTCGCACGACAGGGCGAGGGCCTGGCCTGGGAGACTCAAGAGCTGTGATGTTAGTGCAAAGAATTTCAGATTTGGGGACTAAGCCCCAGAAATATCTCCAAGATATCTTCAAGATAGGAAGACAGTAGGAAGTTTAACATTTTTAGACAGACAAGACAGACTCTGGAACCTGTCAGGAGTCTTGGTCCAAGGCTCAGCGCTGTCACATGAGTTGGTGCTGACTGTTGCTAGTGAGGGCTGATGTTGAAAGCCTAGGATTACACTGGCTGCTGAGTGCTGGGCCTCTGACAGTCAAAGGCTTCGCAATGAACCCTGCAACCTGAGTACCTAGAGGCCTAAGCATCTGTCTCTAGAGCCTTGGAGCCACAAGTCTCTAATTCTCACGACTGGAGCCACAAGCCTCTAGTTCTCAGAACTTGAAACTATAAGCCTCTGGGCCTGTCAGCTCAGCCCACAAGCCTCCAGCACTCAAGGGTCAGGTCTGCCAACATTAGATAGCTACTTCTCATGCCCTGTCTCTATCTGAGTAGAGAAAAGGCCCCTGGCCAACTGCTTGGTAAAAATCTGAATTAGTACAACCAAAAGATACACACAGATCCATATATTTCCTCCTTCGCTCCACCCCAACACACACAAAATGAGAACAGAGAAAATGGAAGAAGAAATTTTCAAAGAAGATTTCATGCTGTTTTGTTGAGATAGTGTTTCACTATGTGACACCAGGCTGAACTTTTGATCAATGAATCTTCCTGCCTCAGTCTCCCAAGTGCTGGAACTATAGATCCATTCCACCATGCCCGCCTCACACTGAAGATGTTCATTCATTCTCCAGGTTGGCCAGGCCTGCCGTGGGAGCAGGAAAATGAACGAGGAATAATTCATACAACTTACATCATCATGTTACTCCAGAAGACCAGAGACTGAGAGGGTCCCCAAAGCTTCCAAAGCAGGGAGGGACGGAAGGTCAATGCAATGAAGCATAAACAAGACTGGTATTAGTGTTTCAACTTTTCTCAAGATCAACCCAAGATACCAGAAAATTGCCTTCATTATTCTGACATAAAGTGATTTTCCACAAAGAAATGTATCTGGTTAAATGCCATCAGATGTGAAGAGTAAGTAAAAGACATCTCCAGGCACATAAAGGCTCAATCTTTGCCTTCAGTGCTCCCATTTTTAGGAAGATATCAGAAGACATGTTCCAGCAAAGTGAAAGTGTAAGAAAAAAAAATAGAAAAGAAGAGATCATGGCATCCAGGAAACTGAGAGACCAGCTTGGGAGATATAGTGGAAAGAAGGTTCAGGAAGGAGTTGGAAACTCAATGGCTGAGTACTGTGACTTGGATGTTAATAAAGAATCATATCCTGGATCACTGACATTAATGTTAAAAAAGTAAAAGATGTAGAGATACAAAAGGTTATTTTGTGTGTGTGTGTGTGTGTGTGTGTGTGTGTGTGTGTGTGTGTGTGTGTATTAGTAGTGGACTTGAACTCAGGCCTAGGCTCTGGCCCTTAGCTTTTTTATTCAAGGCTGGTGGCCTACCTCTTGAGCCACAGCACCACTTCCTGCTTCTTGGTGGCTAATTGGAGCTAAGAATCTCATGGACTTTACTGCCTGAACTGGCTTCAAACCCACAATCATCACATTTCAGGATTAAAGGCATGAGCCTCCAACACCTAACCAAAAGGTTATTTTTTTTAAAGCATTCTTAATAAAAGGACTTTTGTGGAGGTAAGGCTTTGTCCTTTTAAAAAAAAAGGCCCTCAATAAATTGTTATAAAGTAGAAACAGACTAAGACAAAACCCAGAGGCTATATAGAAGCTAAGAAGAACTGAGTGAGAGTTAATGCTGAGATACAGATGACAAAATATGGCAAGGTGTGAAGACGTATCCAGAAGTTATTAAAAATACCTTTTGGATAAAAATTAATATAAATAACATTTGTCTTCGAGCAAAAGATGGTTCCCAAATGCAAACAGTCAGATAAGGATAAACGCAGAAGGGTAAAAGCATGTGTCAGGGATTGCAATGAGACAGAATGACTAAGACCCCAAGTGCATCTTGACGAATTTGTAAGAGACTATTTCAAAACTTCCTCTTAAGCCCTGACAAAGCTGGACCACAAAGGAGAACATGGGACCCCTCCCCTTTAAGGGAATTGATTCTCTTCCTCTTAACAAACTTCATTCTTATTAATAACACTTGTGATTGCTTTCACCATGTTCTGTGTTTTGCCTGAAATCATCCTGTGTGGTAAATTCAAGTGTTCAGGAACTCAAACAAAAACTCCCCATAATGACACACAGGGGAAGAATTACAGCAGTGCTGTGCTACCCGTCTGCCTTGTCCCTCTTTTCTTCCTTCCCTCATAGTTAGCCGCCATGAGCCATGGGGAAATTAAAGGGAAACTGCAATCAAAGAAGAGGTGTTTCAAGGCTCTGTGAATGAAACTTTCCAACTTACAGATCACCAGCCAAGGTCACCCTCCAAGGTCATGGATGGCTTGCTCTAGCCCTTACCTGCCTAAAGATTAATGAGAGACAAATGGGTCTTTCCTTAACTCATCTTCCTAGACCAGCACACCAAGCCCTAGAGGCCAGATATAATCCAGTAAACCTCCCCAGAACTGGAAGAAATGACCCTTCCCCCTGGGCTGGTCCTGGGGGCAGACTTAACACTCCCAGACCTCATACTTCAACACAAACTTGTGTGATACTAAAAATACGTGTCATTCTCCTCCTAGAGATGACCCTCTCTCAGTCTACTAAAAGTATGTCCATAGCTGGGCGGGGTGGCCTATGCCTGTAATCCTAGCTACTCAGGAGGCTGAGATCTGAGGATCACAATTCCAAGCACACAACCCTGGGCAGCAATGTCCACGAGACGCTCATCTCCAATTAACCACCAAGAAGCCAGAAGTGGCACCTTGGCTCAAGTGGGAGAGCATTAGCTTTGAGCAAAGCTAATGTCTGGTACAGCCCCCAGACTTTCTGAGTTCAAGCCCAGGACTGGTACACACACACACACACACACACACACACACACACACACACGTGTATTGCTGCTGGAGGTGTGGCTCGGTGGCAAGAATGCCTGTGTAACAGAAGTATATTCTCTTCTCCGCCAGCTGTCCTACGCTGTCTGCTGCCAGGGTGCAGGTGGACATCTGTGCAGCAGCTTCACAACTGCCTTCTTCCCTCCTACAGACACTTGTTGTTTTGTTTGTGGGCGAGGGCTTGCTTTGTTTGTTTGTTTTTTTTGGGTCCGGTCATGGAGCCTGAACTCTGGGCCTGGGCACTGTCCCTCAGCTCTTCAGCAAGGCTAGCGCTCTACCACTTGAGCCACAGCGCCACTTCTGGCTTTTTTCTTTTTGCTTATGTGGTGCTGAGGAATCGAACCCAGGGCCTCTGGCATGCAAGGCAAGCGCTCTACCACTGAGCCATCTTCCCAGCCCTGAGGGGCTTGCTTTATTGTGCAGGTTAGCCTCTATCTCATGATCCTCCTTCTTCAGCTTCCCTCATGGTGCGTCCCAATACCTGGCAGTTGGTCCTGTCTGAGACACTGGAAATTCCTAGTACTTGCCCCAAATGTGCTGTGTTAAGTCTGAGTCCTCAGCAGGAAGGAACATGGACATCAGGGAAGAATGGAGAAACCCCTCTGACTGGAAGTGAAGTGAGACAAGACCTTAGGGCAGGGGAGGGGCGGCCAAGCCTTCAAGGGAAGACCCTGGGATGCTGGCTTGAAAGCCCCACTTCAGCTGGTGTAAAGAACGGAGATGCTGGAGGAGCAGAGTGGGGTCTGGGCCCTTCACAGGTGCAGGGTTAGGTAGGGCTGGAGGGCGCATGCATGCGCAGGGGCTGCAGCGCCCGTGGGGGAGGGGGATGAGGAGGCCTAAGGAAAGGCTTAGGAAGGGAAGAGGACACTGGCCTACCACTCTACTTCCTGTCTGGTATTTGCCTAGAGCTTCATGAAGAACTGGATGCCTTTGCTTTCCAGGGTTCAGTGATGCATGGCTGCAGCGTGGAGAATAGAACTCAGGGTCCAGCACATGACAAGCAATGACTCTATCACGGATAGCAGAAGGCACCAGCAGCCCCTGCCCCGCTTCCCCTCCTCCCCACTTCCCAGGGCAGACTCTGCAGCACCCGCTGAGGACACTCACCTTCGGGACTTCTCAGCCTCCATCACCGGAAAGCTCTGAGAACTGCTGGCTGGAAGGCTGGGCAATTACGGTGGAGCTGGAGTGAGCATTACAGGGGAAGGTGGAGTCTGGCCGGCAGCCTGCTTTTGTAAATGAATACCTATCCAGGTATTTATTGTTTATGGCTGTTCTCCTGTGATGACAGCAGAATGCAGCAGTTGTGACAGAGATCAAAGCCCTGCAAAGCCTCAACTATTTATTATCTGGCCCTGAACAGAGCACACGGGCCAGTCCCTCCCTGGTGCTGTTGGCAGGACACGGGGTTGGCTGCTGTAACAAACATCACCCCATCTGCGGCTTACAGAGAGGAGAATGCTCCCTTCTTTGGACCATCATCTGCACGAAGCAGAGGACAGTCCCGCGTTCCCTCTGTTTTGTGACTGAACCGTCCCCCATAGTTGACCCTTCCAGGCGGAGAAAGAGGAGGGGGTTGCAGTGGAAGATGCCCCCCACCCCCAGCTTTCTCTCCGGTTCTTGCAGGTGACATGTGGTCGCCTTGGGCCTACCTGTAGTTTGGCGCTGTGCTTTGTTCACGGGTTGGAATGTGTGAGGCAGTAGGGTCTACTGGGAGAGCCCTAGGTCGGTGAGGGAGGGGGTGGGGAGGGCAGCCTTCAGAATGGATTAAGGGATCTGGTGAGAGCAGAGTTCTCATGAGTTGTTAGAGGAGAAGGGTCCTGACCCCTGAGTGCGCCCTGTGTCCTTGCTGTGTGGTTACACTCCGGCCATGCTGGGGGGCACCATGAATCACTGGGGGGGCAGGAGCTGGGGGCTCTTGCAGGAGCTGGCGTTGTGCTGCTTTAGACTTTCAATTTGCAAAACTCCCTTGTCGAGTTACCCAGCTTTGAGCACTTCACTGAAGTGATGGGGAACAGATGAAGACAGTTTGTTCTCTTTACCTGGGTAGCCATGAGTCCATCAGCTACTCAGGGGCTACACCGGTGAAGGTAACATGAAGAAGGACTGGGGGCTTCTGGGAGTCCCTGCCTCACCTGGAAGAGAGGAACAAACTAGGAAGGAACTATTACCACAATGCAGCTGCATCGTAACACACACAAGTTAAGAAGGTGTCGGTCACTAACACCAAATGCTGCCTTTCCCCATTTCCTCCCTCAAGTATCTGCTAAGCTCTCATCCTGCTCTGACTGGTGCCTGTTACAGATAAGTGAACTCATGTTCAGGGGACCCATTACCAGGGAGGGGGAAGGGAGGGGGAGAAAGACAGGGGAGGGGGAGGGAGAGAGAGCTTTCCACTCCCAATTAGCTCACCCAGCCTGCCTACCCCTTCATGCTCCTTCTCTTAATTTTCAAAATTATCTTTAGTTGTACAAAGGTGTTTCACGTCAACAAAGCAGTTAATAAGTACGACGCATCCTTTTAATTATAAACAAATGGTTGAACAAAGGCGTTTCAATTGCATGCAGGTTGGGTTATGAGTATCACATGTCTTGATCAATGTCACCTCTTCTATGGTTCTCACTCACCTGGAACCTGTCACCTGCTGCTCTGGCTGTGCATTGGAAAAAGAGAAGACACCCGTGTTGTCTTAACAGTGAGAATTTAATCCAAGGGACTGCTTGAGCAGACCTTGGAAGACTAAAGAGGCCAAAGGGGACCCAGGCAAACAGAGGTAGGAACTTCAGGAAGCAGCAACCACCTCCATGACAATGGCTGCAGGAGAAAGAAAATGGGGTCATTGCTCTCTGGAGGTTTGGAGGAAGGGGACCTGGGGAGCTGAGACCCAGAATTTCAACCCTCTGGGGAGGAATGGGATAGCTTCACACTGGCCCTGGGAATGTGGGAAAGACTAGTCATGAATTGATGGCTCCTGGGACCAACTATGGCTCTCCATGTGTGCAGTGGGACACAGCCAGCCAACCGCAGGGAGCAGGCGCTCTCTCCTCCCCGCCCTTCAGTTGCTCTCTAGTGCCCCCTGTTGCCAGAAAATAATTTAAATCAGCTGACAAAGCAGATTCCAGGGGTGCAAATGGAAAGACCACTTTGGGAAACTACTTTCTTATAAGCTAGATATAGGCATGGACCATGCTGCTGAACAGCCCTCTTTTAGAAATGTACCCAAGACAAACAGAAGCACCTGCCCACACACTCATTCATGAATGTGTGTACCTGCTTAGTTTTACTAGCACCAAACTAGAAAGGAGGCTAATGTTCATGAACTTGTAAACAGATATCAAATCGTGGTGTAAGTATATAATACTATACTACTTGGCAATGAAAAATACTGAGCTGGGTGCCGGTGTCTCGTGCCCTTAATCCTAGCTACTCAGGAGGCTGAGATCTGAGGATCATGGTTGGAAGCCAGCTCAGGCAGAAAAGTCCATAAATCTGTGAGAGTTTTATTTCTAATAAACTACTCAGAGAAAGCTTGAGAGGTGCTGTGTCTCAAATGGTACAGCACTATCCTTTCTTTTTTTTTTCTTTTTTTTTGGGGGGGAGTCCAGTCGTGGGGCCTGAACTCTGGGCCTTGGTGCTGTCCCTCAGCTCTTCAGCTCAAGGCTAGCACTCTACCACTTGAGCTACAGCGCCACTTCTGGAGTTTTTCTTGTGTGGTGCTGAGGAATCGAACGCAGGGCCTCGAGCATGCAAGGCAAGCGCTCTACCACTGAGCCACCTTCCCAGCCCCTACAGCACTATCCTTGAGCACAAAGAGGCTCAGGGACAGTGCCCAGGCCCTGAGTTCAAGCCCTGAGTTCAAGGACTGGCAAAATAAAATAAATTACTGGTGAATTTCAGCAACATTGTTATGTGGGAAAATAGGCCCAAAGGTAACACATTCTATGTTTCTTTCTGCACAGTATTTCTTCAGTGGCAGGATGGAGTGATTAAAAGTAAGCTGAGTCTGCCAGACCCCTCCCTCCCCCAGGTAGAGAGGAGTCTGGCTGCAAAGGGGGAGCAGGAGTCTTCGTGGGTCATGGAAATGTCCTGTATCGATTATGGTGATGCTTACACAATGATCACCTCTAAAGTAGTTGAGTTGTGTTGAATTTAACTTATTCTTTAGTAGAGCTGATTTTTAAGTAATGCAGTAAGAATGTTGTTAAAATGGGAGCTTCCTTCACGTTTCCAATGCTACATTCTTGTGAGCCCATGTGCAAGGTGCAGACCCAGGGGTCCTGTGGAAACCTAGGCCCAGTGATGTCCCCACTAGTTCAGACCCTCCAGAGCCCTCTCTCCTCTGTGACTGGAATCCAGAAGGTTGCCAGGGTCTATAGACCCTTTGCCCTCTTCCCCATCCCACCACCTGCTGAGAGGAGTAAACAGCCCAAAGCTGTGGTTCTAACTGTGCAGTTATGGTCAAACTAATACACTGCAGAAATGCAAGCTCAGTCCACCAGCCCAGGCCAGCAAGCCCTCATGATATGCAGGAAGGCCAGGCTCAAACAGACTCTTGGGGCTCCCTGGAGCTCTACAGAGAAAGGTAACAGCATAGAGAGCCTGGCTTGAGGCCCTGGCCTCCTCTTCCCTCCCCCTCCTCACCCCCCCTGCCCCCATGCCTTTTACCTTGGCTTCCTCTGAACCACCAGACTTCCTGTCCACCTCCCAGGGAACCGTATACTTGCAACTTCCAGAGAAAGGGAGAGGGGGCTGCAGCCAGATAGGCTTAGAGAGATGGGGTGCCAAATGTGTGACTTCCAGTGTCTTCCCATGTGGGAATGCATGAGTGTGCGAACATGCTTACACATATATCCACGGGCACAGATGTTTCTGTGTATCAGTGTGTGCACATGTGTGCACCTGAATCTGCATGCATGGGCGTATGGGTGTATCCTTCTGTGATGTGCATGGTGGGGGGTGCTGGTGTGTTTTGACTACAGTATGAGCAGCTTGAGAATGGCAAGGTGCTGGTTTTCCTTCTAGACCCTTTCTACCTGCTGCAGTGTGGAGGCTGAGTGGAGGCTTGTATGGTGAATGAAGGCAGGCAAGCAGGCCAGTGCTGTACAGCTCTCAACCATGTGATGTCCAGAGTGAGCCCCAGGGGAGATGCAAACTCTCTTGCCAGTCATGAAGGAAGTCACTTTGATCTAGTTTCCTATACCCAGAGTATCGATTTCCTCATCTCTAGGACAGGGTTAAGAGTTCTACCCATTTTATGGGCATTGATGTGACCATTAAATACCAGTAATCGAAGCCATGAGCTGGACACTGTTCTTAGGGCTTTGCCAGCACTAGCTCACATGTTCCCTAGAGAAATTAGAATGGTCACAGTGAACTCTCAGTGCATCTTGGCTGCTTTTCTATTTACAGCCCATGGAGAGGAAAAATCTGGATGCTCAACCAGAGGTCTGGGAATCTTCTCATCTTGATCAGATCCAGGTGGTGGGACCACCTGGAGAGCATAATGGGGTGTAGCAGACAGCACTGGTCAGTTCACATGTAGCGGACTATGGGGCGGACAGATCCTTTTGTTGCACTTATGGCAGGCGCCTCTAGGTGGCGCCGAGGAGCGAGAGCTCCGCTGTTAACTCGCAGCGCCCCCTGGTGTTCGGTTCCCATCAATATTTTGCTTAATGCTGGGCTGGAGTACTTGTCACCATGTGGGGGGAGGGGGGGAGGGGAAATGACAGCGGATAACAGCTATGGAAGGAAAGAAATGAGAATTTCACAGGAGCCATATAAGAGAAGAACAAGGCATGCAGGAGAGACGGAGAAGAGAGAGACCACGTCCAACGGGGAAATGATCATTGACAGTGACACCTGTAAGAAACACCTACGATGCACCCGACATTGTCGAAGCATTTGGCCTCATGGCCTTATTTAGCACACTAAGAAAAAGTAGGTGAGCCTCAGAAGGCACACTGAGAGCCTGGTGTCTGGTGTACAGTAGGAGCTTTGTGTATTTTGATGGTTGATGCTGTCCACCTACAAGACACGCACTTGGGAAAAACAACATAAGCAAACCCACAGAGAATGGCCCAGCTGGTGTGCAGATCTGCACCTCAGAGAAGGGTGGGCGCCCTGCCCTGGGGAAGCTTGCAATCTAGCTGCCTTCCTCCCACCCTGCCTATCTTCGAACACAACATCCCAGGGCCTGCAGGAACGCCTATTTCTGGCCCAGTGTAGAGGCCCAGTAAAGCTTCCCTCATAAATTATGAAGGGAGACACATGTGGGTCAGGATTGGGGAGCTAAGCGCATGAGGGATCACCAGGAATCTTGCTTTGTCTAGTCAGGGATTTTCCTTCTGTTCCTGGGAGAGTGGCAGACACAGGAAGTTCTGCCAGGTTCTCCAAGGAGTTCCAAGTCTCTCCTGCTTCTGGACTTCACAGCCCTGACTGCTGGCTCCTCTTCATCTCCCAAATGAGACGGTCTCCTATCCCCAATGCCTGGTGTCTGCCCGAGGCTGGTTTGGCTGTGTTATTGTATAACCTGCCCATCCATTCCTCTATCTGGGCTGTGGGTCAGCCTTCCCTTTGCGGGGGGGGGGGAGAGGGGGGAGAGATGGCACCAAGAAACCCGGGTCCCATGGAGATATCCCTCTCTGAATGGCCCTGGCGTTTGGCTTTGCGTTTTCAACTTATTTTTAATTTTTTGGCATTCCATCCTCCCGGCTATTGTTGAACTGTCACTTAACCAGGTAATTTTCCTCCCCCTTCTCATCCTGCTGCTTCAAATGTCTAAATAGATAAGGGGGGCATTCTAGAAGCCTGGCAGCAAGGGAGGGCCTAAGGGGCTTTCTTATGTGAGTAAAAGATGCCCACTTTAATGTGGTCTTTAAGATCCAGACTCCACCCACTCGGTGGCTTCTCTGTGCTCTGCAAGCGCAAGGCCTGGAGGGTGGCGGCCGTCGGAAGTCAGGTCTTGGTTTGGAAGAGGTCACACCAGGTGTTTCTTTGAACCCAGAAAGGCTAAGGAATGCCCAAGGAGTCTGCTCCTTTCCTGGCGCCTTCTCCCCCTGCAGCTCAGGCAGCAGACCCGAAGGGAGGACAGAGAGGAGCCAGGGCCCGCCACGCAGCAGGACAAGCAGCCCACTGCTGACAGCGTGTCTAGCCTCAAATTACACCATCTCAGAGCTCGGGCATAAAATTAGCAGCAGTGTTCTCTGTGTGAGAAGCCAGAGAAATACTCGTATTCAGCAGAACAGCAGAAGACGGGGAGGATGGGGGAGGGGAGGGGCTGACCACCCCAGACACCCCTCCCTGCTTCAGAGTTACTGCCAGGGGCCAGGTCAGAGCAAAGGGGTTCTTGGGATGGTGAAAGGGGTGTGGGGGAGACAAGACCTAGGAAAACCTGGTCAAGTAGGTTTGAGAGCTGGTCCTACCTCAAACACTCTCTGTCTCTCTGTCTCTGTCTCTCTGTCTCTCTGTGTCTCTGTCTCTCTGTCTCTCCCTCTCTCTCTCTGTCTCTCTGTCTCTCTCTCTCACACACACACACACACTTATTGGTCAAGAATAAGAAATCTGCAAGTGTGGAAGTGGCGCTGTAGCTCAAGTGGTAGAGCGTTCGCTTTGAGCTGAAGAGCTGAGGGACAGCACTCAGTCCCAGAGTTCAAGCCCCACGACCGACAAAAAAAAAAAAAAAAGAAATCTGCAAGTGTCAGCCAGGCATGGTGACTTACAGCTATAATCCCAGCACTTAAGAGACTAAAGTAATAAAATCCCAAGTTCAAGGCCCACCTGAGCTATATAGTAAGATCATGTCTTAAAAGTCAAAAGAGAGAGAAAAAGAGAAAGGAGAGAGTTCCAAGTATCTAGGCACATTGCAAATATTCTTCTCATTCATTCATTCCACAACTCCAGTGGAAGCCTGCTTTTGCAGGTGATCAAAGAAAGCTTCAAAGAGGGTCTCTGGGCTTCTCTCAGTGAGGTAGACACCCTAGCAGTATATCCTTGTCTGTAATAGTTAGGCACGCACTTGATTCCAGCAGAGAAATTTGTTCTCTCCTAACACAAGGTCCTTTCTATACATGTATGTGTTCAGAAACAACACGCACACACTCCACACTTGCCCACGCCTGTTGTATGTGTTTATACACCAACGCATGCTTCTAACTATACACAAGATACATTCTGTTTGCACAATCACACACCAGCGCTTGCAAAATGGTTCTGCCATGTCCCGTGTTTCCTGCCCAACTCTTGACCAATGCCCTGGTTGGTCCTCCTGGGCCGTGGGCGGGGCTCACACCTCTAGAGGCCATTAGCCTGCTGTCCTGCCTTTGCGCTGTTCATTAGCACTCCCGTAGAGAGGCCACGGCCACCGCCATTTGTATTATTTCTAGTTCCTCAGGTGTGAATTCTTCCTTACACCCAAGCTGGGCTGTGAAATGTTGTTCGCTGTGGTTGGTGGCTTTCACTCTGGGAATTCCCAGGCAATGCCTGCAAGACACCTGGCTCTCAATCTTTGGGTGGGGGAGGAACTCAGCTTAGAATTCCTGTCCCACATGGGCCAGGGCCTCTATCTGGACCTCCCACCAGGCCAGGTGTCAGGCCTGGGGCTCTGACCTGGTGTGTGTGCCCCTCTAGCCACCCACACTGGCTTGGGCTGGCCCCTGAACACATCTGTCTCCGTCCCTCCCCACCCCACCCCTTCCCCTTCCCACTGGAGCTCAGGGCTGACCTGCGGCAGGGCGGCAGGCCCCGCCCCTTGGAGCCAGTGCCAGCGCCAAGGCTAGAACCGCAGTCCTCATGGCCTGTGTCCTTGCTGGACCTGTGTCCTTGCGGGTCCCAGCCCCTCACACAGCCCCTTCCTCTCCGAATCTGCTACTTGTTTTTGAGACGGGATTTCTATGTGTGAAATAGCTTCAATTGCTCTATCCAGCAGGCGTGAGATAGTGGGAAATTTCACCTTGTGTTCACTCCCCAGCTCCGTTTAGCTCTGAAGTCCAAACACTTTGCTCACTAAGTGGCCATTGGTTAACTGTCTCTCCTCCTCCTCTGATGTCTTCCTACCTTGTTTCCACTTCCCCAGAAGCCTGTGAAGGATGCTGGTCCAGCCCAGCCTGTGGCTGGAGGTCAGACCTTTCTGGGTACAGACAGAGCAGGTTCCTGAGATTCCAGCCCCATCTTGGACTGGTGTCTTTTTTAGGGGCAAAGAATCTCTTAGGGGTGGCTGGGCGGTGGAGGGGTGCGCAATGGAAGGCCTCCCCGTTCTTGAGCCAGACAACATCAAAACTCCTAAGACTGGCCCGGTGCCGGTGGCTCACGCCTGTCATCCTAGCTACTCAGGAGGCTGAGATCTGAGGATCACGGTTCCAAGCCAGCCAGGGCAGGAAAGTCTGTGAGACTCCTATCTCCAATAAACCACTCAGAAAACTGGAAGTGGCGCTGTGGCTCAAGTGGTAGAGCGCTCGCCTTGAGCTGAAGAGCTGAGGGACAGTGTTGAGGCCCAGAGTTCAAGCCCCACAAACGATGACAAAAAAAAAATCCCAAGGCCGGTTTCTTTCTAGCACCCTTGTCTGGAATATGGGAAATCAGAAGTCTCCAGGCACCTCTGGGCTAGCTCTGTTCCCACAGATCCCCGGGCAAGTGTAGGGGTGTTCCTAATTTGGGTGGATGGGGGGGCAAAAGGGCCTGCCCGCCCCCAAAGGCCCATTTGGCGGCTCTATAGACATGAGGGCTGGGCCGCTTCCCCGCCTCTTCCGCCTCCTCTCCTGCACCTCTGAGGGAGGCGGGCATGGGCACGTCCCTGGGTGTGGTGGCTGTGCCTGTGGTCAGCATGGTCATCTCCTTGGAGAGTTCCTTCAAGAGTAAGCTAGAAGGACGCTCGGTGCGCTGGCTGCTGGACGTGGCCGAGGGTCTGCAGTGTGCCCGGCATGTGTTAGTGCACACACCACGTCTCCAGGCCACTCCACAGTGACCAGGGCTCCCCGGAGAAAGCGCAGGGATCTGGGAGGTGACAGGTGGGCTCAGGGAGGCCTGATCACGGGCAGCTCTGAAGCGGAGACCCGGAGGAAGGCGCCCTGCAGCCGAGGAAGGCTGGGGGAGCCCCTGGGGAGCAGGCATCTTGAAAGGGGGTCACTGAGGGTAGTGAGCTGGGAGAGCGGGCCAGAAGAGTCGGGCGGTGGGGGACAGGCTTCATGGGGAGGAGGGTGACACAGTGTGCAATGCCAGGCCGGCTGTAGCAGAGGATTGGCTGGGTATGGAGCTCTGAGGATGGGGAAAGGGCCACAGCAAGGTGGAGGCATAGACCAACCTTCATACTCTAGTATGATAGAGATCAGGGAGGCTTCCTGGTGGAGGTGGCATCTGGGCCGGGCCTGAGGGAGGGAGGACAAGGAGGAGCCTAACGTTTTAGGTCTGGGTCAGATTCAGTGGGGGCCGGGTATGGAGGCCAGGGATGAGCAGTTAACACCTCAAGACCACAGGGATCCACCAGGGGGACCAGGCCCACCCTGGCGTGGCATCTCTGGGGCTCTGCAGATTCCTGCCACCCAGCCAAGCCTGGACACCACAGACCGGCAGGAGGAAGTCCCCAGAGTAAATGTCCCCTGTGACCCTGGGGCCCGAGGGGGGCCAGGAAGTGGGGTAAGAGGAAGTGGTGTCTCAGAGCCTGGGGAGGAGCCTCCCTGAGGGTCCGGGGAGACAAGGGCGAGGCCTCCTGGGAGCCCAGCCATCCCCCAAGGCAGGGAGCTCAGAGCAAGTGAGACTGAACTCAGCCTGGGTCTGGCTGGGGGAGATCCTGGACCGCCCACTTACTCCCCTGACCACCCACCACCATGGCCCTGGCCCAACAGCTGCGGGTGGAGAGGTGAGTGAGGGGGTAGTCTCTTCCCTGGGCCTGTTCACTCTTCCAGGCAGGCCTGGGCGGGAGGGGGTGGGCCGCAGGAGCCTTGTCAACTTGTCTGCGTGAGAGGCTGGGCTGAATCAGAACTGGACACTGGGAACTGCTTTCAGGAACTTTCCTCTGTGGCTCACCAGCCCCAGGCACAAGCGAGAACAGAAAGGCAGGGAGGAGCTCCCTCAGAGCCGAAATCTCCAGCCCAGGTGTCCTTGGGTTCTAGGCCTGGGCTTCCGGCTGACCAGCGTGGTCAGTAGTGGTCTCCATGTGTTGTCCAGATGAAATCACGGCCTCCTTCTTATTCTCCCAGGGCCAGGCTCAAATGCTCCCCCTTCCCCAGGAAGCTCTCCCTGCCTGCCGGGCCTCTTTGCCCACTGGCTCATCGGTTCTGTTTCCTCTCGCTCTGCCTTGTCCTTAAGATTACTGGCGTAACATTACTTTCCCATCGATTGTTCATTTTCTTCCTCATGGGCTCCCCAGCAGAAGCAAGCTTCGTGAGTGTTCCGGGTCTATTTTGGCGACTGCTATTTTCCTGATTAAAAAATATGGAGCGCTCAAGAAATGTGGCTGAAGAAACTAATGAATCAATTAGTGGTGTCCCAGATCCTTTTTATCCAAAGCCAAGAGGGGGAAATCGAGGACCAGGAGGGTAGAAGACTCACTTTGCGTCATGTAGCGTGAGCTGTGAGGCTGGGGCTTGCAGTGGGGCCCCCCGGGGGCTCAGCCACCCCCTAGCTCAGCATTTGCTGAAGGCTTCCCGAGTGGCCAGGCAGCAGTAGGGTCCTGAGGACACAGAGCAGGGGTCCTGATCCCCGGAGTTTGAACAGAGGCATTATCACGGAGCAAGTTGCCATGGTAACTCCTCCCTCCCCCCCCCCCCCCCCCCCGCCCAGCGGCCAGAGCAAGGTTAGGCTGATGGGGGCTCATGGGGAAGCCTGAGGGGTAGAGGGGAAAGGGTAAGATTTCCAAAGGTTAAAGGTCAGAAAAGAGGCTTGAGGGAGCAGGGCAGGGGCGGGGAGGGGTGCAGGAGCAAGTGCTGAGGGTTCTGGAGAGACCACCAGATTCCAGCTCCTCTCCCCCACAAGTTCTCCTGCTTAGCTGGCCTGTCACGCAAGCTCAAACCTTCTGGCTTGGGTCACTTCCTGCTGCTTGGGTGGCTGGAGAGCCGGTCAGCTGGGCTGTGTGTCCTCATCCCTGGCTACCCTCCTCGGCCCCTCCGTGAGCCGTGGGGTGGGGGGCTGCTGTACCCCAGCACCTGTCTTCGAGCAGCCCATAGAGCCGAGCCTCAGCCACAGCAGGGGGGCACCGGTGGGCGGGTTCACCAGGCAGCTCTTTCTAGAACCACAGCCAGGCCAGACACCCAAGCTAGAACGAGGCCATTGAGGGGGTGGCCCCTGGGGAGTGTGGCCCCCCCAAGCCAAGCTCCAAGCACAGCGCACAAGCCAGCTGCCCTGGGGGCCCTTCCAGCCCTCGGCCTCCCAGGCCGAGCTCTAAAGTCCTCTTTGGAATCCAAGATCCTGTGGGCTTTGAACCCAGCGTTGGCCCAGCTGGTCCTAGGCAGGGCCTCTGGGGGAGCCGCTCCTCCAAGGGGGCTCCATTTAGTTCTGTGTGCTGCCCTGCAGGCCACCCGCCCCTACACCGCCATCAGGCCCAGCTGGCCGGCTCAGCGCTTGGTACAGCCTGGGCTCGAGGCTGGAATCTCCTTGTGATGGTTCCAGGGCTTCGTTGGCAACAGGTGAACCTTCATGAGCACCCAGATACACAAGGACTCGTGTCCCCATTTTACGGAGTGGAAGGGATCCAGCGAAGAAAGGTTCCAGGCCCCTTCGTGGCCAGGGCTAAGGGGTTTGGGCCTTATCTTCCCCGTGTTGGACTGGGGCCTGACCTCCCACCAGAGAAAGGTCAAAGGTCTCTGTCAGGTCCCAAAGGCCCCAGTGCAGGACCTGCCTTCCCACCTCGACCCCTCTGCTCCTGCCCAGCCCATCTCCCCTCCATTCCTCACCCTGGCCTGGAACATCTTCATACTTGCTAGCTCTCCCTCCTGCCACGCAGGACTGAGTCTTCCGCTTCTCCCTGCTGACTCCGGGCTCCCAGCGTGGACTGCTGGGGCCTGGCCTTCCTGGCCTTTGTGTGCATGTAAGCCACGAGATTCCTGGTCCAGCCCCTCTGCTACCTGGATCCGGAGGCTAGACGCCATGCGCTAGTGCGCTCAGCACGGGCACTGCCCGCACGCCACATGGAAGGGTTTGCTGAAGTGATTGTGATCCCAGACGGCATACTGGAAGGAAAAGGATTTGTCTAAATGCATTCAGCCCCGTGTGGAGAGGCAGCGTCTGCACAGGGCGGTTCTGGGGTCAGCCTGCTTGGGCTCGGACGTCAGCTTGCTGATTTCCTAAGGCCACCTCTCTGCGCCTCTGCCAAAGCTGGCACTGCCTCAGAGCAGCTCCTGGCACACCGTGAGCCCTCGGGGGAGTTGGCGATCCCTGTCTGCAGCCATCTCTCCCCTCCAGCTCCTTCCTGACCCACCTCTAGTGTCCTGGATATGCAACCTCACAGAAATGCTGGGGGGAGAGAATGGAAGGGCTGATTTCTCCCCCCCCCCAGGCTCGCCATGGCCCGCGTGGGCGCAGGCAGCGAGGAGGTCACCAGCAGCCGCAGCAGGGCGGGATCGAGGGGGCTTTCCTCTGCCGGTCTGCTGCCACCCTGAGTCACCTTCCAGAACAGGATCCTGGGACTGCAAGCACAGATCCCGTGACACGGGGAACAGGGTGTGTGGGCTGCGGCGATAGACATGGCGGCCCCAGCCCGTCTCCTGGTCACGGTGTGGGGAAGCCTGCAGTGGAGTTGGTTCCTCATCCGTGCACTCATGTCTAGACTCTGAGGCCCTGGCTGCACCTCTTCCCCCTTCTTGGCTGTTTGCTTTTCCTCCTCTGCCAGTCCTTGGTTCTGCTCACTGACAGCTCATCCCTGGGCGTTTTGATAACAAGCTAGGACAGGTGATTCTCACCTGGGCCGCTCCTGCTGAGTTCCACACCTGCACCCCGGCTTCCTGCTGGACATCTCTACCCCTGGGCCTGGCGCCTCTTGAATGAGCACAGCCCCCACACAGAGCCCATCAGCCGGCCCCCTCCCTGGCCTGGTCAGAAATGGAGAGGGGGCTGTGACTCTGGATATTATCCTTCGTTTCTTTCACCCCACATCCAAGCAGTGTCCCAGATCCACAGGTCATAGCTTAGGAGCAACTCCGAAACTGGTCATCCGTCCTTTACAAATGCACTAGGCTTCAGGGGCTTGGGAGAGCTGAGCGTGCTTACACAATGACAAGGGTTTGTTTGCACGCCTAATCAGAAATATAGAGGCCATAACTAGTTCCACAGCCAGCAACTTCAGGACCAGCCTGGCAGAGATTCTTTCCTCTGCTTTATGATGCTTCCTCATGGCTGCAATGTGGCTGCTGCCGATCCAGACGTTGCACTTGATTTCAACAGGGGCCTGTCTATCCTTCTGGAGAAGGAAAGCAAACACTCTTGAGAGATCCACACATACCCCAGATGACCTCTTAGCTCTCATTGGCCAGTACAAGTCATATGGCCGCTCCACGCTGCAAGGAAAGCAGGGAGAGGGAAAGAGGATCTTTCTGCTCCTGTAACAAAATGCCTGAGACAATCAACTCCTAAAGAGAAAAGGTTGATTATGACTCAAAGCCCAAGACGGGGGCTCTGGTGAGGGTGGTATACCTCACAGAGGCAGCCCAGGGCAAACTGCTTACATCCTGGGCCTGATGTAAGCCCAGCAACTGGCGGCCAGAGAACCCCTTCAAGGCCATGTCCCAGTGACCTTCCATGAGACGCCACCTCCGGCAAGTCCACGGTTCTCTCACTAGCGCCACCTGTGGATAAAACCTTTACTACATGCCTGTCCAGGCTTCTTCCGGCTCCTTGTGGGCTCCTGGCTGAGCCATGAGGTTCAGGGCAGTAGAAGCTGGTGTGTGACGCCTTGTCCCCCTCCACACCCCTCCCTGTCAGGGCTTGCTCTGTGCCTGGAGCTCTGGGTTCCACGGGCCAGTGAGGGGTGTGGTGGTGAGCAAGAAGTGAGAGCCACCCCCATTGGTTGGTGTTGGACCCGCCTCACACCCGGCTAACCAGGATCCTTCTCTCTGGCCACCCGCCAGCGACTTCGAGCAGCTTCCTGATGACGTGGCCATCTCTGCCAACATCGCCGACATCGAGGAGAAGAGAGGCTTCACCAGCCACTTTGTAAGAAAGACAGCGTCTGCTCCTTTGCCCTCTGCCCTCAGGTCTCATAAGTGAACACCCATCTCAGACAGTGGTTCTCTGCTTTAGGATTACAGGGTGACTATTGTCTCTCAGGACCTTGTGATGATTGTCTCCGGTGGGTAGAGTTCAGGGTGCTCTAAGCATGTAGGGGGCCCACAGGACACCCCAATGAAGAGTTATCTAGCTCAGCTTAGGATTGAGGTTGAGACCTCTCATCTCTCCTCTGAGTCTCCTCCTTTTGTCTCCCCTTGACCTATGAGCCCCCATCTCTGTCCCCAAGACCCCTCTCTGGGTTGGGTTCTCCCCCACCTCTTCCAAGCCCCCCTCACCTCTGGGCCTCCCTTGCCTCTGACCCCCATAGGTTTTTGTCATCGAAGTGAAGACAAAGGGGGGAGCCAAGTACCTCATCTACCGCCGCTACCGCCAGTTCTACGCCCTGCAGAACAAGCTGGAGGAGCGGTTTGGGCCGGAGAGCAAGAACAGCCAGTTCACCTGCAGCCTGCCTACACTCCCAGGTGAGCCCCTGCCCGGTCCTGCTGGGGCCCTGGTCCTGCTGGGGCCCCAGTCCTGAGCCCCTGCTGTGGATCTGGCTGTCTAGCTCTGCTCACCTGTACCAGGATTCACCCACCCATAGGAACATCATTCACTTGGTCCATGACCCCTCCATGGCCCACCACCCTGCCGTTCCTCCAGCCCTCAGCCCACACCACCCACCGCCAGGGAGGCCCCAGGCGGAGCAGGGCAGCGGCCTCAGCTTCTCAGCTGGCGATGGGAATTCCATCTCCCTGCCATGCACTTGGC
Source organism: Dipodomys ordii (assembly GCF_000151885.1). Taxonomy (NCBI): domain Eukaryota; kingdom Metazoa; phylum Chordata; class Mammalia; order Rodentia; family Heteromyidae; genus Dipodomys; species Dipodomys ordii. The sequence continues at coordinate 4,407,107 of NW_012267295.1, read as the reverse complement.
GCCCCTCCATTCTCCCTGCACCCCAGCCCGAGCCCATGGACCTGCCCACAGCTTAGGCTTCACCAACTCCAGGTGGCTGATCCCTTCCTGCCCGTCAGGAAAGCTCGGCACCCCCATTCTGCCCGTAGAACCCTCAGCTCCCGCCCTCCCCATCTTCCTCCCCAATCCCTGAACAAGCACCTTGGACAGCTCCTGGTTTCTTAGCAACACCAGGGCTCCTGGGGCTGCTAGAGGAACACACCCCCCCCCAGGCCTGGTTTACCTGGGGGCTTGGTGGGGTGGGGGGCAGGCCTGTGTGGCCGACAAGGCGACACTAATCAACCTCCCCAGGCCTCAGGAACCTGCTCCATCTTCTCTCTCAAATTCCAGCTCCACCTCTGACTCTCCCCTGCCGTGCTTCCTTTTCCCTCCCCTCTCCTCCACCCTCTTCTCCCTTCCCTTCCCTTCCCTTCCTCTCCCCTCCTCTCAGTTCCTGTCCCTCCTCCCTCTCCTCCCCTCTCTTCTTCCCTCCCTTCCTCTCCCCTCCTTTCCCCTCTGTCCTCATCTCTCCCCTCCCTCCTCTCCTCTCTCCTCCATCCTCTCTTTTCCTCCTCTAAGAAACCATGTTTCCCCATCAAGAAAACCCCAGCTCTCCCCAGGAGGCTCCCCGTGTCCATGGTCCCTCCTCCCCTGGGCTGTGGTGAGAGGGGTTCCGGTCCTCTGGTTCGCCCCCCGGCCCGCTCTACCTCCTTCTTGAGGAGATTCCTGTTCCTCCCCTGTCACTTTGCCTCCCTCCGACCCACTGCTCCGCCAAGGAGCGTCTGTGCAGGCTCCCAGTGTGAACGCCGTGCTCCCCGGAGACACTCCACAGCCAGCGGCCCCCAAGCCTCTGAGTCCCCAAGGGTCCTCTTTGCTCCTTTGAGGTTTGCCTCTATTGGCTGCTCACCTTGCCCCTGTCCCCTGCCGGCTGCCTCCCCCTCCCCACCCCTGCTTCCAGCTCTGTCACAGCTACCTTCCTCACGCCAATCCCAGAGGAAGAGCACCGCCTGGAGGGCCATCATCCCAGCCTACTCCCACTCCAAATCCTTGACCAGGCGGAGGACTCGCGCCCGCAGCTTAAGCGGACACCTGCCTGCTACTTTCTCCCAGGGGCCCTGCCCTCCCTATCTGCCACCCTTGTACCATCAGTAAGCACCCACACCCACACATTCATGCACACACACACACACACGTACACGTGCTCACACACGCACATGCACACACCTGCCCACATACGTACCCATGCGCACTCATACACACATGCACACACACGTACACATGTGCACACGCTCCTGGCTTGTGGCACTGGAAGCCATACACAGGTCACACTGGCTGATGGCTCCCCGAACCCCACCTGGAGGCTTCTGGAAATAATATTTGTCTCTGGGTTGGCCACCCTTCCCCCACCCCCAGCATTCCTCCCTGTTTTATATTTGTCGGTCGTGGGGCTTGAACTCTGGGCCAGGGCGCTGTCCCTCAGCTCTTCAGCTCAAGGCGAGCACTCTACCTCTTGAGCTACAGCGCCACTTCCAGTTTTCTAGTGCTTTATTGGAGATCAGAGTCTCACAGATCTCAGCCTCCTGAGTAGCTAGGATGACAGGCGTGAGCCACCGGTGCGCAGCAAGTAATTCGTTGTTATACTGCCCCCCAACCAATGTTGACGCCTCTGCTCGTGACAGCACGCCCCTGCCCGACTGCACACCCCTGGTTCTTAGCTCTGGTGGTACAGTACCCTGAGAGACTTGAGGCATCTACACCTGACGAGTGTGGTATAGTTGTTCCGGGGCGAGCCCTGCCTGGTGAGGTGACTGTGTGTGCAGGGCTGAGACCCCGGGGCCTAGGGGATGGATGGGACACAGCTGTGAGCAGAACTGGTAAAGACCTTGATCTCTTAGAAGCAAATGTGTGTGAGTGTGTGAGGATGTGTGTGTGCATATGTGTGAATATGTATGTACCTGCCTTTGTGTGTGTATGTTTGGAACAGATAATAAATGGTCAATAAATGCATAAACCTGTCATGGTCCAATGTGGAGACTGAGTTCCACCTCAGCACCAGAGACAGATGGGGGGAGGGGCTCTGAGTGGGGGAGGGGCTCTGAGTGGGAGATGGGGCTCTGAGTGGGGGATGGGGCTCTAAAGGGGGAGGGGTGTGGCCAAGGTGCGGGTCCTGCAGAGCAGCTGGGGCCCAGGCTCCATGCTGGGCGGGGCTCTGAGGCCAGATCTGCCCTCTCCACAGCCAAAGTCTACATGGGTGTGAAGCAGGAGATTGCCGAGGCCCGGATCCCAGCCCTCAACGCCTACATGAAGGTATGGGTGGGCCATGCTCAGAGGGGCTCAGAGCCCCTCCCCCCCGGGGGGCTGTGGCCTTGGGAAGTGGGCTGGCTCAGTGGCTCTGATGGCCCCGCTGTCAGTCCCTAAAGGCCTAGCTGGGGCCAGAGGCAGGATGTGTCCTGGGGGGGAGGGGTAGGATCAGGCCAGAGCAGTGAGTAGACCAGGAGCCACACTGGACCAACAGCTCTCTAGCTAGCTTTCCAAGCCTCCAGACCAGATGGATGTCAGGATGAGATGAATTAGGTCCAGACACCTGTCCCCCAAGGAGCCCCCTGCCCTGTGGATCATGAAATCACACACGGTGACTTGGCCTGGCTGGCCATGTCCCCTTTCACAGCTGCTTTGTGTAAGATGGAGAGAGGAGAACAAAGCTAGTGCCGGGCGCACTGGGCCACGGGGCTGTCCATGTCCTCTGCTGACCACCCGCTCCCTCCTCCGCTCCTCCACAGAGCCTCCTCAGCCTGCCCGTCTGGGTGCTGATGGACGCGGACGTCCGCATCTTCTTTTACCAGTCGCAGTACGACTCAGAGCAGGTGCCCCAGGCGCTGCGCCGGCTCCGCCCCCGAACCCGGAAAGTGTGAGTGGCTGCCGCTGGGTTCCTGCTGGAAAGACACCGCTTGTCCCTGGAGGCAGAGCGGGGAATGGATCCGTTCTGTCCCTGAGCAGCCCCCCGAACCCCCTGGCCCTCAGGATGGCTTTCAATGAGCTTGGAGAACCCAGCTCCGGTCCTAGAGGGACAGACAGCAGGGATATTTTGACATGTCAGAGGACAGGTACTGGGGCATCCATCTTGGTGTGGTGCCAGAGTAATCACTTGGGGTAACCCAAGTGTTCTGGGTGTCTGGAAAGAGTGAAGGGCAGGGGAGAGGGGAAATAGCAATGCCTGGGCGCTGATCAGTTGTCATCTCTGGCTCTGCTTTTACCACACTTGTCCCCTAGGGGACGCTCTTGCTCCTTATGCCAAATTGCTTGCTCCCTGTTCCCTTCCTCCCCACCTCAGAATCAGAAATCAGCCAGCAAAGTGGTCCCTGGCTCTGCTACCAAGAAGTCAGGGGGAGGAGGGGAAGAGGTTAGGGGGCAAGAAGGTACTCCTGAGCCTCTGTCTCCCTCCTAGCCCCAGCCAGCCCTTCTGTGGCCTTGACGTCCTGTACCTGGTACTTCCCCTGCACCCCTGTGCAGCTGGGACAACCCCGGGCACGCCACCTCTCCCAGCCTCAGTTTCCTGGGTTGCCTATAGAGCAGAAAATAACTAAGCCATGAACTTCATCCCCTCCCCCTCTGCACCCTGCTTCCCGGCCACTCCTCCCCCCCGGGCAGTGCCGAGGGTATAGGAGCAGGGGGCTCACCCCAACAAGCAATAGAGGCTGCGGGGTGAAGTCTTCACCTTCCCAACCTTTCCTGCCTCCGGCTGGGGGCCTCTGGCACTGAGCCCTGAGGGACCTGAGCCCCTTTTCTCTCTCCATAGCAAAAGCATGTCCACCCAGAGCACCAGCCTTAAACCCATGGAAGCACCAAAAGCCGAGGTATGTGCCAGCCAGGCCACGTTCTCCCCACCCCCAGCACCCATGGGGCACCCTGCTGGCTACAGCGTGCCCTGGATGGGGACAGGGTGCAGGGGGAAGCGAGGGCCCGCCCTCCTCCCTCAGCCTCAGACACCAGGAGCCCCAGTCTCTGCTGAGAAGAGAAGGCAACTAGCCTGCAGAGACAGAAGAGGGGAAGGCAGCCATGCATCTGCCCATCTGGAGGGCCTCCTCCTCCAGGCAGCCCTGTCCGGGGAGACTGGCCTCAGGGGACTCAGAAAGGGCCCCACCCCCAGGGACTGGCAGCACCCTGGGGGTGCTCTTACAAATGGGCACCTTCCAACCAGTGGGGGCAAGATCTTGTCCGGGCCCTGGAGGCTCCACGGATGGCTTCTCCTCCATCCTCTCCAGGCCCTGTTTGATTTCACCGGGAACAGCAAGCTGGAGCTGAGTTTCAAAGCTGGAGATGTGATCTTCCTTCTCAGTCGGATCAACAAGGACTGGCTGGAGGTGAGGAGGGAGAGAGGTAGAGGTGGGGAGGGAGGGGCAGGGGTGAGGAGGGAGGGGGTGGAAGGAAGGTTGAAGGAAGAGAGGCAATGGAGGTAAGAGAGGAGGGAGATGGAAGCGAGAGTGAAGGGAGGAGGGAGGGAGGGAAGGAGGGAGGGAGGAGGCATCCCCAGAGCCCTCCAGCTTCCCTCCATCACCTGCCCATCACTACCGCCATGCACACACAAAATCACTAGCATGAGCCTGTCTCTCTGTTCACCTCCTAGCTCTGTGGTAACCTGTCCTGTGGACTTTGGAGCTTATTTCCTTTTCTCAGATGAGCAGGACCTGCTCCCAGGGAGCTGGGGTGCCCCATGCCTGGCAAATGCAAGGGTCCTGGGGAGACTGGGATGGGACTCTAAGGTGGAGCCTGTCCCAGTCATTACCTGGCTCCAGCTGGGCACTGAGGCTCCACCTTGCCTTTGAGCACGGGCGGAGGATCAGCAGTGGAAGCCGGTCTAGGTGACCTTTTCCATCAGGCCCCATTGTGACCATAAGGGCTTCTCTTTGCTCAGCTCTCCTGGGCTATGTCTACAGGAGATTCTGCGCAAGCCAAGGCAGAGCCAGCCCTCAGGGGTCCTGGGACCACTGAAGGGAGTTGGGGGGGGGGTCCCTGGCTCCATCTCGGGAGGCACTGGAGGGCGTCCGGGGGATGAAGGGTGAGGCGCTTGAGGTGGTGGGAACTCATGGCCAGAAGGGAAGAAGGACATGAGGAAGGGGAAGGAACTAGTATCCTCTGCTCCCACCAAGGCCACACCCCAATGAGCTAAGGCCCTCTCACCAGGCCCCACCTCTTATTAAATGGTTCCATCCCCTATCCCCTCCCTCCACGGGGGACAATCTAGATACAAACTGCGTCGCTCATCCTGTCCACGAGGGGCCCAGGGCTGGGCTCCGAGGTGTGTGGCTGTGTTTCTCCTCTGCAGACCAGGCAGCATCCTCCACCCCACCCCCACAGGGCACAGCCCACGGAGTCACGGGCATCTTCCCGGGCGCCTTCGTGAAAATCCTCAATAACTTCCCTGAGGAGGACGACCCTACCAACTGGCTGCGCTGCTACTACTACGAGGACACCATCAGCACCATCAAGTGTGTGGTCTCTGCTTGCCTTCCTACCCCTCCCTCACCTCCACGTGACACATGCCCCCCCCACACACCCACTGTGCCTTCCACTGCCTTCCAGATAACCCACAACCCTAGGGCAAGATGAAGTCCAGCCTCATTCCCAGCTTCCAGCACGCTCCTCTCCCTGTCTGAGGCCCCCTCTCTCCTGCCTGTCACCCCTTAGGGACATTGCGGTGGAGGAAGACCTCAACAGCACACCCCTGTTCAAGGACCTGCTGGAGCTCATGAGGTTTGAGGGGTCTGCAGCAGGAGGGGCGCATGCTGGGGGAGTCACGTGCCCTGGAGAGGGTAACTGAGAGAGAAACGCTACTCGCCATGGTATCAGCCATTCTACACATCTCCCTTCTTGCTGAACTCGCAGCCCTGCCCCAGGTGGTCTCTCCTGGGGCAGAGGGGTCCGGGAGGGAGCTGCCCAGGGACAGACAGACTCAGCCCGGGCCATAGTGTATGGCTAGGTTTGTAGCAAGCACCAAAGTCTCTCTGAAAGCCTTGAACCTGGACCCTCCATCACCAGGGAGCTTCATTATGGAGCAGTTATTTTACAGAATGGCACTGGTGGCTCACACCTGTAATCCTAGCTACTAAAGAAGCTAAGATCTGAGGGTCGTGGTTCGAAGCCAGCCAAGGCAGGGAAGTCCATGAGATTCGTATTTCTAATTTAACCAACTGAAAGCTAGACGTGGAGGTGTGACTCAAGTGGTAGAGCTCTAGCCTTGAGCAAAAAAAGCTAAAGGACAATAGGTAGGCCCAGAATTCAAGCTGCAGTAGCAGCGCAGGCTTGCATACACATGTACACACACACACACACACACACACACACACTCACACACACATACACAGCAAAAATAAAAATAAAATAGCAACAGTGCCACTACATTGCTTACTATAAAAGTAACTGCTAAGCATGATAAAAAAAATGGAAAAGCTGTAATTATGAGTCAGAAAGGTAGAAATAGTGAAATTGCTTTGTATTTTTACTTTTTTTTTTTGGTCACAGAGCTTGAACTCAGGGACTGGTGCTGTATCTGAGCTCTTTTGCTCAAAGCTAATGCTCTACCATTTTGAGCCACAGCTCCACTTCTGGTTTTCTGATGGTTAATTGGAGAGTAGAGTCTCACCGACTTTCCAGCCCAGGCTGACTTTGAACTTTGAACTCAGATCTCAGCCTCCTGAGCCACCAGTGACTGGCATGTTTTTACTCATTAGTCAATGTACATCAGAGCTCTCAGTTCTTTTTCTCTCCCTCTTACCTTTTTTTCTCTCTCTCCCTCTTTCCATCCCTGCCTCGCTCCTCCTTCCAACCCCCTCCATCCCCATGTGCCATTCTGTGGCCTCATGATCATTTCTGTGGCCATACAGGTGACTTCCCACTTTGTCACTGCTACAAATGGTGCGATCACCACGTGTTGTCATTTGCCTGTGTGGTGACCAATCTCCTATTCCTTTGGGATAATTTTCAAGAAGTGGAATTATGGGACATCTAAGAGAAGTCAATTAGACTTCACGCCCAATGGGTCAAATTAGCCACAGGAAGATCAGAAGTGAACATTTACCTCTTCAGATAGATGGAAGAATGTCACACGGACAGCTCACACAGGTGTCTCTCTGGGGCTTCCCCTGCTCTGCTCTGCCTCCAGTCAAGCACCTCTCCTCTTCTTGCCAACCCTTAAACCTTTAGCAGATCCATGCATAAGACATTGCAGGCCTTGCAGCTAACTCACTGTGAAAAGTCCCTGTTAAGTCTCAGTTTCTTTGCCTGTTCAATGCAGGTTGACCATTTGAGTGTTAAGGTCCTCCCCTGATTCTTAGATCCAGGTTATAAAGCTCTCCATCCCCTCCACTTAGGCCAGAGCCCCTGGACGCTCTCTTGGGCTCTGGCCTTAACCCTGACCTGTCCCACCAGGCGGGAGTTCCAGAGAGAGGACATTGCCCTCAATTACCAGGATGCGGAGGGCGACCTGGTGCGCCTGCTATCGGACGAGGACGTGGGGCTCATGGTGCGGCAGGCCCAAGGCCTCCCCTCCCAGAAGCGCCTCTTCCCCTGGAAGCTGCACATCACCCAGAAGGACAACTACGGTGTCTACAACACGGCTCCGTGAGTGGCGGTGGCCTGAGGGACCAGGAGGGTGGACGCCGTCATGCTCAGGGGCACACCAGGACTTTCAGGAAAGGCTCAGACTTCGGGCTCCAAGGCTGATGGTTGGGCTGTGCTTGGCTTGCACTCTGTTTCTACATTTACCCATGCATTAAAGAAACCATTTCATGTCAGAGGAAAGGATTGGGGAAAATTGTATCGTCTGTGGACAGAGAGAAAAGGGAATAAAATACCATTTAATAAACTCTAACTCTAGGCTGCTTATTTCTGGTGTCTGTGGGAGTGGGGTGGGAGGGGGATCCTGGCTTAGGCCTCTGCCCTGCTCCATCACACGATGTTGGACCCTCTCCCCAGTGGAACACCCATTAGCAGATGAAACACTCTGTTCTGACAGTTCCATTCCCAACCGCACACACAAGGGAAGACGGTTCACTGACGAAGACCCCCTAGGTCCCAATGCCCATTCTTTGCTTATATTTTGTGGCTTTTCCTCAGGAAGATTTTGGAGTTCATAGATATCTAAAGTAAGAAAGTGTCAAAAATGGAAGTGAAGATGTTATTGTCACTAAAGAAGCTCCTGAAAATCAAATGTGTAGACTCACTAATTGAATCCGTTCCTCTAATGAAAGCCTTGGCAGCAACCAATGATCCAGTGGGAGGAAGACCACTCTTTAGCATGGCAGAGGGGGACTCCCAACTGGCCACATGTAGCTGCCTGGCCCTGAGGTGCCATGTGCTCTGGGGACACACAGGTGACATTTGGAAGCAATGGGAAAGAGCCCATATCCACCATCTGTGAAAAAGGGCATCCAATCTCTTATCAATTGTTCTGTGAGCAAAAGGGGATGGACAACCCATGATTTACTTCTGGCTGACTAAAGCCTATTTTGTGCCAGTGCAAGGACCTGGCTGTAGGCATGCTTGGCAGGAAAACATGATTGTAAGATACTATTGTGCATGGAGGGCTGTTCCTCACAGCCCTTTCCTGGACTTGTGAATGCAGGTCTCAGCTTTTATGTTTCCCCTGTGGGGATGTGTATTACTAAGAATTCTAGAGGAATTCTCAGACTTTGTGCTTGCTATAATGACAGAGCCCACAGTCTTGTGACTCACATCTTGGCAACACTATTTACATGATTGAAATGCATAGAAGGACATTCGGAAATCAGCACCAACACCATCTGACATGGATCCCAAATACAAGGATGCTAGCAAACAAGCCCACATGTGACTAATGAGAAGACGATGCCATAAAACCTGATTCTTACAGAAAATATTTATCAGCCCAAAAGAGGAACTGATAGTAAATGCAGTGACTCATCTGGTGGCCATTCTTTTAAGATGGGGAAATCACTGGTAAACACAGATAAGGATGGACGAGTAATTAGGCCTGCAATGATAACATGTAAGGCTGATGAAAATATTCCCATCTATGTTTGTCATTAGATAATTACTGGCCTTGAACAATTTGCAACTAACAACAAGCTAGAAATAAAAGCAAATGACACAGTTAGAAACAGACCTCTTAGAGATCTAAGTTAATGGCTTATAGTCCTGGAAAAGTCATCAGAAAGGCAGTTCATGGATTGTACTTACTCATTTGAGAACCTTGTTCCCAATGACTGACCTTCATATATCCAACAAGAAACCAATGGCATCCTCAGATTAGGATAAATCAGGGAGAAATTAACAAAGGGATTATTTACAAGAATATAGGCATCTGGTAGAAACACACACACACACACACACACACAATATTTTAATCCCCAGACATATGCATGTGGACTATTATATCCCAAAGGATTACAGGGGAGCTCATTAAAGAGACAGTAGATCTTTAGTTGGACATGGTTGGCCCAAAGTAAACCAGCAGAAGACTGGAGGAACAAAACCCATCTTCACTCTTCTTGTGCCTCTTGAGCTTCCTCAGAGCCACACCAAACTGGAAGCCCTAAGGCAAGGTTGGTTTGATCCCCATGAGATTGGAGATTAGATGTAGTGGGTGTGAAGAATATAGTGGAGATAGGTACACAATCCATCTTGCCTATGAGCATCCAGTCTGTGCCTTATGAGGGTGGAAACCCCAAGTTCCCAAGGACAAGGGACATGGAAAATCCTGCCACCTACAATGCCCTTGTAGATGCCTCTCAGTGCCTATGTGCTCTTTCCAGGGACCCAGCTCATGATTAGCATGTTATTATAAAGCTATAAATGTTCTTTATATAAAGTAGTGGGAGGGTGGGGAATTAACAATGCACTCACAGGCAGAGTCTAAAGCTGGTCACAGGTCCAAAGCTGCTTGTTGGAGCTGCTTTTCTCTTACTAGTCATTCTATGTGTCCTTATTCCCTGCTGGTACATATCGTCAATATTGATCTTTATTCCTGTGGGACTTGAATTCATGTGAAGTTTGTCTTTATTGGGACTAAAGGTAAGGAATAACAAGAAGCACCTGTGTGAAACCCCTGCATAAGCTTTTCCTTAGATGAGAGGCATCGGTCACTCCAGCCAAGAAAGCCGCTTCTTTCTCTACCTATTGGGTCAATGGCATAGGCACTTCAAATGACTCTACTGTTTTTTGTTTGTTTTTGTTTTTTGCATTATCCTGCAAGTTTTGGTAAGCCTCATTGTCATTCAATAGCAAGTATTCCTTAAATTCAATTATGACCACCTTCTTCAAGCTGGCAGTTGTTGTAAAGTATATTTTAAGAGTCCCAAATGTACATGTTATCAACATATTTTTAGAGATAAAATGCAACCTTATAGAATGTGCCCATTGGGGTTTGAAGATGAATCCCCAAGGGCTTCTACTTAATACTTGCTCCCCAGCTGATGGAGGCTATGGTAAGTCTAGGAGAGGTTAGTGGGAGGAAGGAGGCCCCAGAGGGTAGGATGTGAAGCTTATTTCTGGTCCACCTCTCTCTTTCTTTCTCTCTCCTTCCTGCCATATGAGATGATTAATTGCCATCTACTCTACATTCTCATTGCCATTATGTTCTGTCCAATCCATTAACAATGCCACTTATAAGGGGTCTACCTGTTAGGATGGTTGGGAGACGTAAGTATCTCTCACAAGGGCCTGCCTCCATCATGATCATGCCCCAGATCTCATTTCCAATACACAGGCTATGGGGGAATGAATTTAGAACAGACAGAAAGATATGGATAAAATATATAAGCCAACTACATATATACGCCTTGATAGAAATTGTAGCAAATTAAATCTAGCATGGTATAAGAACCACACTACAACGAGGAAGGTTTAACATTTAAAAATGTATAAATAATATATGCCTTCATATTGAGAAGAAGGTAGGAAAAGTGATAGGATTATTGCAAAAGATGTGGAGGAAATAATTTTATATACTTGAATGACCATAATGATTTAAACTGCACACTCTACACATCCACACATCTCTTAGACTAATTGGGATAAAAGAGATGACTTTAACCTAATAAATGCTGTCTTCAGCAAGCATTGTTCACGGTGGAAAACAGAAAAATAAGAGCAGTTCCTTTAAGCAGTTCCTTTAAGGAGACAGGAAAAAGGCAAGAATACTCATTATTGTTTCCCTGTTCCATACCGAAGGCCCAATCCAGCAGAGTATTAAAACAAAATTACAGCATAAGAACTAAAAGACAATAGCTATTATCATTCACATTTGATAGAATTGTCTATTTTTTTTTAAAAATCTAGAATGTAAACAAGCAAATGGTTAAATACTGAAATAGAGTTTCATTATGTAGCTAATTACATAAAGCTAAAACTTGATTGTTTTTCTACACAACAGCAATAACGAATTTGAAAAAAAAGTAGAAAAGAAGTCACTTCCAACATCAATGACATCTTTAAGATACCTGAGAATAAGCCTGTGTGAAGGTGTGTAAGATTTGTGTATATAAAATAATATAGCACAGGGGCTGGGAAGGTGGCTCAGTGGTAGAGTGTTTGTTTGCCTTGCATGCATGAGGCCCTGGGTTCTATTCCTCAGCACCAGATAAGCAGAAAAAGCCAGAAGTGGTGCTGTGGCTCAAGTGGTAGAGTGCTAACCTTGAGCTGAAGAGCTGAGGGACAGCGCGCAGGCCCAGAGTTCAGGCCCTACGACTGACAAAATAATAATAATTATTATTATTATATAGCACAGAAGGAAAATCAATGAAAATTGAAATCAGCAGAAAAACAACCCTTGACCATGAACAGGAAGCTGACACCACAGAGATACCAATTGTCCTGACTAACTGCAGATCTTCACAACTTTGATGCAATTCCAAAAGTATTCCAACTGGAGACCTACCTCATGGTAGAGCACCTACCTAGCAAGCACAAGGCCCGCAATTCAAACCCCAGTACCACCAAAAGAATAATGTTTTTCTGCTTTGTGTTTTTTGTTGTTTAGAATCTCATATACTCATGTTACAATGAGGCAAGAAGAGCAGAGGACTTGAAAGAGCCAGGATACTCCTGGAGAAGAAGGAAGTGATGGATGGTGTCCCCAGGTAGGCAAGACTTACTTAAAGCAACGGAACTGGAACCTGTGGTAGGCACAGAAAACTACCATTACCCTTGGAGTGACCGACCTGCACATGTTCGTTTTGTTTTTGTGTTTTGACAGTAGTGGGTGGGAACTCAAGGCTTACGCTTGCTAGGCAGGTGCTCTACCACTTAAGCCATACCTCCAGCCTTTTCTTGCTTTATTGTTTGGGGTTTGAGACAAGGGTCTCACTTTTTCCCTCAGGACTAGTCTGGACCACAACACAGGTACAAACCACCATGCCCTGGCAAATGATTAAGATAAGGGGTCTCGCAGATTTTTGCCCAGGCTAGCCTGGAACTATGATATTCCTAATCTCAGCCTCCTGTATAGCTAAGGTCATAGTTATGCCTATAACCATGCCAAGCATATCCACATGGTATTTGATGTAAGATAGAGTTCTTCACAGAATGTAGAATGAGTTGTTATGACTTGTCTCCCTGCTGTGCTACAGAGCACTGGAAGCTATTCCCGTCTGTGCCTAACTGGGCTTTGGTGCCTGTTTTCCAATTGCCTTCTCTCCCCACCTCTCCTGCTGCTTCCTGGCCTCTAGTTGTCACTATTCTATATTCAAACATTTTTTACTTAGGAGGGAGAACATGAAGGACTTGTCTTTCTCTGCATGGCACATTTCACCTAACAATGTTTTCCACTCCCATGATTGGAACCTGGAACAGCTTTTGACATTAAGTAACACTGACTGGTCCTCTCTCCCACCTCCAGAGGGGCACAGCAGGATTATTGTCTACCTCTCCACTATGTTTGTTTGCTTGATGACAATTAATTATGAGAGGGAGCAACTTCTTGTCTTTTAAGTGACCACAGCTTCAGCAGGCAATCTGGAGACATGACCTGTGTTTTCTCTGTTGTGTTGGTCAATGTGACAGATATGAGGAATTTTCCTGACATGGGGCAGGATTAGGCTGTGACTTGGTGAACCTTTCCTTGGAGAAGAAAGACCAAGGCTGGAGCACATGTTTAGCACTGTTGTTGGGAGAGAACTGGAAATCTCTTCCTGGGCTGAAAACTTGGGGGAATTTCCACCTATGAAATTCTGGTTACTGCAAGAAAAGTGCAGCGGGCTATGACAGGAAATGTGATTTGGAGGTGATCTTCAGGTGAAGGAAAGATAGAGACAACTTGATAGGGAGGGGCAGTTGGTGCTATAAGGAAAGGTAGACAGATACCCACCGGGAGGCTGCTGGGAGACGAGAAGAGGGCAGACTGGTGGAGAGGGCAACTGGTCGCCTCCACCACTTTCTAGCTGGGTAACTTGGGGAAGACACTTGATTTCCCCAGGTGAAAAACAGGCTGGCAGTAACACAGATCACTGACAAAGAAGTCACCCGGACTTTGACAAGCAACACTGGGCAATCTGAGACAGTGACGATGGCCCAGCAGGGACCTGAAGAGCCAGGGAGAATCACAGAGGCTTGGCCAGCTTGCCCTGTCCATCACAGCCCTGCGGCGGGCCTGTGCCAGTTCCTTCCAGGAGAACGCTGCCCAGCAGCAAGAAGCTGCCCAGGGAGAAGCTGGCCATTTGAACAACGGACACTGGGCCCAGGTAGCACCCGCTGGGATGCTGGGTGAGTCGGTAGGGTCCCTGCACCACTCCTGCTTGGAAAGTGGGGTCTTCGAGGGACAACCAGAGAGCCGGCAACGTGTACCGTTGTGCAGCCTTGAAAACTGGGAGCTCAGCCTCCTAGAATCCCTGGGACTGAGCCACAGTCTCTGCAGGGCCATGTTGATGGCGTGCGCGTGCGTGCGAATGTGTATGCGCCTGTGCAAGGGAGTGGCGTGAGTCCCTGGGCGCATGCGTATGTGTTGAGTGGGCGAAGGTATAACAGTGCACATGCGTATGTGCGCGTGCTGGGGGCGGGGGGGGGGGGGGGGGAATGGTGGTGGTGGCGGAAATGCATCTGTGCGCATGCGTGTGTGCTTACGGGGCGCCTACGTGTCTGTGCGTGAGGTGCGCCTGTACGCATGCGCGTGGGCGAGGCGAACCTCTGCGCATGCGTGCATGTAGGGATTGGGGATTGAGGTGGGGAAACTCGAAGCGGCGGGAGCTCGGTGGGCCGAGTGGAGCCGGCTCTGACCAGGCAGCGGATCATCTCCAGGTGTGAAGCCGGACCTGCCCACCTGGTAAACACTTAGTGTCCATTTGCCTTTAATCCCTGCGTGAAAAGTTCGCATTTCCTCAGAGGTTGTGGCCTGGTGTGCGGTGGGCCCAGCGCCCCGCGTGCGCGTCCCGGCGCCCCGCCCGCCCTTCCCCAGCGTGGCTCCGCGTGGCCCTGCGGGGAGCCGGGAGGGGTCTTGTAAATCCTGGCAGGATATCACGCAGAGTGCTCGCCACCGAGAAACCCAGGGAATTCCACAGGAACCCCCCCCCCCCACCCCCTCCCAGCCTCCATTTCCTAGCTTCCTGCCCCTTAAGTCACTCGCCCGCCCGGGACCCTTATTAAGTGCTTATCTGGGCTCCACACCCATCCTTTCATGCTGTGCTTGCTGGTCCTACCCCCCTGACCCTGCAGCCCCCGACCTCTGTCTGCTGGCTCCCTGCGGGGAAGGCAGGCAGGCTGGAAAGCAGGACTGTGCCACTTCAGCCTGGCACCCTGGCCTCTTCGCCTCTGCCCTGGCCGCTGATGATAACATTTTGCAGCCTTTCCCATGATAGCAGAACTGCCCCACTGGGTGACCCCACTTCCCCAACCAGATGCCAGCCCCAGCTGACCAGTGGCCCTCTTCAGAGATTTGGGGTTCCCCTTCAGAGGGCCCTTCTCTCAGCTTGAATTTCTGTAATTCCAACATCTTTCCTTTGTCTCCCTTAGCCTAGCTGCTCCCTGCAGACACTTTCCTCTCTCTCTCTTTTCTTTCTCTTTACAACCCAAGGTCTTCCTCTTTGTGTCCTCCATCCCTCTCTCTCCCCCTCCTTATATTTATTTAGCTAAAGACTTTATAACCAACAGTTCTTATCTATGTGTGTGTGTGTGTCCCAATACTGTAGCTTGAACCCAGGACCTGTGTGTTGTCTCTTAGATTTTTTCACTCAAGGCTAGCACTAGACCACATGACTAGACCACACCTCTTCCTCCAACTTTTTGCTAGTTAATTGGAAATAAGAGTCTCACAGGCTTTTCTTCCCCAGGCTGTCTTTGAACCATGATCCTCAGTTCTCAGTCTCCCAAGCAGCTAGAATTATGGGCTCATAATCTAACAATTAACTAATTTTATTAGTTAATTCTTTATGAAACATTCTCTCTGGTCAAATCCCAGATTTTTCTATGCCCTAGACTGGGCCTGGTAGACACATGATTATAAATTGGTTCTCATCATCTGTAGGGAACCAGAACTTGTAAGAACGCAGAATTCAGGCTGGGAAGGTGTCTCAGTGGTAGAGTGCTTGCCTTGCATGCATGAGGCCCTGGGTTCCATTCCTTAGCAGAAAAAGCTGGAAGTGGCACTGTGGCTCAAGTGGTAGAACTCTAGCCTTGAGCTGAGGAACTGAGGGACAGCGCCCAGGCCCAGAGTTCAGGCCCCACGACTGGCAAAAAAAAAAAAAAAAGGAATGCAGAATTCCCTGGGAAACATGCTGCTACAGCTGTAGGGGCACAAACCCTAGAGGCCACACAGGAGGGACACCTTGAAAAGGGCAGGGTACAGAAAAGTTCAGAGACTGTAGGGACCATCTACATGGGAGGCCATCCATAGGCCTTTGAACTCAAGGCCTGTGGATCTCACAACCTGACCCCACTCAGCCTCCTCACCGTCTTCCCCAAATATCAATTGTACCTGCATTCATCCAGTGTGAGTGGCTCCCTGCCCATCAGGCCCCCCCCACCCCAGTAATCATTCCAGGACACACACTGGTCACTTCCTGCCAGGTAGCTATCAATTCAAAGGAATCAAATTATGCAACAGAGACAGGAGAGTACAATTCTGGTCAAAACCACAGCCTAGAGATAAGTAGAGTGTGAGCACCGTGTGTGTGTGTGTGTGTGTGTGTGTGTGTGTGTGTGTGTGTGTGTGTGTGTGTATGCGCTGGACAGGCCCCTGTACATGGTGGCTGAGGTGGGATCTCCCAGGACAGGGTCAGTAGCTCCAGCTCTTCTCCCAGATCCCCTGCCCTGACCAGAGAATGCTGCAAGCCCCTCACACTATGCATGCTCAGGCCAGCCACTCCCCTGGGATGACTGCATACCCACCTCATTCTTCCATCAACATAGCTATCTCACATATCCATGGTCAGAGGCATCTCCATGGATCTGTCAGTCCAGGACCCTCCCCAGGATCCCCCCTAAGGTCCCAAGTTCTTGCCTGGAGCATAACCATTAACCCCACAGAACAGTGATCCTAGTATGAGCCATCTGGTTGCTGCCTACGGTCCTCAACCCATGACCGAGCTGTTCCCCACATCCTAGAGGGCGGTTCAGATCTATCCTCACTTTTGGAACTAAGTCAGGATGGATCTTCAGGGCCAGGACTATTTCTAGCGTCCTCTTGGACCTTCCATTCTCTCCCTCTGGTCCAGGGACTAGCTTGGTATGGGGAAGAATCTGGTCATGAGGCCTAGGACCAGACTAGTTTAGGGACTGTTTATACCTGAATTTATTTATTTAGCTGGTACTAGGGTTTGAATTCAGGGCCTTATGCTTGTTTGATCTGCTGGTGCTTTACCACATGAACCATACCTCCAGCCTAGCCTTTGGCCAGTTATTTTAAGAACAAAGGCTCCTGGGCTTTTCTGCCCGGCCTGGCTTTGAACTGTGATCCTTTGGATCTCGGCCTCCTGAGTAGCTAGGATTGCAACTATGTGCCATTAGTTCATAGCTCACACCTGAATGTTTTTGTCCCTTCCCATTCCAAGTTCCCTGTCCCCAAAACTCAAGATGGAGGCCTTCCTTGCCCTGCTGTTCACCAGCTCACTTCCATCCTTAGCTTTTTTCCACTCAAAGCTGGCAGTCTACCACTTGAGCCACACCTCCACCTTCAACTTTTGCTGGTTAATTGGAGATAAGAGTATCATAGACTTTTCTGCCTAGGATGGCTTTGACCCACAGTCCTCTAGATCTCAGGCTGCTCAGTAGTTAGGATTACAGGTGTGAACCACCAGCACCCTGCCTCACTTCCACCCATGTACTCAGGTTCCCTGTGGCCAGTCTGTCACAGAATTACCCTGCTTTCCCAGTCACTGAAACCAACCTGGGGTAGGGACACCCCCATTGCCTGCCATTGGTAATTGCCAGAAGTCTCTGGCCAAGGCTCCTGCCCTGAGGCCTCTTCAGGAAGGGAACAGAGCAGATTGGACAAGGATTTCATGACTGTCTTCCCCAAACAGCTACTAGGTTATCTGCCTGCCCAGAACAGCCACTGAGAACACATCTTCCTTGAACTGAATGCCTTAGATTCATTTCTCCTCCGCCGGCTTAGCCTCCCAGAGCAGCAGGGCTGGGGCCTGCTCCACAGCTCCCCATTGTCAGCCTGCGTTCTCCTGCAGTGGGAAGTTGAGAACATTTTGTATCCTGAAGCCTGATCATGGCTCCCTGTGTCTGCACTCTTCTTGCTTCCTTGGGGTTTGGTGGTTGTTGACATGAGGCTCATATAAAGGTGGATGGGGCTGTGCAGAAAATCAGCAGACCTCAGACTCTAACCCAAACCTTCCACCACCTTCTCTCGGCTCTGCAACCCCTGGGTGGAGAATAGTGGAGGTGAGAAATGGTGGCAGGACTCTTAGAAGGTCAAGCATCTCCCTGCCTGGCGGGCCATCTGTTACACACCTGCCAGTCTTCTGTGCCTCTGTTTCTTTGCCCTGTTGATCAGCTTGTAGAATGCTGCACATTTGATTTCTTTACCAATGTAAGATACCTGTGTCTTTTACAGGCTATAGGCATTTCAAAGGCAAGAGTTTAATGCTGTGTTTGGACACCTGATACATGCTAAGGGTCTAGAGCAAAGGGCTTGGCACCCATCGGGCTTTCAAAATGGCTGCTGGAGGGAAGGAATGGGGAGAAGTCTAGGACAAAGGAAGGTTTGAATTTAAAGGTGGCTGAGGGAACCTGGAAAAACAAGAGAGAGAATGAGAAGTTGCATTGTGGAGGACTTAGGGAAGGGTAGGTTTCAGAGCTGACATGGAAGTTGCTTTAAGATGGAAGGGAAGGGGTGGGCTCATGCACAAAGCATCCTGGAGAATGGCATCTGTGAGGCCATGGTTTGTTTGCATAAGAGAGAGATGGCCTCTGAGCGTCCCTGATCCCAAGGTGGGACAAAGTGTGAAATGGTACCTGGAGTTGTGCAGCAGGGAGACCCCAAGCAAGAGCTTGGTGACGTGAGGGACTATCAGATAGAAAGCTCCTAGAGGCCCAGTGAAGGCTTGGATGGGGATTTGCAGAAGCGGCAGGTGCAGAGTGACAGATGTCTGCGCTTTCCCAGCAGAATAGACACAAATGCAGTTCTGGGCTCAGTTGACTACCAGGAGGGACAGGTGTACGGGTTACACATTTTTTGTAGAAGGACACACTGGCTAGAGGTTGTCTGGCTGGGGTGATAACACATAGAGGTTTTGGTAGCTGTTGTTGCTCAAGAAAGGAAAAAGGAAGTCTGCTGTCTACCATGAAACAGAAGAAGATGAAAAGGATAATGGCACATAAATTCCTAGGTAAGATCCACCACAGGACCCAGGACTCACTGAAAAAAGGGGCCTTTGGAAGGCCCTGTGGTTAGTAAGACAGTAAATGAGAAGGAGGGCAGGGGTCAGGTCACGTGGAGTGTCTCATGAATGACAGGCCATGGTGAGCCTCCCTCCATCATAGTTCTTCCCCAAGTTCCAGAGCTGCCAGTCAGAGGGCCAACAATGGGGACAGAAAGCTCAGGACCTGACACTCTGTCCTGAAATCCCTTCCTGAGTTACAAGAAGTAATGGCAACCTCAACTCGGCCACTCATTGGCTGTGGCCCGAGGTACCACTTGCTGGGTGTGAGCTGGACGTGGAAGTTTGGAGCCAGGTCTGGTCCAGGCCCCCCTCGGCTGTCTGACTTTTCTTTCTACTCACTGAGGTCAGTGAATGGAGCTCAGGCATGTTGAGTCCTGGGGTAAAAGCTACCATCCCTCACTCTCCCCAAGAACATTTCCCATACCTCTAAGGCCCAGTTCAGAGGACATGGGCTCTGTGGATTGTCCTCTGACCTCCGTGGGGATGGGTCTCTGCCTTCACCGTGCCGGGATCCTTGTGGTGTACAGGAAAGAGGTTTATATATCACCTACTCTAAATCTTAAGTCCTGGCCTCATCTTCATACTCTATATCTACTGGCCATGGCAGGTGCTCAGTGCTGGCCCTATGAGGAATGAATGCCACCCAAGTCAGGATCTTACACTCTCCTCCAGAGTCCAGTGCCTTGACCCCACTCCTGGGATCCTGTTCTTCCTCCCTCCCCAGGGTGGGAGTCCTCCCTCCTTTTCTCATAACTCCAACTCAGTCAGTAGAACCTGGCTGGAGAAATTTTTCTTTCAGGGAAATGTGCTTTTGGGGAGGTATGGTTACTGGCGGCTTCTGTGTGAGACCCTGGGAACCAACATTGCAGTATTTTTCTCCTGACAGATGTGCACTGTTTCTGCTACAAGGCAGGCTGTTTGCTCCCCTGGGATGCATTTGGGTCCTCAGCTAGGATTGGAAGCGTAACTTCTCATATTTGGATGCCCTGGCTGGCAACCCAGGTGGGAGGTGCTAGCCAGCATTCATTCTCACAGTAAATCTGACGGAATTTCCTGTTTTCCCAGTATCCTCAGCATTCTATTTTTAATTTAATTTGGGGTTTTGTTTAACTGGGGTGGGGCACTGACGGAGAGTGGAGCAGTGCGTTTGAAGGTGATGGTTGTCTGCGCTTCGGTATTTTTGTAGTGGAAGGGACATGTGGGCACCCACGCAGTCACATCCATAAAAATACCAGTTCTTAGCTGGGTGCTAGTGGCTCACGCCTGTAATCCTAGCTACTCAGGAGTCTGAGATCTGAGGATTGTGATTCAAAGCCAGACCAGCCAGGAAAACTCTGTGAGACTCTTACCTCCAAGAAACTACACAAAAAAGCCAGAAGTAGTGCTGTGGCTCAGGTGGTAGAGCACTCACCTTGAGCAAAAGAAGCTCAGTGGCAGTGTGCAGGCCGAGTTCAAGCCCTAGGACCGACAACAACAACAATAACAGCGGTTCTCCATTGTTCTTGGAACAAAGTCCCTGTGCAAAAGGCAAGGCAAGCATATTTGTGTTAATGTGTGTGTGTGCACGCATGTCAATTCTGGGACTTCAACTCAGGGCCTAGGTGCTGTCCCTTAGCTTTTTTATTCAGGTCTGGTGCTCACCCACTTGAACCACAGCACCGCTTCTGGATTTCATCTGATTAATTGGAAGTAAGAGTCTCTCAGATTTGTCTTCCTGGGCTAGGTTCAAACAGCACGTAGATCTCAGCCTCATCAGTGCTAGGATTACAGGTGTGAGCCACTGGTGCCCAGCTAGCAGATTAATTTTTTGTTCCATATATGTGGTCAGGTGTCTCAGAGGCTCTTGCAGACTGCCTAGATTCACCAAGGTCTCCCTGCCTCTCTCCTGCCCTTGAGGGCCTCGCTGGCCCACTTCTCTCAGGTGCCTGGCTGAGGAGACACTATGAAATGGAGAGTAGAGCTCTCCCATGTCTCCACTTGGTTGCTGCAGTCCATGTCTATCTAATTTTCTGTGTTTTCCGTTTGTGTGTTTGTTTATATAGATAGTATCGGGGAGACAGAATCTATGATTTTCTTTTTTCTTTTTTCTCTTCATAGCAGTACAGGGGTTTGAACTCAAGGGCTTGCATTTTCAAGGCAGGCCCTTTACCATTTGAGTTTACACTCTAGCCTTTAGTTTTGCGGTAAAGTCTTGTGGTTTTACCTCAAACCAAGATCTTCCTACCTTACACAGAGCTGGGATCACAGGTGTATGCCACTATGTGCAGTTTATTGGTTGAGATGAAGATTCTTGATAATGTTTTTGCCCAGGCTGGCCTTGAACCTTGATTCTCCTGATCTCTACCTCCCAAGTATCTGGCATGACAAACATATGTCACTGTGTCTAGCTGAATCTATGTTTTTGTTGACCCTGTCATTCAGTCTGCACCGTTGGCAGTTCTTGAAAGCTGCAGGCACTCTTTGGACCGGAGTGCGCACTGGGACGGCTCCACCAGGACACTGCCTCTTGAAACGACCTTGACAGCAGGTTTGGAAACAGGTTTGTGGAGGTCATGGCTCTACATCACAAGGGCAGGCTGTGCCCTTGACCACAACGGGCAGAAGTGTGGGGACTGACTAGTGAAGAAACATCTAAGTTACTGCAGAGATGGTCTAATGCATCCTGCAGCAGCTCTCCACACCCCCTCACCCCCACCCCAACAAGTGCCCGAGCTGCTTCAGGGACAGTGAAGGGAAAGCTCCAACCCAACAAGGATGCCAGAGCTCCATCAGACACTGCGCCACTCCCTCCTGGTCCTAGGTACCATACATGAGTTGGTGGCCCTTCCATGAGAACTGTTACTACAGGCCATTTCTGCCACACGCCTACACCTGCAGGAGAGAGCACACTCACGGGGGTCCCAACAGAGCTGCACAGACACCAAGAGAAAGCACAGGCCTGTGAGTGACCCCTGGGGCCCATGTTATCAAGTCCTGACAAGTGATAGGCTGGGGTAGGCTCGAGTGGTGACGAGCCTGCCTGGTGAGTGGGAGGCCCTGGGTTCAAATCCTAGTAACACCAAGAAAGGATTTGCTCGGGGATCACCTGCTGAGAAGAAGACAGCCCTGAGTTCAAAATCCATACCCCCAAAGTAATCCCTGAGAAGTGGAATGAGATGGGTTGCTGCAGTGAGCACGTGCCACAGGTTGTCACCGGCCAGCAGATGTGGCCTCCACCCGAGACAACGCGGGCGCCACGCCCTCTGCCCTCCACAGCCACTGTTGTGCCAGACCTTTGAAATCTGTGACCTTGATAGCCAGCGATCTGCTGTATGCCGGAGTCCTCAAACACATACACCGGTGTTCCTACATGTCTAGACATAGTCATAGACCTTGTGTCATTTATAGAAGCCACAGGTGCATGGTCACAGTCCTTTGCTATGAAATGTATCATTGCCATTGGATCTGTTGTATTTTTTATTGTTGCTATATAAAGGTGATGTACAGAGGGATTAGTTACATAAGACAATGTCACCCTTACCCATGTTCTCTCCCAGTTTTCTCCCTCCCATCCTCCCCCATAAGTTATGTAGTTCATTTTCTTTCTTTCTTTTTTGTTTTTATTGCTATTATAAAGATGATGTACAGAGATCTGTTTACAGTTAATAAGTCAGTAATGGGTACATTTCCTTTCATATAGTGTCTTCTATTTCCTCCTCCCCTCCCAGTCCCTCCCTCCTGTCTCCACCCACAAGTTATAGAGCTCACTTTCACCAGAGTCCAATGAGCTCTACTGCTGCACTTCTTCACCCCTTTCCCCTCAAGCTTTCTTCCCTCTCCCCCACCCTCCCAAAAATATACACGTGAATACACTGTATATAATGAAAAGAAAACAGAATCATCAAAAACTTTTTTAAAGTCTGTTTGCATATCTTGGAGTTATGTGTATTGTTTTATATAAAAATGAAGGCATTTCACCTTTGTGTTTCCTTCCTAAGAGTGTCCTTTTTTGGTCTCACTGTGTGGAAGTATCTAGAATCTTAGGCAGTTTAATCCCAGTCCACTTCAGATCTAATATCCACATAGCAGAGAGAACACATGCCATGTGTCCCTGTAAGCTTGAAGCTGCCAGTTCTTTTACTGTCCCTTTGGTATGTTCTGAGTGCTTTCTCCATGCCTTTGGTTTCTTTGTTCTAATTTTTCTGCTTTATTCTCAACTCCTGATACCCTATTTTCTACTTCATTTGTTCAATTGCCTCTGCTTTCAACTGTGCCTTGCAATAGGGACATAGAGTCTTTCATGTCTCCTAGCTCTGTTAATGTCAGTTCTCAGTATTAATTTCATCTTTCGTTTCCTTCATGGAGGTGTGTAATGTTTCTATCTTCTTATCTATGACTTGCATTTTCTTGGTCAGTTCCTCTTTGAAGTCTGTTTTGTTTTGGGTCTGCCCTTTCACTTCATTGTCTGTTTCTCTCACCCTTGCTTTAATGGTTCTTTTGTTCTCTAGGCTTCTTCTTTGCTCTCACTAGAGTCCTTCCCTGCTTTGTTGATTTTGGGGAATGGCACTTTGTCTTGACAGCTTGTAAATTTTGTGATCTTTTGCTGTAATTTACCCCTTTGGGTTCTGGCTTCGTAGAGGTTGTTAAGATTAGATATTAGGTTCGGTGGTCATGAGCTGTGGTTTTCTAGTTTTCTCTGGGTGCTGTGTAGTTGGTATCCCCTGGAGTGGCATGGGCAGGCTTTTGGGTCCAACTGAGTTGTGTCTCTGGCTGCAACACCCAAGGGTATGGTAT
This sequence comes from Dipodomys ordii, assembly GCF_000151885.1. Lineage (NCBI taxonomy): Eukaryota > Metazoa > Chordata > Mammalia > Rodentia > Heteromyidae > Dipodomys > Dipodomys ordii. The sequence continues at coordinate 4,383,462 of NW_012267295.1, read as the reverse complement.
GCAGGGACTTGAACCCGGCACTGTGGACTGTTACTGGCTTCTTGTGCTTGTTTGTTTAAGCAGGCTTCTGGGGCCAGCTGGGTGTAGAACCCCCGGTGCTGTGGGTGAGGGCATCCCACAAGTGAAGAACGGATGGGCTTTGGGGGTCAGCTAGGCACAGACCCTGGGCAGTATGGGTGGGGGCGTCCCATGCCTGGATGCCCCGACTGGCTTTTGAGGCTGTGTGGTCTGGGTGTAACCCTCAATGCTGTGGGTGGCAGCTTCTCACACCGGGGGTGCACGCGTAGTCTGGATGCATCCCCCCATCCTGCCATTGGAGGCTGGTGGCATTCTGTCCAGGGATGTAAGGTCCAGCTTGGGTGGGCACATCCTCCCCTCTCCCCGCCCCGTGACTGGTGGTGTCCCTCTGTCGCTCTGTCCCTCTCATGAATATACAGATGGGTTGGCTATACGCAGCCCTCTTCCCCCGCCCCGCAGCGTATTGGGCAGCCTTAGAGACCCAACTTGACTGTTCAGGTATTAAGGGACCTGCCAAGACTGCTCCCAAAGTCAGGACCCGCCCCCTTGGGCCCACTGACAACACTAGGGGACCCACAGAGACTGTTCCCAGGTTAGGGCCTCCCCCCACCCCTCCTAGAGGCTAGTACTGGGCCGGCCTTCACTCTGCACTGGTGGCTGAGTTGGGGGAAGGGGGCAGAACTCTGAAATTAGGACCTTCTGGCCCAGAGCCCCAGGCTTTGTTTTTTGCCCCGCCCAATCTCTGAACCTATCAGCTAGAGTCGGAATCCGCTCTTGGCTAATCTGGCCTGAGACTGAGGCTGTCTCTGAGTGCCTGTCACCACACTTTTTCCTTGGTCCTGAACTCCCCATCATGCGAACTCCTGACACGGTCTGACGGTGGAACTCTCACCTTCCCAGTGCAGGCCGAGACCAATGCGGTCTCTAGGCTTGGGATTCTGTCTCTTGTTTATGCTTACTCCCCCACCTTCTTACATCGCACACCTACTTCTGAGCCAGGGGATAAGTTCCTCCCCAGCCCCTCTCACCGGCCACCTGAGGATGGGGAGCGTGTGACTCACAGAGTTTGGGGTTCATGTGGTCTCCATCCTGGGTTTTGCCTGTGAAGTCATTTCTCTGTTGCACCTCAACTGCTTTCACGCCATGAGGGCTGCCTGTGTGGAGAGCCTCCGGGGAGATCTGCCTCGCGTGTCAGGCTTCCCAGAGTGGAGGTCTGCCCTGAACGTGCTTCCGTTCCTAGTGGGGCTCTTCACACCAAGCCACAATCTGCACGGAGCTGCATGCTGCGGCCTGGAGCGCTGAGGCCCGGCAGGCTGGCATGGAACCTGGTTTTGTGGACTTGTTGTATATTTTGCTATATATTTTTCTCCTCTTTCTGAGTTATACATTTGATGGTTTGTTTTGTTTTATTTATTTTTTGTTGTTGTTGTTTTGCCAGTCCTTGGGGCTTGAACACTGGGCCTGGTTGCTGTCCCTGAGCTTCTTTTTGTTCAAGGCAAATGTTCTACCACTAGAGCCACACACAACTTCCAGCTTTTTTGAGTAGTTTGTTGGAGATGAGAGGCTCATGGACTTTCCTGCCCAGGCTGGCTTCAAACCGCAATCCTTAGATCTCAGCCTCCTGAGTAGCTCGGATTACCAGTGTGAGCCACTGGTACCCAGCAAGTTGGATGTCTCTTGATTGGTGCTTGGCTCTGACTGCTTGCCTTTCCCTGGCATCTGCTCCCAATCTGGATTCTTGGGATAAGGCCTTGTGTTTCTGATTGAACAGAGCTCTGGCATTGCCTTGTCTCTTGTCCACCATCTTGGATCTTCTTTTGGATCTACAGCTTTGTTGGGTAGCTCCAACATAGTGTAGACACCTGTGCTTTGTAAAGTTTTCCAAGACCCTTCTGTTGCCTGCCTGTGTTCCATTTAAACTGGAGTCAGGATTCGTAATCGAGTGGGCAATACATTTTTTTGGAAAGGGCACATTTGTTAGGAGGTTTTGTTTCCTGAGATGGCAGGGGTTGGGGACAGACAGACTAGTGGCAAGTGCAAAGCAAAAGGAGGCTTTCTTGGGTCCTGATCGATAATTCCTTCCAAAACTGAACGAGCAACTATACTTGTCAATAGGGTGTGAGCAGAATCAAGTGTTTCTGGTTTCTGGCCATCTTTGTGTATGAGTATCCTAGTTCTGTTCATGAGCGTGCTAGACATGACCACATCAGTGAACATGCGTTCAGATTCAGGACTGTCTGGTGACACATTAACTTCATTGAACCTGAGATGCTACTCAGAGCAACTATTGCTCAACCTATGAGGAAATACCGTTTCTCTTAATGTTGGAGCAGTTGGGGTAGACAGATAAAAGGAGCAGACGCAGACCACAGATGCTGTGTGAGAATAAAAAGCTTTTCACTATTTCTACAGGATTCTTGGCCAGTGCCATTTGATGACTGTAAATATTTCTGAAGGAAGAGAGAACACACGGACAAGTTGATTTATTATCACTTCAAACCAGGAGCGGTCCGCGTGCTGGCTGCAGCTCACTGAGGGGCTCCGACCGGCCATCCTGTGATTTTTCTGACTTCTGTTTTGGTTTCCCAGGCCTCAGTCCCCAGCCTGCTGAGGCCAGGCACAGTCACCTATCCTGCATTTATCTAAAATAACGAGCATCCATGCATCCTGCATGTTTTGCATCCATGTGGATATTTTTGCATTAAGACTCACTTCAGGAAGGCGACAGGGCACTAGAGGAAGGAACAAGGCTGACACCTATAATTCTAGCTGCTCAGGAGGCTGAGATCTGATGATCCTGGTTCAAAGCCAGCCCAGGCAGGAAAGTCCATGAGACTCTTATCTCCAATGAACTACCATAAATGCTGGAAGTGGAGCTGTAGCTCAAGTAGTTGAACACCGTCTTGAGCAAAGAAGCTCAGGGACAGTATTGAGGCCCTGAATTCAAGCGACCCAGGGAAGAGGCATGCTAGGCTTCCAGTTGCCAGGGGAGGGGTGGGCTAGGGTCATTCCCCCTCTCCCCCCTCCCTCCCCACCAACATCTCACTGTGTGTCTTCCCAGTAGCCCTTCTACATTTGCAGGCTTCTCTGGGAAAGCATGGGATAGGGTCCCAGGCCTGGAGAAGTCACACACAAGTGACACAAGGACATGTGCTAAGAAGTAGCAGGGCATCAAATCCTCCCCTGGCGTGTCTGGCTCTGGGCTCAGACATGCTGTGTAGTTATTCCTGCCTCCCTTCGCTACCCTCTGGGGAATCTAGGAGGGCTGTGAGGAGGTAGCAAGGTCCGGCAAAGCAGTGAATGTCCTGTGGTTTATTAGCAATAATGTCCCCATTTCTGAGAAGCTGATGATGCTGGTAAAAGGGCGTCTGGGCTTCCTCTTTCACTGTTTCCTCACCAAAACGTCAGCATAAATAAATAGGAAGCCTGGGATGCTCTTGGCTGCCTAGCGGCTCCCAGTGGAGGCCAGCCTGACCCATGGCACGGAGGTAAGGCCCGGCTTCCTGGGCAAGGCTGGCTGCGGGGACAGCGAGAGTCCAGGAGGGAAAAGGCCTGGGGGATCTGGGGGTTGTGGGACAGCCAGCTGCCTGGGCCACTAAGGGGTTCTTGGCAATGAGTGTCTCCTCCTCACCCAGAGGTTTCCGTCTGCTGAGCCAGGCCTCCCAGGGAGGGAGGGAATGCATGTGTGTGTGTGCATATGTGTGTGTGTTTGCATATGTACACCTGTGTACCAGGGGATGTGCACAACTATGAGGTGGTATTGGGCACAGACAGGTAGGCAAAGGAGGACCTCTCCCCCTCTCTCTCTCTCCCTGTCTCTATCTCTGATTCTGTGTACATTCCTCCCTCCCCCCTCTCTTTCTCTTCTCTGTTTGTCTCTTTCTCTCTTGTTCTCTATGTGTCATTTATCTATCATACTGACCCACCCGTTGCCGGTTGGAGTTTGGGCTCAGGTGTGTTCTGGCTGGGTCGAGGAACTGCCCCATCCCTCCTGTGTGAGCCCCAGTCTCGGCATGGTAGGGCAGGGCTGCCAGGAGCACACAGGCTCTCACCCACCAGGCTCCATTGCCAGTGACGCTTAGATTTTTGCATAGTTTTGAAGTTTTCCTGTCATCTCTCCTGCTTCTTAATAGCTTAAAAGGGAGCCAACTGTCAGCAGCCGACACTCTGCATCTCCTTTATCCCTGAGCCCATACAGCCAGATGCCAGTGCTGTGGGTGAGCCTGAGTTGGTTGCTGAATGTGTTTAGTGTTTAACACCTGTTGTTGTTGAATAAAAGGAGAACAATCCAGAGTCATGTAGCATAGAAAGCAGAGTCCCCAGCCGCTCCTTTCTTTCTATAGAATTGGGATTTTTGTATGACTCAGCATTGTATCACTTATTATTATGACAGAAAATACTGACAACAATATTGACGTATAGATGCCACTGTTGACCCCAACAGACACAGCACTGGTTCCCAGAGCTTTCCTGTCTTCCCCAACCTGGACCCCCACATAGAAGGTGTCTGCAGAGAGATGGGACCCATGTCACATCCCTCAGACAGGCTGAGCTGGGACAGTTTTGCTTATTCAGTGTCTTGCTCAGTGCATTGCATGAAAATTTGCTCACTATCTCCTGACCCCTTTCGCTACCTGCTGGCCATTAAAGTTGCCCATCTTCTGATGTTTGCTAACCATTCAGACTCCATAGAGGATCACAGGAAACCTGTTAAGCTGGTTTTTGCTCTGTGGTTTCTGACTTTAGTGACTTATGCAACCCCTCAGATTAAAGAAATAGATTTGATGCTGTTATTGAGTTTTGATGTATGTATGTGTGCACATGCACACACGCGCGCGTGCACATACACACGTGTTTGCAGACAGAATCTTACTCTGTAGTCCAAACAGTCTCCTTGGCCTCTGCCTCTTATGTGCTGGGATTACAGGTATACATCACCATACCCAGGTAGTTTTGTCTTTGGAATCTTCATTTCATCTTTGAATTCAGAGTTACGGGTTATGTATAATAATCTAACTTTAAAAAAATTATCATCTGCTTGTCTTGAAATTATTCATGACCAGTATGAGTCCTTCCGGGTCTTAGTGATTTGAAAAGCCGCCATTCCCCAAATCATATATAGACTGGATTATTTCCCTATTGTTTTCTTTTTTTTATAGAGTATATGTTTATTTGTACAAATGTGGAGATGTATTTTTATGTTCTTTTTTTTGTTGTTTTGTTTTTTGTTTTTTGCTTTTTGGTCGGTCATGGGGCTTGAACTCTGGGCCTGGGCGCTGTCCCTCAGCTCTTCAGCTCAAGGCAAGCGCTCTACCACTTGAGCTACAGCGCCACTTCCTCCCTATTGTTTTCTATCTACTGTGATGTTCCTTTTTTTCCGGCAAACAGAGCCTAACTATCGTCTTTGGTTTGTTAGAATTTGGGAGCAGTCTGTTAAGCCCATGTTAAGTCTGTGTAGAGCCTTCATTCCTGCTGCACTGAGAACAGGATGATCTGGGGAAGGACTGCCAGCCACTGGAGACTGGGAGGGAGGGACGGAGGGAGGGATGGAAGGAGGGAGGGGGAAGCTAGGGTAGATTTCTTCTCAGAGTTTAGGTTTCATGCAGGCATACATGCTCTTCAAAAAGGACAAAGTCTTCAGTAAGTTTTCAGTTCTCCTCCTCTGACCACACAGCCAACCCCATGACAAAGTTGCCCAAGTTTTAGTTCAACTTTGTTGTGTGTTTACATGGTGTTTCTTTCCATAGTAACATTCTTTTTCCTATTTAACTGTAAGTCCCACTTGCTTTAACTCTAGCAATGTATGCTCTCCTATCATTTTGGAATTTGTCTTCTCAGAAATATACCTTAGAGCAATTTTTCTCCAGGAGAGATTTGAACACTTCCTTTGCTTTTATGTAACCAAAAAAAAGTGGAATGAGGGAGAGTAGTCCTAGGGTTCTTGAAGTCAGGGCCTTGCCCTCTCACTTGGCTTTTTCACTCAAGGCTTGAGTCATGCCTCCACTTCTGGCTTTTTAGGGGCTAGTTAATTGGAGCTAAGAGTCGCATAGACTTTTCTGCCCTGTCTGGCTTTGAATTGCAATCCTCAGATCTCAGCCTCCTGAGTAACTATGGTTATAGGTATGAGCCACAGGCACCTGCCTCACAAGTATCTCGTTTTGTTTTGCTTTAAATTAAAAAACCCAAGAAGTCAAAATAACTTTATTCTGAGATGACATGATCCCATATATAGGAAACCCCAAGGAATCCACAAAATCTCTTAACAAATAAGGTACTAAACAGTGCTGAAAAACAAATTCAAATAAAGCTAATGAACCAATTCAGGGCCATTTCAGAACACGATGTCAGAACACAAAAGTCATTTATATTTCTGTTCTCCAGCAAGGACGATCAAAAAGGAAATTGAGGGGGCTGGGAAGGTGGCTCAGTGGTAGAGCACTTGCCTTGCATGCCTGAGGCCCTGGGTTCAATTCCTCAGCACCACATAAGCAAAAAGAAAAAAGCTGGAAGTGGCGCTGTGGCGCAAGTGGTAGAGCGCTAGCCTTGAGCTGAAGAGCTGAGGGACAGTGCCCAGGCCCAGAGTTCAGGCCCCACCACCGAACCCAAAAAAAAAAAAGTTGAAACGGCAATTCCATGTAAACTAGTATATAAAAAAGCATAAACCGAGAGTAAATTTAACCAAGGAGTTGAACACCTTGTAGAACTGAAATTTCAAATCCTTGCTGAAAGATGTTTAAGAGCTAAATAAATGGAAAACATTCTTTGTTAGTTGGTGTGAAGACTCACTATTGTTAAGGTGCCGGTTCAGCTGGGTGTGTAGATCAGTAGTAGGCTACTTACCTAGTGTGTGCACAATCCCTGGGTTTGAGCCCCAGCCCTACCCCCAAATGCCAGTATAACCCCTGGTAATCTACAATCCCTCTCAAGTGCCAGCCTCCTTTTATCTTTTTTCTTTTTGGTTTTGAGACAAGGTCTTTCTGTGTATCTTAAACTGGCCTCGGATGCCTGCCTGCTCCTCTTACATCAGCCCTCGGAATGCTGGGATTACAGCTTTCTGACACCATACCCAGCTTGCTTGCTTGCTTGCTTGCTTTCCCTGCCTCCCTCCTTCTGTCCCTCCCATCCATCCATCCATTCAACCTTTCCTCCTTCCCTCCTTTCTCCTTCCCTCCTTTCTCCTTTCCTTCCCTTCTTTCCTTCTTTCCTTCCTTCCTTCCTCCCTTCCTCCCTCCCTTCTTCCCTCCCTCTTTCTTCCCTTCTTTCCCCTTTCTTCCTTCTTTATTTCTCCTTCCTTTTCCTCCCTTTCCCCCCTCTTCTTTCATCCTTTCTTCCTCCCTTTCTTCCTTCTTTTAGTTCTTTCTATTGTAGTTCCGTTTGTTTTGTGTGTTTAATAGACTCTATTCTTAGAGCAGATTTAGGTTCACAGCAAAACTGAGTCCCCATACAACCCTGCACCACTACCGCCATGCACACAGCCCTCCCCCACGCAAACACCCATGCCCTGTCCTGCACCAAAGTGGAACTTGGGCCACAAACCCCTGAACCTACACTGAGGAGCCATCACCGCAGAGCCCAGCGCCTCTCAAAGGCTCCCCATTCTACGGTTGTTGCTTGCTCTGTGGTTGGAGGAGTCAGGGTGACATGTGTACAGCATCCTTCACCTCCCATGGAGTCCTTTGTGTCTCCCTGAATCTCCTCCATGCTCTCTCACCCATCCCTCTCTCCCCAGGCCCCTGGTAATTGCTGATCTTTTAAAAGATTTTTATTAGCATATGCTAATTGGAGAAGGAGCATTGGCTGTGACACTTCCATGCATCCCTGCAGTGTTCCTGGTCAAACTTACTCTCTTGTTTTTATAAACTGCCACCAGCTTATGGTGTTTTGTGATATTGGCTTTGACAGATTAAGACATTGGTACAGACTTTTTTCCTCCACATTTTATCCTTTGCTTTGTGATTCAATTATTTGTATAAAACAGAAGATGTTGGTTTGATTGCACTTTTATCTGTCAGATTTTGTCTCTGATTTCTTTTAAGTGTAAATAGGGCAAAACTATTTACTTCTGTAACTTAAATATAATGTGATTTCATTTTTAGCATTTACATTTTTATTTAAGAACATGTTTGGAGAATGGTAGGTGATGGAGATTTGGGCTGGTTTTCAATATTACTTAATTCTCCTAGCATTTTACTAATTTTTAAATTATCTTTAAGTCATTGTACAAAGGAGTTACCATTCAACATCCACTTTCTGAGTAGAATACATCTTGGTTAATGTCACTCCTTCCAACATTCTCCTCCATCGTTTCCAACCCCAGTTTTCCTAGTTTCATAGGATATGCATTGATTATTACAATTGCATTCTCCCCCAAATTCCTCTCCTCAGAATTTTAAATGGAATAGTCTATCACTGCACATTAATCTGATTCCCTCCTCATCATGCAGGACATTCTTGAATAAAATAGTTTGTTTCTAACCAGTATGCAGATAGATAGATGATAGATAGATAGATTGATTGATTGATTGATTACATATGGATGGGTGGACAGATGGATAGATGATAGACCCTAGATAGAAAAACAGACACATGGATGGATGTATAGATGGATGATGGGTAGATGGATGGGTAGATGAATGAATACACGATTGGATAAATGGGTGAATAGATAAATGGAAGGATGGATGAAAGGGTAGATGGATTATAGGTCAATAGATGGGTAGATGGATAGATGATGCATAGATGGATAGATTATAGATAATAGACAAATATGTAGATGGATGGGTAGGTGGATGAATGAGTGAGTGGATGGTTGGATAAATGGGTGGATGGGCAGATGGATGATGAATGAATGGATGAATGGATAGATACAGATGGATGGACAGGTAGATGATAGATAGATGATAGACCATAGATAGAGAGGAAGATAGAGACAGCACACACATTTTGTGTGATGTTTTGAACATTACTGGAGAAAGGGCAGCTTGCTAAGTCTTCTTTGGCTTCTGGGTACTTCCCTGATAGTCTGAAGGAAAATGGGGAAATCCCCAGGCTTTGGGAATAGGGAACTGACTGGCAGAGAGTGTTGTGGAAGAAATGGCAAGTGCAGCAGAGCGGGAGAGTACCCATCCCCTTGTCCCAGAAGAGGGAGCACAGGGAGAGAAGGAGAGAGGCAGGGGGGGAAGGGGGAAAGTGATCACACTGGGATTGCATATCCAGCTCCCAGAGCAGTAAGGGCTGGCACACGCCAGGCCTCCCCTTAGCTGTCCTCATCTCTGGGCACTGGACTAGCGTGCAGAGGGTCCCAGTTTCAGTGACCAGCCAGCAAGCCCATCCCCTCCAGTTCACACCCTCAGAGAAAGGGGATGTGCATCAGGCCACCTCCCTGGACTCTCAGTGCATGACCAAGCTGGCCCTCTGTGTCAGCACAGAGCTGACACAGCCCATACTGTCCACAGGCCCAGAGGAGGTGGAGACTCCAAGAGAAGAATCTCCAGAGCCAGAGACATGGACCTGGCCTAGCTTCCCACCAGGGGAAACCCAGACAAGCCTGTGCCACCCACCTGTAGGTCCATGGGTGACCAGGAGATGGCGCCAGTCTGGGGTTTTCTCCACATGGCCCTGCTGGCTGTGTGCTGGAGTCCCAGCTTGGTGACAGAAGGTGAGTCTGGCAGATAAACCCCTTTCTACCCCTCTCACTGCTGGATCTGAGGGGGCCACCCCCCCCACACTCCCAGATATCGGCAGCCCCGCCTTCCTCCCCCGCTCTGTCCCTGGTCCCTCATCCCTGCTCCCAACTTTTCCTGGTCTCTGTGGGGTTCACACCCAGCCATAGGGTGTCTCCATAAATTGTTACCACATTCTGTAGAGTGTCCCCACATTCCTCTAGGCTGCTCCAGCCTCTCCTCTGACCTCTTCCCCACTGTACCCTCTGCCCCTCTGCTGACCTCTGGTTCCCACCTCCAGCCCCTGTCCCTGGGAGGACGGTGCCCCAGGTTTCTCTCCCTCCCCAATCCACAGCAACTTCCATGAGGACTGTGAGTGTCGCATCCTCTCTGCTAAACCCAGGCTGAGACTCACACCACAGTATAGGGTACACGGCAGGGCTGGCAGGCTGCAGCTGACCCCCGTTGTGCCTTTCCTGCCAGGTGGCATGTGGAGGCCAAAGACAAAACCAGAGCCCAGAGCATGTCCTGACCTTGGCGACTCCCCTATACATACTGAGAATCCTCTGTGGTCCTTGCTTGCCTGTCTGGAGAGGGATGTCCAAGACGCGCCCCAGTGCAGAGGCTCCTCTGGACACCTGGGCCTTCTACCGGAAGCTGGACACCAGGGCTGGGCAACCTGAGGAGCTGATGGGTGACACCCTCCTGCCTCTCCCCACCAGGCACAGTCCCTCTGGAGACCCTGAGCTGCTACAACGACTACACCAGCCACATCTTCTGCAGCTGGGCGGACACTGAGGACGCCAGGAAGTTCATCAACGTCACCCTGTACCGCCGGCTCAACACGTGAGTCACGCTAGCACCAGAGACCCAGGCCCGTGTCGGCTGGGGGTGGAGAGGGGTGAATCAGAGTCAATACCAGAGACACTAAGCAGAGAGTACTAGGCCTGGGTACTGTGTGTGTGATGTGGGAGTCTTGGGTCCAGCCTGCTGCAGGAGACAACCGCAGGGTTGGGGGGCGGGGGGGTGGGAGGCAGTACAGAACGGACACCGAGACAGGGCCCATGGGCCAAGATGGGGTCTCCATCTCCCATGGCTCATAGCTCGCTCCCTTCTGGACTGGTGGCCACCTCTGAACAGGCCATTCAGGCAGGTGGGAGGTCAGAGCTGAGTCCTAGGTGGAAAGAGTACAAGGCTAGAATCCAGCAATGCCAGACCCCCTGAAGGGAGCACCTCTACAGGAGGCCTGTGCCCTCTGTGTCCTCCCTGAGTGCTCCCTGTGCCGTGTCCATCTCCTCCGGCCGTCTTCTGCTCAGCTGGTGGCCTCCCTCCTTGCCCTGAGCCAGCAGAAGCCCAAAGGCAAATCCCAGAGTTCCAAGCCTCCTCTCCACCACTGCCCCTCCCCATCCCCCCTGTAGCCACCTGTCCCAGGGCGGGGCCCTGCAGGGAATCCCCATCCCAGTTAAAACTGGCTCAGGCTTGCATCATCCACTCCTCCTCCTCCACGTGAGCCTCACAGGCTCCCTGGTGCCCCGGGGCCGGTCCCTTTAGTCTCTTGGTCTGTGTTCTTTTCCTGTGGTCTGAGGCCTTCTCCTCTAGTTCCTGTGTTATCATGGGATCTGCGTGTCCTCACCACCCCAACCCTGAGCCCAGACAAAACCCAGCACTCGAGGGACACTCGATAGCTCTGTGAGCCGTGGGAGGCCTTTATTCCCTCTAGGATCATGTGTGTTCTGTCCTGACAGGGATCGTGCACGGCCCGTGGCCTGTAACTCCACTGGCCACTTGCCCAAGCCAGGCTGCCCATCCCCCCGCTGTGTCTCCAGAAGATGTATCATTCCCTATGAGAGTTTTGTCCTCTCTGACAATGACTACTTCTCATTCCGACCCGACCGCCCTCTGAGCATCCAGAGCACAGTTCTGCTGGACCAACATGGTGAGAGAACTGGCCTCTGTTCACAGCGGACCTCAGAGGCACTATCCTGGGGTTAAGATCAGGTCCCTGGACAGAAGAAGCTGTGGAGTCCTTGTGCTGGAGGTGTTGCAGGGGTGCAGTGTGAGGGCCTCCACCCAAGCTCCCCATTCAACTCCCCTGCACCCCAGCCCCCCTGTCACCTGCTCAGCCATGGCTCCCAGGCTGAAGGCCTCCTCCACTATTCCTGTGGTGGAGGGGGTGTCAGCAGACAGGACTCTTCCTTGTGTTCACTCGTCTTCCTTCTACAACAACCCATTTCATGGTTGCAGCCCATGGGGCTGGGAGAGGTTCCACCATGCGACCTGACCTGCGAGTAGCGATGGCAGTACAGGTCGTGTTCTCTCCCATGAGTTAGACCCGGAGCCTGTCTCCCCACTGCCCGCCCTGGAGATCCTGGGGCCACTGGGGGCCCAGGACAGCAGCATGGTCTTGAGAGCTACCAAAGGGCATTGTGTCCATTAAGGGCTTATTCCAGGATGCAATAGAGGAAATAAAGCCAGTCCTGCAGTATTTCTTAAATAGAAGGGAAAGTTATTTTATAGTGTTGGCATGCCTTGTTGGTGAGCTTTCTAGACCCTGACAGAATGCATGACAGAGGCATAGAGGAAGTCAGGTTTATTTGACTCACAGTTTCAGAGGATTCATTCGTCACAGTGGGCATGCCGGCCCACAGCACAGCAGCTCCCATGGAGGACGGGAAGCAGAGCAGGGCTGTAACAGGAAGGGGCCAGGCAAGAACAGCCTCCTACTTCCTCTAACCACCTCCACCTCCTACAGTTCCACCACCTGCAAATATTCTGTTCCAACTCTGGATCTACCAAGGGTTAATCCGTACATTAGGTCAGAACTCTCAGGGTCTCACTATCTCTAGAGACAACCTGTCAGACGCACCCAGAGATGTGCTTTACTAATCTGCTAGGCCCTTGCCTTCTAGTGATGTTGACAATCGAAATGAACTGTCACGTGTGCCACGTTTCCAAACACAGATTTGGGAGATCAGAGTCCCTCCCCCCAGGGGAATCAGGGCTAAGGTCTAAGGGATTGGGCAACACTAGATGTTGGCTAGTGTGCCACGCCAGGGGTAGCGGCAGGGACCTTGGAGGATCCAGACGAGCACTCCAGAAGGAAGGAAATAGCTTTGCAGCTGAGATCAGATGAGGAGGAGGTGCGTTGCTGGCAGGGTTCTACATGTGCAAGGGCCAGGAAGCGCAGAGGGCTGAGGCATGCTGGGAACTCCCTTCATGGGGTATGGTGTTCAGAACAGAGGGGACTTTGGGAGGGAGAGAAACAAGGGGTACTCAGCAGGGTTGAGACCCCAGGGCTGTAAGCCCCACAGGGAAGGTAGATGCCCCTCTGTCCCCTGGGTCCCAGGGTCAGGGAGGTGGGGCTCCAGCTCTACTGAAGAAGGCCTCTTTGCAGGGGCACAGGAAGTCAGGGCAGAGGAGTAGGGAGCAGTGCAAGGAAGAGGTCCCAGGGTGGAAGATGAGAGGGAGACTAGGAAGAAGCCAGGAAGCTCTTCATGAAGGAGAGATAGGATAAAGGCGGAACTCGGGACTGGCAGAGGATGAAGGCAAGGTGCGCTGCAAACACAGCAGGCAGTCACCTGCTCCTACAGCAGGGCACAGCAAGACACATGGCCGTCACAGTGTGGACAGGAAGGCCAACATGGTGGAAGAGAGAGGAGAGTGGGGATGGAGGAGTGTGGGGTTCTGTCTCCTGAGGTTTTCTCTAAATCTGGAGATAGTTCTTGTCCCTGAAAACTTGGCAGTGAGTGAGGAACAGCTGTGCGTTGGCAGGAGATCTACACGTCTCACTTCCTCTACCACTTCCCCCTCGGGGACATGAGCAGGTGCTGTAAGATGGCTGAAGTTGGCTGGGAACGGCTTGCATCCAGTGCCCCGTGGGCTCAGCTGGCGGCAGCTTCCTCCAGCGTGGTGCTGGGAAGACCTCCCATCCGTGTCAGCCTCAGGAGTGCAGTAGCGCCTGTCCTGGCTACAGTGGTTACAGGGTGGGATCTCTGCTCTGTGTGCACCATGGGGGGCTTAGGACTCTGAGGGCTCCCACAAAGAGAGGCCCTTACACAGAGTGCACCCTGCTGGCAATCAGACACGGAGGAGAGCAGGGCTGTGGCCTCAAGAATGTGCCTTTCTAACAGTGTGTTGAGGGCAAAGCCGGGGCGGGGGGCGGGGGTGGTGGGTAATGACTCCCCAAGGATGCCCACTGTGTGCACGTGCCCATTCCTTCCTCCTCTTACCTCCCCCCCCCAAGTACACCGCAGCTGCCTCTCAGGCCTGGAGGTGGGTGGGGGAGGGGGTGGCGAGGGGGGTCAAGACCCAAGCCCTGCCCCCAGGCTCCAGGCTTCCCAGGGAAGGTAGAGGGGGATGTATAATCCTGCTTGGGTGGGGTAGTTACAGACAGCTGCAGTGAGACGTGAACAAGCAATTCCACCAGTGAGTGGGAGTCCAAGAGGGTGGGTGCCTAGAGCAGGTGACACTTATACCAGGTAATGACAGTCCACAGAGACCTGGGGGACTTGGATAGGAGGGAGAGTGGGCTGCAGGGGAGTGAGCAGTCTGGCCTGCAGTGCCCTCTGCTGGGAAGGAGGCTGTGGTACACAGCTAGGCAGGAGGGGGCTGCTGTTTGGTTTCTAGCCCCCCTAAGGAGCTGGTAGTTCGCATTCAGAGTCCCCCTCCCCAAGCCTGCCACTGCTTTCACATGGGGCCCACTGTGCTGGAGGTCAGGGGCCCAGGGCTGTAGAGGAAGGATCCCCCTCCTCATCCACCAGTGATGGGAGACGGTACTGGCAGGAGCGTCATCCCGGGGCCAGGCCGCCCTCACCTGCCCCGTGCTTCCTCTCCCCACAGTCCAGCCGCCCTCACCCCAGGACATCCAGGTCAGGAGCAAGGGAGACGAGTTCCTGCTGAACTGGACGGTGGCCCTGGGGGCTGCCCCAGCACCCTGGCTGTCACACAGGGACCTGGAGTTTGAGGTGGCGTACAAGCAGTGGCACCACTCGTGGGAGGTAGGACCCGGAGGCGGCTCTGCCCCAGCCAGGGACGTCGCCTGGCCTGGCCCTCCCTCAGCACCCCCTCTCCTGCAGGATGCCACCATCCTGCACTCTGAGTCCTCACAAGTCACCCTGGGGCCAGAGCACCTCACGGCCAGCAGCACCTACGTGGCCCGAGTGCGGACCAGGCTGTCCTCGAACTCAGGCATGTCAGGACGGCCCAGCCCCTGGAGCCCTGAGGTGCGCTGGGATTCCCAGCCAGGTAAGGGGACGATGGGGGAAGTGCCTCTCTCTGGGCAGTAGGGGTGGAAGAGTCCCCCAAGGTCTCTGCTTTGGGTCCTGATCTGAGATCCCAGGCCTGTCCCACATCCATGCCAGGGTCCTGGGTCAACTCTGCCCATTGTACCCTAGGGTCCATGACAAATAACACTGATCACTACCAGGAGTGCTCTGTACAGGTTCCCCTCTGTCACCAACACTTGGAGACTATCCCTGGCCCTGAAATGGCTCACCCAGCCCCGATCCTCTCAAGCTGGTGGCACAGAGCGGACAGGGCCAGCCTGCCATCATCCACGGCCTGGTGACCATGTTCTCTGTGTCCAAGCTGCACAGAAAACCAGAGCTGTGGCTGAGCAAGCCTGTCCCTCCTCCCAGGGGACGAGGCGCAGCCCGGCAACCTACAGTGCTTCTTCGACGGGGTCCACATGCTCACCTGCTCCTGGGAAGTGCGGTCCCCTGTGATCCACTCCGTCTCTTTCGGACTCTTCTACAGGTCCAGCCTTGGTGCAAAGTAAGTGTCCTGACCCACCCCTCCTCCTCTGGGCCCCCGGAAGGTCCCTGGGACCACAGCTTACCTGAGGTTTCAGCTCTCCTCTGGCCTGTCTGATACCTGTCCTCAACTACTTGTGCTCCCCAGGGAAAAAGAGTGCTCCCCCGTGCAGAAGGAGGAAGTGGGTGACCTCTACACCCGGCACCACTGTGGGATCCCTGTGGCTGACCCCAGGGCCCATGGCCAGTACATCGTGTCTGTTAGACCAAGGACCGAGGAAAAAAACATCCAGAGCTCAGACCACAGTGAGTTTTCCCCGCCTCACTGTGGGCCAGCACGAGTTCCTTGTGACACCCCAGCAGTCCCAGGCCTGGTGTCCAGGCCTAGCGTGCGTCCCTTTCAAAGAAGCCCAGTTTTGTGACCTTTCTTTTTTTTCCCGTGACCTTTCAAAGAAGTGCAGCCTTGTGACCCAAAGTGCATGAGGTTCCTTTATTCCCCCACATCTTGGCCAGCATTTGCTGCCGTTCTGACTGGAGGGAGATGGATGCTCCCTGTGGTTTTGATTTGCGTTTCCATTACGGCTAGCATGTTGAACATCTCTTCATGTATTTATTAGCCAATCTGTGTTACTTTTTGTGAGAACTGTTCAGTTCACTTGCCCCTTTATTAATTGGATTATTTGTTCTCTTACTGTTAATATTTTTAGGGTTGGTTGGTTGTTTCCATCCATTGAACTTAAACCCAGGGCCTGGATGATGTGTCTGAGCTTTTTTTAATTTTTTTTTCCTCAAAGCTAGTGTTCTTCCACTTTGAATCACAACTCTACTTCTAGTTTTTTGGTGGTTAGTTGGAAATAGGAGTTGTACAGACTCTCCTACCCAAGCTGGCTTCGAACTGAGCTCCTCAGATCTCAGCCTCCTGAGTGCTAGAATTACAGGTGTGAGCCACCAGCACCTGGTTTGAGTTCTTTATATATTCTCTATATTAATCCCCACTTGCTCATTTATTGTTTGTTCTTTAACTGTTTAGTTTTTTTAGTTCTTTCTATTGTCTATATACTAATCCTTTATGGAGTAGCTGGTGAAGATTTTCTCCACTTCTGTGGATGGTTTCTTGGTTCTGGTGACTGTTTCTTTTACTATGCAGAAACTCTAATGTAGTTCCCTTTGTCAATTCTTGCTCCTATCCTCTGGGCAGCTGGAATCCTATTCAGAAAAGATTTACTTGTGTCTATAACTACAAGGGTTTCACCTCCATTTATCTATAGTAGATTTGAAGTTTCAGGTCTTCCTTTGAGCTCTTTGATCCAATTGGGTTGATTTTATACAGGGCCAGAGATAGGGGTCTGTGTTCAGTCTTCTGCAGATAGATACCCAATGTTCCCCCAGGCACCATTTGTTGAGGCTTTCTTTTCTCCATTATGTGATCTTGGCTCCTTTGTCAAAAATGATTCATTGGTAAGTGAGTGATTTTATTCCTGGGTCTTCTATACTGTTGCCTTGGTCTTCGGGTCTCTTTTTATGCCAGTACCAAGCTGATTTTCTCACTGTGGCTCTGCAGTATATTTTGGAGTCTGGTATTGTGATACCTTTCATGATGTTCTTTTCACTTGGAATTGCTTTTGGTCTTCAGGGTCTTCTATCACATGCTATGAAATTTGGACTGTTTTTTTCTAATTCTATGAGAGCTAATGTTAGAATATTGATGGTATTGCAGTGAATCTGTGCATATGGCTATTTTTACAACATTAATTCTGTCAACCCATGAGTATGAAAGATTTTGCACCTTCTGATGTCTTCTTCAATTTCTTTCTCCAAAGTTGTATAGTTTCCTTATAGAGTCTTTCACTTCCTTGATTAAGTAAACCTAGGTATTTTATTATTTTTCAGATTATAATGAATTCAGTTTTTCCTGGAATTCCTTTTCAACCTATTCATTGTTGGCGTGCAGAAATGCCACCATTTTTTTGAGTGTTGACTCTATCTTGCTACATTTCTGAAGGAATTTCTCAATTCTAGATTTTTGGTGGAATCTGTAACGTCTTTTAAGTGCATGATCATGTCTTCTGAAAAAGTTGATAATTTGACTCCTTTTTTCCCTATTTGAATTTCTTTTTATTTCTCCTGCTGTATTGTTCTGACTAGAATTACAGTACCATATTGAATAAGAGTGAGGAGAGTGGACATCCTTTTCTCAATCTTGAAATGGGTTTGGTTTTTCCCATTTTGTAAGGTATAGGCTGTAAGTTGTCATATATAGCCTTTATTAAGTTCAGGTTACTTTCCTTCTATTCCTAGTTTGTTCAGAGCTTTTATCATAAAAAAAAGTAAATAGTTTTTCTTCATCAGTTGAGATGATTATGTGTATTTGTCCTTAATCCTGTTTACATGATATATTACATTTATTGATTGACATATTTTAACTATCCTTGAATCCCTGGAACGGACCCAACATAATCATGGTTCATGATTTTTTGATGTGTTGTTGAATTTAGTTTGTAAGGATTTTATTGAGAATTTTTACATCAATGTTCATTAAGTAGATTGGTCTATAATTTTCTTACTATCTTTCTGGTTTTGCAAAGAGTATAATATTTACTTCGTAGAAGGAGTTTGGTATTATTCCTTTCTATTTCATGGAGAATTTTATTGTTAGTTCTTTTTTAAAGGTTTGGTCAAATTCTGTCATGAATCCATCTGGTCCCGGGTTTTTCTTTGTTGAAAGACTATTAATGTTTCACTATCATTACTTCTTTTTTTTTTTTTTTTTGATCTGTGGTAGGGCTTGAACTCTGGGCCTGGGCACTGACCCTCACGCTTCAGCTCAAGGCTAGTGCTCTACCATTGAGCCACAGTACTACTTCCGATTTTCTGGTGCTTTATTGGAGATAAAAGTCTCTCAGACTTTCCTGCCTGGGCTGTCTCTGAACTGTGATCCTCAGATCTCAGCCTCCTGAATAGTTAGGATTACAGCGTGAGGCACCAGTGCCCAGATCATCATGATTTCTTATATATCTCTTGAGGCAGTTTATATCTTCATGGTTCAATTTTTGATAGGTCAACTGTTTGCAGAAAATAATTCTTTTTTCTGGATTCTTCCAACTTATTTTATAAGAAGATTTCAAAGTATTCCTTCATGATCCTTTGGATTATTTTGGTATCTATTGTGATATTCTTCTTTCATCTCTAATTTCATTGATTTAATAACTTTCCTTCTTCTTTTGTCAGATTACCTAGGGGATTGTCAACCTTATTTACTTTTCCATAACACCAACTTTTGTTTCATTGATTCTCTGTATAGTTTTCTTAGCCTCCATTTCATTACTTTTTCATTATTTTTCTGCCCTAATCTTAGTATTTCTTACTGTCTGCTAATTTGGGGTTTCATTTGTTCCTGCTTTTCTGCAAGTGTGAGGAGCGTTATTGGGCCGTGTATTTGAGAGCGTTCTTCTTTGGATGGGTGCGCTCCTGGCTCTGCATGCTCCTCTTGGCACTGTCTCACTACATTCCACAGGCTATGGCAGGCTGTGTTCTCATTTTCATTAATTCCAGGAACTTTAAATTTTTTCAATAACCAGCTGGTCCTTCAACATGTTGTTCAGTCTACATGTATTTATATATTTTCTGTAGTATCTTGTCATTGAGTTTAATTCCATTATGGTCAGATACAATGAAGGGTGGTTTTTTTTTTTATTTCATTCTATTGGTAGAAGCTTAATTTGCATCTCAAAAAATGATTTATTTGAGGGATATTTCCATGAGTTGCAGAGGAAAAAATTGTGTGTTATGCTGCTATTAGATGAAATACTCCGTAGATGTTTCTTATGTCTAGTTGATCTATGATGTTCTTTAGTTCTGAGGTTTCTTTGAGTTTTTTGTTGTTGTTTGAATGACCTCTTATTGGTGAGAGTGGGGTATTGAAGTTTCCTACTTTTGTTGATCTATCAGCATTTGTAAAGCCAGAATTGTTTGTTTAATTAACTCATATCTGCTGTTATTTGGTGCATGAAAACTACTATAAATTCTACTTTAGCTTCCCTTTATTAGTTCGAAGTGACCTTCCTTGTCTCTTTTGACTACTTTTAGCTTGAAGCCCATTTTGTCAGATACTATCCTACTTTCAGGGTCCATTTACTGGGAAGGCCTTTTTTCCATTCTTCAACCATGTGTTTGCTTATGTCAAGTGAGATGTGTTTCTGGTAGGCAACAAATGGTTGGGTCTTGTGGAATGTTGGACAATTAAGACCATTACAAATTTAATGTTAACATTGAGCTCATGCCTATAATTCTAGCTACTCAGGAGGCTGAGATCTGAGGAGGATTCAAAGCCAGCCTAGTCAGAAAAGTCCCTGAGACTCTTATCTCCAATTAATCACAGAAAAAGCCAGAGGTAGAGCTGTGACTCAACTGGTAGAGCACTATCTTTGAGCAAAAGAGACAGGGACAGTGCCCAAGCCCTGAATTCAAGCCCCAGGACCAGCACAAGAAAGAAAGTTAAAGGTACATCGTATTTCTTGTCATTTTGATCTTTTTTTAGATACTTGTTAATCTCCTCTAGTAGATTTTGTTCTTTCCTATATTTTTCTGTTTGGGATTTGCACAGAATGCCTTTAAGTATTTTATTGGTCTTTTGCAGTTTTAGTTGTTAATCATTAATTTCTTTAGCTTTCAGTTGTCGTGGAAAATTCTTATTTCTCTTTCACTCATAAAGGACAGTAGGCTAGGTTGGCAATTATTATCTTGCAGGACTTGAATTATGTCATGCCATATTCTCCTTGCATTTAGCGTTTGCATAGAGAAATCTGCAGATATTCCAATGAGCTTGTCACTGTAATTTACGTGTCTACTCTCTTTTGAGGCTTTCAATATTCTTTTTTTCTTTGCAATTTAGTGTTTTAGCTATAAAACACTAGGGGTATTTCTTCTCTAATCTTGCCTGTTGGAAGTTCTTTAAGCCTCCATCAGATGTATGCCCCCTTCTTTCTTAAATTGTGGACGTTTTCTATTATTATTTTATTATATAGGCTCTCAATGCCTTTGGTTTTTATTTCGCCTCCCTTTTTTATCCCCGTTATATGTAGGTTTGGTCTTTTGGCAGAGTCTGAGCTTATAAATCCTCTTTGTAACTTAAGTGGTTTTTTTTTTCAGCAGTCTTTGATCTACTTCCTTTGCTTTATCTTCACCCCCTGATACCCTGTTTTCAACTTCTCGCTTTTATAAGCTAGGCTTTCAATTGCATTTTTTATTGGTGTTACTGAGCTCTTCTCTTCCAGGATTTCAATTTGATTTTTTTCAAGATTTTGACATCATTATTGATTTCCTCTTTTATATTCTGCATCACCTTCTATATTTCATTCCTGTGTTTTCTTGTGCTCTCCAGTTCTTGTTCTCTTATTGTTGGACTCATCTTTGAATTTGTGGAGCTATTTATAGTCACCTCTTTTATTGTATTGACCATTCTTGTCATTACTATTTTGACCTCCTTGTTTGAACTTTCTTCTGCTTCAGTATCACTTGAGTCCTTTATTATGGAGTTGCTGGTTCTTGATAGCAGCATTTCACCTTGTTGATTTGTTAGGAAAGTGATTTCCCCCCCCCCCCTGGAATACATGCCCTTTGAGCTAAGACTGGGCAATGTCTGGGGTGAAGTGTGAGTAAGATAGAAGTGAAAATCTAGCTGATGGGTTATAATAGAAGAGATGTGAATAGGTAAGTAGGTACTTGTGTGTGTGTGTCTGCAGGCCCCCGCGCACGCACACAAACACACACACATACCACATACACACACACACACACACACACACCATCCCAAATAACAGCAAATAGAGAAAAAAAAAAAGGAAAATTAAACAAGCAAAAGAGTAAGAATGCTCAATCAAAACATAGCTCAAAATCCCTAAAAAGAAACAGAAAAACAGTTGAATCAAATTATATTTAGGTAACTTAGTTACCTGATGGGAGTGCAGGTAATGAGGAGGGATTTGGTGTAGGGGGGCAGGGATAAAAATAAATACAGACAAGAGAGCTTTTCTACTAGTAGATAGAAAGCATAGTGGGTAGAGAAGAGCTACAGAAAGAGGACAAAGGTATGATTTAAACTTGAATTACAGGGGGTGGGGATGTGGCTTAGTGCTTGCCTAGAATGCATGAAACCCTGGGTTCAATTCCTCAGAATCACATAGACAGAAAAATCCAGAAATGGTTCTGTGGCTCAGTGGTAGAGTGCTAGGCTTGAGCAAAAAAAGCTCAGGGACAGTTCCCAGGCCATGAGTTCAAGCCCCAGGACTGGCAAAGAAAGAAAGAGAGAAAAAGGAAAGAAGGAAGGAAGAAGGGAAGGGAAGGAAGAAAAGGAAGGGAAGGAAAAAATGAAGGGATGGGAAAGGAAGGGAGGAAGGAAGGAAGGAAGGAAGTTGAATTTCAGTAGGTAGGCTTGATACAGACATGATGAGTTCAAAGAAAAAGAAGGGGCAGGAGAAGCAAAAGGAAGTGGTGGATGGGATGAGGTAAATAGTCTATGATAAAAGTTAAGAACTAGAGGTTGAGAAGGTGGCTCCATGGTAGAGTGCTTGCCTAGTGTGCATGAGGCCCTGGGTTCGATTCCTTAGCACCACATAAGCAGAAGAAAGCCAGAAGTGGCACTGTGGATCAAGTGGCAGAGTACTAGCCTTGAGCTGAAGAGCTCAGGGACAACATCCAGGCCAAGAGTTCAGGCCCCACCACCAACCAAAAAAGAAAAGAAAAGGACTAAAATAAATAATTTGTATCAGCCATATAGATTTTTTAAAGAAAAAACCCAAACAGCAACAAAAATATGCAACTAAAGCAACCAAACCAAAACAGCACAAACAGACTTACATAATGCAAAGTATGTTTTTGATTGTTTTTGCTTCTCTAAATGTATGAGAGAGAGGGAGAGAATATAATCTGTGAGGTGCAGGAGACCATGCTCCTTAGCTCTGGGAGTGAGGACTGTTTCCTTCAGGAGTACTAGATTGCAGTCTTTAGTTTTCCCTCCCCCGGTGCAGGGACATGGCTGCTGGTAGCTCTGTTCTATGCTGTTTTCTTCCTGCTGAGAAAGTTGTTCTACAGTGTTCTGGCGCTGGCCACATCTTCCATTGATTCTGGCTCTTTTTTCTTTCTCACTTTAAAATCTGGTCTCCTCAATGACACAAGATTGTTCTCTTCACAGAGTGAAAATGGAAGATGCTTTTAGTTTGCCATCTTACCCCTTATTTGGTTATAAGCCATCTTTGTTTTTCCTAATGGATAGATAATAGGTTGAGTGACTAACTTAAAGATGCCAAGCTAGTAGGAGGTAAATCAAGATTAGTATGCAGAAATTCTGATACTGTTTCCGCTTTCTCTGTTCTTTGTGTTTTCTACCTTGAGGCCAAGTGGGAGGGACTGTCTCAAAGAGGCTTCACAGTGTGGCTGGGCAGGGAGCCACCTAGACATGGCTAAAGGCCAAGTACAGCTGGTGTGGGGGCTTTCCAGATGGTGAGAGCCTGTAAGCAGGTTGGGTCCTGGCTCCAGACATCTCATACCTTCCAGCAGAGGAGCTGAGGTCGAGAAGCACAAAACAGTCCCATCCAAAGACGCTAGGGCAGCAGGGCAGGGCAAGAAGTCTGCTCTTCCACTGTGCATCTGCCCACCTGGGACAGGTTTCTCAACTATGCTGAGACCAGGTTCCCAGCGTGTAACACGAGGGCGCTGCAGGACCTGGCATGGAGGGCAGTGAGAATGGACGCCGAGCAAGCCTGATGGAGGCTGTCATGCAGTTGACAGCCTCTACTGCTTACAAACGCCAGCCAGCAGGCAGGACGAAGCCTGTCTAGGCATCTCCCAGGAGCTGAGTGGCCATGATGACACTGCTGATGTGGCCTCAGCGGTGGGGAGCTGGGGCCCCTGTGACCACTGCAGGGGTGACAACCTGGTGACTCTGAAAGTTTCCCTCCCTGCAGTCCAGATGCCGTGCCCCACCCTCACTGTGAATAAAGACGGAGAGAGCTACAGCCTGCGCTGGAAAACCAAGAAAATGTACTACACGCACATTGACCACACGTTCGAGGTCCAGTACAGGAAATCCACAGCCGACTGGGAGGTGAGGACCTGGAAAAACAACAACAGGAAATGGAAGGAAGGAGAGGGAGGGAGCCCCCACCCCAAGGAGCCTCCCCTGCCTGGGCCTTGAAGCCGCTGTCAGAGGTGACCACTGGGACTTGAGTGACTGCACCCCTGAGAAATGAGATGGTCACGGCCCCGTTTCCTGGTGAGGGAACTGAAGCTCCTAGAGCTGACATGACATGGTCACGTGACAAGAGTGGACCCTGAATTACAAGGTTCAGAACCCATCAGTGTGGGGCCAGCTGAGATAAAGGGATGGAAGTTTTCAAGTCCCAAAGTCCTGGGGACATGATACATGGGAATGGTATCTGGACCCAAAGGATAGCAACTGGGAATAGACTGGTCCTGAGGCCCAGGCTGCCTACACCCTCCCCCCCACCTCTGTCTCTGTCCCCTCCACCAGGCAGGTCTAGGACCTGTGCATAGCCATTGGCTCCAGAGAGCAAGCCCCTAGCCTAGGCCAAAAATGGGGAAACTGAGGCAGGAGGGGGTGTCAGGCAGAATGAGGAGGCTTAGGTTTGTGGATCCAATTTCTGAGACCAGGGTGCAATCTACCTGTCCTGCCTTCCTGAATAGGCTGGATTTGGTGTACAGGGCCACCCCCAGAATACCTGGATGGTAGAGGGGCCTCCAAGGAATGGTAGGAGGAGGTGAGCCCAAGGGATTCCGGGCCCAGGTGTCATCATTGGCACTGTGGGAGGTACAGGAGGGTCTGGTCCCATTGGTGTACTGTTGGACTACATGGTCTGATGGGGTCCCCCGTGGTGACCATGAGGCCCTAGGAGCTCTGGATACAGCTTATCGTGGATGGCAGGGGGAGGGATTGCAGCCAGCCTGCTGCACCTGGCCAGGGGCCTGGGCCTCAGCCTCGGTGCACCTGCTCTCCCCAGGCCAGCAAGAAAGAGATCCTGCAAAACGCCCACAGCATGGCACTGCCCACTCTGGAGCCTGCCTCCAGGTACGTGGCCAGGGTGAGGGTCAGGCCCAACTACGGTGTCTACAACGGGATCTGGAGCGAGTGGAGTGAGGAGCAGTCCTGGACCACAGAGACGGGTATGTCTGCCTCACGACTGTACCTCCTGGGCAGCGCCACGGACCCAGACAGGGAGGGCTGGGCATAGACACACGACCATGGGCCGCTCCACCTCACCCTCCCTCCAGTACCCGGAGGCCCAGGGCTCACAACACCTCCTCTGCGAAGTCCCCAAGATGGTCAGGCCAAACCTGTGCCTCCTACACCACCGGTGCTGGCATCCAGGCCTGCCCCACCCCCAGTGTCCTGCTCTGTGACTCCGGGTCTCCGACCCAGGCCTCTTTCTTAGCTGTGTCTGGCCGCCCTGCCCAGCACCCTCCAAGCCCTGGGCTTGGAGGTCCTGAGGGACAGCGAGCCCCGGGCAACTCCAGGCCCGGGCCTTTCCCTCCCACCTGACACTCCTTGTCCCTCTGCTGCCCAAGTGCTGCCCTTGTGGGTGCTGCCGCTCATCCTGTCCGGAGTCACCCCCACCTTGCTCGTGGCCCTGCGCTTCTGCGGCCTCTATGGATACAGGTCAGTGCTCGCTGCGGCTCAGGTGAGGCCAGCCAGGACCCCGGGGACCACCAGGCCTGGCTGCCAGACCTGCTGCTGCTTCCTGCTCCGCCACCCGTGTGTGGGACCTCCGTTTCCCCTCTGCACATAGCTGGCCTTGAGGTCGCTGGTGATGGCCACCTCCCTGGTGTCTTCCAGGCTGAACAGAAAGTGGAAGGAGAGGCTGCCCAACCCCAGCAAGAGCCTCCTGTTCCAGGTGAGACCTGGCTGGGGCTCTGCTCCTGGCTCCCTGTTGGTGTCCTGCCACCTCCAGGCCTGTCCTGGCACGGCCCCAGCCTCGAGCGCTTGGAGGCTGGGCTGGTGGGGAGGTGGATCCCGGGGAGGAGGGCGGCCATGGCGGACATCAGTGGTGGGCACAGGAGCCCGTGGTCAGGCAGCACTGGCCTGTGAGGGGCCACAGTCCACGTCCGGAGGAAACCCCACTGGGAGGCTTGGGATCCGCAGCTACCCTGTCCTTGGCTGCTCAGGAGCCCCGGGGTCATCGCAGCCCTCCCTGGGCCTCAGGTCCTTGGAGTCTGAAGGCCGTGGCTAGTCAGGACATGCGGATATGGCTCCCTGAGTTCCCCCATTCCTCCACTGATCCCCGGGGTCCCCACCACCCACAGGCACCCATGTCCTTCCTCTTGCAGGGTGGAAGCGCAGGGCTGCGACTCCCAGACAGCACGTGGGCCGGCGCTGGCAGAAGCCCCCCTTCCCGGGGACCATGGGGACCGTGTCCTGAGCTGGAGGGGTGAGTGTGTGTGTGGCTCTGACTGCACCTGACCCCTGGGGAGCGGGAGGCCAGCGTAACCCCACTATTCCACCATGGGTGGGGATGATGTGGCCTGTGGCTCAGAGGGGAACAGACCCACAGCGGCTCCCAGGTAGACTCGGGGAGAACTTCCTGACTCCCAGGTTAGGGAAGCAGAGACCAGGGACAGGGACTTCAGCAGAATCCCCCTGCCTCTCCCTTGCCCTGTGACCCAGGGAGGTGCCACACTGTAGAGGCTGCATGGCTGACGGAGTACTCCCGCCCGGAGGGCCCCTGCCCCTTTTGTAAAACGGCATTGTCTGTTGGGGAGAATTGTTGGCCTGGTGGGTAGAATAACCAAAGGCAGGATTGGAGCACAGGCATATCATGGACCTGGCCTGAAGGTTCTGTGGATGACCTTGAAGGTTCTGTAGATGACCTTGAGCTAAGCATTGCGTATGTGATGTTTACCAAGATACAAAACCTCTTGAGGCCTGGTCTCTCCTGGGCACTGACTATGAGATCAGATGCTAGGACTGCCGGATCACCTAGCCTCTCCTGGGCTTGTGCAGTCACCTGCCCCCGCGGCCTCCACACCTCTGTCTCTGATCTTCCCACAGGGGATTGAGGATCAGCGAGGTGTCGCCTCTCACCACAGAGGACCTCCATGTTAACTACGATTCACCATCTGAGCCAGACACCACCCCAGCTGACCCTAGCCTGCCCGCGGAGCAGCCCCCCAGCCCTCCACCTGACTCCCCGGCCCCCACAGGCCACCCTGAGAAACAGATCTCCAGCTTCGACTTCAACGGCCCCTACCTGGGGGCCCCCCACACCCGCTCCCTGCCTGATATGGTGGGCTTCCCACCCTCACAGGTGGGTGGGAGCCCGAGGCCCCCACTGCCAAGCTCCCTGGAGTACCTGTGTTTGCCCCCTGGGGGACAGGTGCACTTGGTCCCCCTGGCCCAGGTGACAGAGCACAGCCAGCCTGCAAGTGAGGAGCATCAGCGCAGCCTGGAGGGATGCGAGGAGAGCCCCGCCCTGGAGGCTGGGGGAGGCCCTGGCCCTCACCCCGTGACCTCCGAGCCAGGGGCCAGTGGACAGGACCCAAAGGGCAGCCCGGCAGCTCTGCCTGCTACCCCTGCGTCTCCCGCGGTGGCCTCTGACTATGTCACCACTGCAGACATGGCCTTCGCCCTGCCCACAGGGACCACGTCGGTCTCTTCGGCCCCACTTGTCTCTGTCTCAGACCACGACCCCAGCCTCTGTCCTCAACTGCCCAGCGGGCCCGCTGGAGCAGCCTCAGAGAAGCCAGCGTTTGAGGGCTACGTGGAGCTTCCTCCAGCCACGAGCCACGCCCCCAAGTCCCCTGTGGGTGGTCCTGACCCTCCCAAGCTCAGCAGCCTCACCCCGAACCCAGGGGAGACTCGGGAGGATGTGGCCCCAATGTCTCCACATTCTGAGGGTCTCCTTGTCCTACAGCAGGTGGGAGACTACTGTTTCCTTCCTGGCCTGGGACCCGGTCCTCTCTCCCCTCATAGCAAGCCCTCCTCCCCAGGACCCGGCCCTGAGGTCGGGGACCTAGAGCAGGCTTGCCCGGCCAAGAAGCCACTGTGCCAGCCCACGGCCCAGATGCCAGCCATCCAGTTCTTCAAGTCACTGAAGCAGCAGGATTACCTTGCACTGCCCCCGTGGGGTGTCAGCGGGCCTCCTGAGGTGTGCTGAGGCCTGGGCCTCGCTACAGAAGGGGAGGCCTCCACACTGAGCTCAGGGGGCGCCCTGCCCCCCTCTCCCCCCCCCCCGTGTCTCCTCAACTCCAGGATCTCTGCTCCTGCCCTTCCCTGTCTCGTCTCTTGTTTCTCTGTCTCTCACGTGCACATGTGTGTACACACACATATTTTTCTTTGAAGTTAACTTCACTTTAGGTTCTGCGTTGGAGCTTCCGTGCGTTTCCTCTACCTCCCTCTGTTTTAAGGCCTCAGCTTTCCCTGCTCGGCTGCACCCTATCTTTTTCACTGATGTATCAGTGGAGCAAGGCTGGGGTCCAAGCCCAGCCCATTCTGAGTGAGACCTATGTGGCGTGCTTAAGGGATCCCCCTCAGCTGCCTGGCACCCCCAGATGACATGGCTGGCTTGTAGCCGGGCACAGGAGAGAGGGGTGCCATGTGGGCCCCCCCAAGGATTAGATCTTGATAGACAGGATCTGGGCCATTCCCTGGCGTCAGGCTGGGAAGTCCTCAGCCCATCTGTCACACCAAGAAACAGCACGGCAGCGTGTACAGGGAACATGCTCGAGGCTGCCTGGCCCTCGGCTGGGGCCCTGGGGGTCCTCACGGAGAGATGGGGGGCCTCTGGGGAGGAGGGCCTCCTTGCCTCCTGTAGTCACTGGTGTGGGTGATGCCACATGGAAGCCACGGCTGGGACCTGGCTGACGGGACAAGAAGAGAGAGAGGTCTAGAATACACTTTAGCAATGGTGGAGAAGTTGGGGAAACTTCCAGAAAGCAGGAAGGATAGTGAAGTGCTTCAAGATGCTCAGCTGGCCCCACTGGCTGCGGAGGGGGGAGGGGTGCTGCTTCTGGGTCTCCGGCCTCTGCTTTTCTGATATGCAGAGCACGATGGCTTTGCATGGGGCTGGTTTGCATTATCTGATTTTTATTATTTGCGTAGGTTTGTGTACGTATCATATCTTGAGCATTGGAATTTTTTGTTGTTTTTTTTTGGTTGCTGGACAGAGTCCATAAAGCTGTTTTTTCTATTAGGTGCTACCTTTCTCTGGTGCCATGGTTTGAAATGATTGGCATGGGTCTTTCACAGATGGGGCCAATCTCCCTTGTGGTGTGTGATGTAGGTGCCCTTCTGTGAAGGGGCGTGGTCCAGCCCGAGAGGCCCCGCCTCTGCGCTGTCATGGATGATCAATCACTGCAGGGAGCAAATTTGCAAAGGCCTTCACCACCGGTTCGCCATCTGAATGGATTATTTGTGTTATGTGTTGAGCTTGTCCTGGAACCCATACACGGCTGTCTTTCCCTTCTCTGCAAACCCAGAACCAGGTGTGTCTGTGTTGCACGTTTATGACGCAGGCCTGCTGCTAGGGACAAGAAAGCAGGAATTCTTATGGCTCTTGTTCACCAATTACCACTCAGTGCAGCACAGTTTGTGGCTGAAGAAGTGGTGAACAAATTCATGAATTCAGCGGTGGACGGTGAAACCCATAGCAGGGAGTTAGTGAACTGCAACGCAGAGGCCTTCGGGGAAGAGAGAGAAGGGCTCCATGTGAGACCTGCGTGTCCATTATGTTAATTCCAGAGTACCCTTGCAGAGGAACATTCTATAAAATACTTGTAATGCAAAACAAAACACTGGATTTGATTTGTTTGTGTAAACGTGAGTGTATGCATGTGTGTGAAAGAGAGAGATGGGGGAGAGGCAGTCTGAGGATTTGTTCTTTGAGCTACTGGAGGGTGGGGCCATCTCCACTGAGTGTAGGGTAGCATGCGCAGACACCATAGAGAGGTGCAGGCTGCAGTCATCTTGGTGGGAAGCAAATCGACTTGTGGAACATCTCATGGGGGCAGGGGAGGAGAATGAAGACCAGCGTTGCATTTTTAAAATTAGGATCCCTTTTATTATGCTATTTTACATAAGCCTTGCAAGCTAGATTCATCTCTCCTGGCAAGGGAGAAGGGTCCTGAGGATTTCAGCAGACATAAAAGGTTTTTAAGGAGTCAGGAGCTAGTGGCTCAGGCCTGTCATCCTAGCTGCGCAGGAGGCTGAGACCTGAGGATTGCAGTTTAAACCCAGATTGGGAAGGAAAGTCTGTGAGACTCATCTCCAGTTTACCACCAAAAAGTCAGAAATGGAACTGAGGCACAAGTGGTAAACCACCAGCCTTGAGTGAAAAGGCTCAGGGACAGCATCCAGGTCCTGAGTTCAAGCACCAGGACCAGCACACAGAGGGGGAGAGAGAACAATATCAACTTTTTCTTGTATGTGTACTGTTTTCTATCGCATGTTGCATTGGAAAACAGAATTTTTTAAAGAAAACAATGCATGGATTCAGTAATCCTGCGGAGACTGCTGCCACCTAGAGGTTGGCATCCGACATTACCTCCACCCTGCAGGTTACTGCTCTGGGGTTACACAGTGGAGGACATACTTTGTGGGAACTTACAGTGACAAAACACAATGCTACATGCATCTGTGCATGAGCACCCAGTGCAAACTGGAGATGTGAGACCACGTGTTCACAAATGATTCAGAATTCCAAAACCCTAACAGTAAAACAGTAAGAAGAATGGACCAGGCACTGGTGGCTCATGCCTGTAATCTTAGCTGTACAAGAAGCTGAGATCTGAGGATCACAATTCAAAGCCAGCTATGGCAGGAAAATCCATGAGACTCATATGTCCAATTAACCACCAGAAAGTTGGAGGTGGACTTGTGGCTCAAGTGGCAGAGTGCCACCCTTGAGCATAAAAGCCTGGGACCATCTCGCGGGCCCTGAGTTCAAGCCCCAGGACAGACAGACAGACAGACACACACACACACACACACACACACACACACACACACGTGACTTTCATCAGCCCATTTCTATCTGTGAACCAACCTCTACTGCTCACTTCACAGGAGCTCACCTTGGTTTACAGGACGAGTTGTCTGATTCTAGGATGGAAACAAAAGCCAATTAGCATACTTAAATTGTATGATGGCATAACCTAGCCATTTATCCCAGAGAAAAACTCTCTCATAGGAATCCTTGTCCCCGGGTCTGCCTGCAGGGCTGCTCATCTCCAGCTGTTATAGCTCCACCCCCATGGGCCAGTCCTGAGGGAGCTTGCTTGCTTGCTTGCTTGCTTGCTTGCTTGCTTCATTCCTCCCTGCTCAGCCATCTGGCCAAGGCCAAGGACCCTGGCAGGCAACAGATGATGTGTCTCTTCTCCTCCCACAGGCAAAGCCCAAGTCCATCCCAGGTTCAATTTCTGACCCCACAGACGTCCTTCATGTCTCCGCTCAGCTTCTCTGTGTCTGCTGAGCCGGTCTCTTCCTGTCCCCTTCGCTTCCTTTTAAATGATTTTCTGGGAGGGAGCAAGGCTTCGTGGGAAATAGTCTAAGTGAGAAGGCATTTACCTTGCACCTGCTCTGTGCCAGGCCCATGGCCTTCCCTGTATCTGAACACAACTCAGAATCACCCAGCGAGGTCACCCCTCAACTCTCCCCAGTTCACAGACCAGGGAGAAGCTTGGGTCCTATGCCAGGCCTGCTCAGCAGCTGAGCCATCTACAGAGAAAGCGTCCTGAAGCCTGAGGCCTACCTCTGACCCCAGCTCAGTTAGCCAGGCCACCATGCAGGAAGCCAAAACATCCAGAGCCAGCCTCAAATTGCACTCTCCCCTGCCTCCAGGCAGGTGATGCACCTTTATACTCAGGCCTCAGTTTCTTCATTTGTTAAATCAAAAAATGCAAGGTCTGTGTCTACAAAGATCTGACAGCCTTTGGCCTGCAGCCCCTGTTAGGCTGGGGCCCAGGGCTCCTATGAGTTCCAGTTCACAGTAGTCTAACCTGGCCTGCAAGCCTGGCCCTTCATGCTGGCCACCTGGCCTTCCCCTCCTCTTGGACTTTCCCTGGCTCTTACCCAGATCTCACCAAACATGTTTGCAGCTTTGCCTCCTCCTCCACCAGGCTGGAAAAGATCTCTTGCGTTTCCTCATTCGGGAGGATTTAGGGACTAGCAGTAAACATGAAAATCTCCATGTGAACTTTCTCCTTTGGTCTCTGTACATTCCAGAAGTGTCACCAGCTGATTCTGGAAAAAAAACTATAGCTATGTCCCCCTCTGCTTGGGGCACTGACCGGATGATAAAGGGCATCCGTGGTACTGGGGTCCTGTCAAGATCTCAATTGGCTTGATTTCCAGTTCTGCAATCAGGCAACCTTTCCATCTATAAAATAGAGTAAGTCTTCCAGAAATTTCCAAACATTTGGGACTCTTCTTAACACACACACACACACACACACACTCATCCATCTCTTTAGGGCATTGAATCCTGCATACCTTAATTTGCCAGCCAATTTATTTCCTTTTCTCTAAAACCTTGCTCTCGTTACTCTAATAGGCACTGGAGCTCAGGGAACCAAAGCTGCATAGCAGAACTAGTTGGGGAGAAAGTGAGCAACAATGAAATCCTTCACTGCTGACCTGTAAATGCGTGCTGTCACCAGGATAGCTAGAATGCGCTACCCTTCAGAACCTGACCTGGACCTTGCTTTGAACCCAGGTGCCTGTGGCCTGGGGCAGCGCTTCCCAGCTCCTAAATTCCAGCCCACAGCTGCCCGTCCCCTGGGGACCCTTCAGTCCCTGCACTCATCCCCGTCTCCCCATGGAGCCACAACTCAAGACAGCTAAGGGCTTGGGAGAACTGGCCCGTGGAGGGGGTTAGATGAGAAAAGGCCTGAGCCTTCCTCCCCCATTGCAGTGGAGGGGCCACCTGGCCCCCCTTGTGTCCCAGGAAAAATGGAACTGAAAGGCATAGCTAGAAAGATACCCAGTGGTCTCTAGGTCCTGACTCCACGCATGTGTGCATTGTGGACTTTAGGATTGTTGAACTCTGGATGGTATTTGGAGGCACTGCCAATAGGGGGCAATCTAAAGTTGGATTCTAGCCATGGAGGTAGGCCGGCTGGCCTGCATGCCTGCCTGCCTGCCTGCCTGCCTTCCTTCCCTCCTTCCCTCCTTCCCTCCTTCCCTCCTTCCCTCCTTCCTTCCCTCCTTCCTTCCCTCCTTCCTTCCTTCCTTCCTTCCTTTCCTTTCCTTTCCTTCCCTTCCTCTTCCTTCCTTCCTCTCCCTTCCTTTCTCTCCCTTCCTTTCTCTCCCTACCTCCCTTTATCCTTGACCTCAGAGCCTTGCGCTGGTTGCCATCTGAGCACGCCTGCCCCCTGCTGTTTTGCTTTTAGGTTTTTGTGGTGGTGGTAGTTTTGTTTTCTTTTAATAGTCACAGACTGTGATTCTCCTACCTCCACCTTCCCAAATAGCTAGGATTACAGGTGTGCCCTATTATACCTAACTTGTTGCTTTTGCTTTTGTTGTAAGCCAAGCTGTAACTCTGCAGCGCAAGCTGGCCTTGAACTAATGATCCTCTTTATCTCAGCCTTCCTAATACTAGGATTACAGATGTGTGCTACCACACCCAGCTATAACCTGCTTTTATTGGTATCATCTGCAGTGGTTCTTGGGTGTGACAGAAATTATGAAGACAGTGCTGAATCATGATAGGTAAGCCAAACCTTGTGTGAATTACAAGAGTGAATAACTTTTCACTCACCAAATAAATGCCTCTTGAGAATTGGGCTCCTGTAACCTAGAGCTGCAAATAGCTGTGTGAATTTATACCATCTAGGGGCCTGGGGTACACAGAAAGCAGGAGGTGCGATTGGAAAGAGGAACAGGTGTTAGAGCCTTCTTTAAGTTAAACTTATACATGTATACACTTGTTTTACTCTGCCAAGATGACAAACGGACGCTCTGGACAACGATTCTTAAACAGTGCTCCTCATAGTGTCCTGAGAGGGAATCTTTAAGTGCCGCAGAGCCGTTGCTCCCTCCTGTGGGGATGGAAGCCGCCGGCTTGCTTCGGGTCCGCCTCGTTCCCAGCCTGGTTATCAGGTTGCACTCTCTGCCATCCACATTCTCTGCAGCAGGCGCCCGGCCAGCCCTTCTTCCAAGGCCGCCTCAGGAAAGTGCTGAGCTAAACGCAGCGTGGAGGTGGATGTCAGTCATCATCTTCCATGTGTCCATGGAGCAGCCTGGTGCCTGCCTGGTCCCGGTACAGCCTGCTGGCTCTGTCTGCAGCTGTCATCACATGGCCCCGGGCTGATATGTGCAGATGTGGTCCTGTAATCAGGACCCCCTCCGTCCCTCACTTGCCCCTCTCTGGCTGAGACAACACCCTGTGTGATTTCTTCAATCACTACTAACCCACCAGGATTCCCTTCCTAGAGGGAAGGGCTGGGCCTCGCACCCAAGGCCCCACAAGGCCCAGGGCTGCTCCATGGATACATGGATTCTGACTGTGAGCCTGCAGTTCTTCTGGGCCTGAATGTAGGCAGGGACAGCATGCACGGACGCACCACACATTCCTGACATCTCATTGGTCCACTCCTGAGCCTATCACTTTGAGATGGATCAAACCCACCCCTAGAGCACAAGGAAGGTTGTGACCAACTTAGCTTAAGTCCATGGGCCTATGGAGTCGTCACATAGAAATAATTGGGTTTGCTCAGGGAGCAGGCAGAGCATGATTCTACGGCATTCCAGTGTAGGACCCATCCACCCAGAGGCAAAAGGAGACCCCAGGATCTGGGCTGGAGACAGATTGGCACACAACTCTTGCATCCTTCCAGGGTATCATGGAGAAAGGTGTGGGGCAGGGAGATGGAGGGGGAAGTCAATCTCTCAGTATTCCCATCTTCCTCCACGGATGCCCTCCACACCACACAGCCAGTGCCCCTCTTATGAAGAGACACACCGAGGAGAGAAACAGGGCTCCGATGTGTGCCCTTCTTTATTATCATCAATTTCTCTGGGCAGAGGGCACTTCTGCCTCATATCTAGAACTTTGAATTCTTGGATTTGCGCCTTTCTTCATATTTCTCATCCAGCGCTTTCTGCAAGGTAATGTTCAAAGTATTTTTCTGGTGCCATCGTCCTGCAGAAAAGCAGAGAAGAAGCCAGCAAGGGTCATCTAGCAGCCCTGGGATAGCCCGGTCCTGGCAGTGACCTAGTCTCTTCAAGTCCACCCCCGGAGCTCTTTCCCTGGACCTTAGCGCCAGCCCAACCCCCCACCCATGGAGGAGAGGCCCACCTCGCCTTCACCCCAGCCCCCACCTACCCAGTTCGTCTGTCTTCCTGCCGTGCCAGTGTTCCATGTCTCTCACTGATTTCTTGACGGCCTCCAGTGTGTAGGAAGCCTTCATGAGGCTCTTTGTCTCCAGGGGGGCCCCTGAGGGATACCATGAAGAAGCCCCCACACACACAAGTCAATAGAGGGAGGCCACTCCGTGCTGTATACTGGGCATCAGTTTCAGAGTACGGCCGGTCTGGGTTCAAAGCACAGCTCCACTGTTTACAGCTAGTACAGCCCTGGACAAGCCCTTAATCTCTCTGAACTTCCATTTCTTTATCAGTACAAAAGGGTAAAGTTTTCTTGTAAAGCTGGGGACATTAAAGTATTGGGATGTCTGTCCTGAGGTAACAGATACCAGTATTTTCAGAAAATGTATCCCAGTACACAAAATGAGAGCACACACAAGGAAGTAAGCTCCCATGATCAAAAGTCAGCAGAAACATCAGGTCATATGCAGAGGCCGGAGCCATGACATGGTGGCAAAGTGCTTATCTAGAATGCACTAAAGCCCTGGGTTCGATTCCTAGCACTGAAAGTAAAATCCCCCCCTTTTTTTTTGAGAGGATTGTGGGTAGAGTGAAGGACTGAATCCAGCACTTTGTATGTGCTGGACAAGTGCTCTACTATTCAGCCATACTCCACCCATCCTGTAATTCCTTGTCTAGATGCATCCCAGAAAATCAAGAACACCAAAGACAACAGAAATCCTAGCAGCAACTGTAGAGGAAAATGGAGTTTACTTACAGAGAATAATGATTTGCTTACCCATCAATAACGGGAGAAAAATGAATTTGTATTGAAGTGTTAATGGAAAGTACTCATGGATCTAGAATTGTTCATAATGTGACTGTCTTCCAAGAACAAAACCCATAGAACTATTCTGATAAACAGGACCTAAAGTTGTCTGATGTCACAGCCTCACTGAAATGACTTCTAAACAGCATCCTCCAAGAAGAAAAAGAAATGATCTCAGAGGAGCTGAGGCAGGAGAAGGAATGGAAGACAGAATCTAAACACATAGCATCAATATCTAATTTATGGGGTAAAATAATAAAGATAATGTCACTCCTCTCCCGCCCCTCTCGCCTGCTTCCCCCAGCCCCCCAGTCCCTCTGCTGCTGGATTGAACCCAGGCCTTGTATATGCCGGGCACACCAGTCAGTTGAGAGGGAGAGATTCAGAGAGGAAAGATGTGTTTGGGTCCAAGGCTTCAGAGGTTTCAGTGCATCATGTCTGGAGGAGGCAAAGGCAGAGCAGCTCACCTTATGGCAGCCAGGAAGCAGAAAGAGTGAGCCAGAAATAGACAGAGACTGAGACAGACACGGCCGTGCTAGCTGGCTCTCCCCTTTCCCCTTTTCTTCCATTTGAGTCACTCCTTCAGCTTGCCAACCAGAGCGTCACATGAATGGGACACTTCTCAAACATCCTAAGAAGCAGGTAGCAGTATGATCCTCTCGTTCTTGTTGAAGGCATTGGAGCACAGAGAGGTTAACTCACTTATTGTAAAGTCACACAGCTGGTAAGTAAAAGGTCAAGATTCAAACCCAAGCCCCAAGTCTCCAAGCTCCACAGCATAAACTACTTTGCTTTATCTAGAACATTCTGTAAAATGGAATATATTCTGTGAAATAGAATTCTATAAAATGAGGAAGGGCAGAGGAAAGGCAAAGACTTTTGCTGTCTTTAGGATGCTCTAGAGGTTCTCATGCCTTGATAAAATTTAGGATTTGTTAACCTTTGTCAAAGGCCTATTCAAAGAACAGGAAGTATAGAAAAGGATTTTTTCCCAAAAAAAAGAAATTAAAAAAAAAGAAAAATCTATGTAAATCAAGAGGGGCGGGGAAGAACAGCATGACAAATACAAATATAAAACATAAAATCAGGTCATGGCAGTAGACCTAAATATATCAGTAATTAGCACAAATATAAGTGTGTTGTGTCCATTGCTTAAACAACAGATTTCCTGACTGTGGAAAATACTTTCTAGATAAATATTATTTAAAGCTTGCTTTTTACAAAGGACACAAAAAGAGGCTAAACATGGAAGGAATAGAAAAAAAAGATACATCAACCAAACACTAACCCAAAGCAGTCTGGTCTGGCTATATTTATAGCAGACAAAATAGACTGAAAGGCAAAGACACTAAAGAAAATAATTTTTTAAAAAGGATTGTAAGGTCATGCAGTACTTCTGAGCTTGCCACATTGAAATAATCTCAAAATAGATCAAAGAAAAAAATCAAGAGAACTCTAAGAA
Organism: Dipodomys ordii; assembly: GCF_000151885.1. NCBI lineage: Eukaryota > Metazoa > Chordata > Mammalia > Rodentia > Heteromyidae > Dipodomys > Dipodomys ordii. Next base: position 4,346,432 of record NW_012267295.1, on the reverse strand, counting down.
GAAATAGACAAATCTGCTATTCTCGGGAAAGATAAAAACTGCCTTCTCTAGCTGGGCACCAGAGGCTCATGGCTCTATTGACAGCTACTCAAGAGGCTGAGATCTGAGGATCGCGGTTCAAAGCCAGCCAGGGCAGGAAAGTCCCTGAGACTCTTATCTAATTAACCACTAAAAAGCCAGAAGTAGAGGTGTGGCTCAAGTGGTAGAACACCAACTCTGCAGCACAAAAGCTCAGGGATGGCACCCAGGCCCTGAGCTCAAGCCCCAGGATTGGTGCACGTGTACACACACACATATTCAGGTATCTCATAGTAACAAAGCAAAGGACATTAATAAAGAATAATGTAACTCACACCCAAATTCTATTTCACACACACAGAATCTACCCTCCCAAGTGACTGCTCCCAAGCGGGTGAGGTTGCTTGTTTGAGCTGGATGCTGGCAGGGCTCCGGTTTCCAGGGACTGAAAGCATTCCATGCTCTGTTTCCTAAGGGCGAGGTTGCCCACTTTCTGGAGCACAGCAAGGATAAAGGAGCTAGAAATCCATTGTATAGTATTACATTTTTTAAGTAAGAACCTATTTTAATGTAACAGAAGAAAGCTGGGAGAAAGAGAGAAACGAGAGAGAAGCACTTCCTGCCCCCCACACGAGTCCAGAACTCCTCCCTGCTCGTATTTAAAAGCGGGGTTTGGAGCTTGGCACTTATGTCTCAAACACTTATGTAACAACGTTGAAGTAGACGCTTGGATGAAAGCCCTCGGTCAGGACGGCGATCGAGTATCACAGCCAGCTGAGATGCAAACTCCCCTAACAGGAACTTGCAAGCAGGCATCCAAAACCTGCCCACAGCCCAGCTCTGCCAGGCTATCCAACGGTCAGATTTAGCCGGGCACCGATGGCTCACTCCTGTAACTCCTAGCTACTCAGGAGGCTGAGATCTGAGGAACAAAGTTCAAAGCCAGCCTGGGGAAGGAAAGTCTGTGAGACTCTCCTCTCCAAGGAACCATCAGAAACCTGGAAGTGGCGCTGGGGCTCAAAGTGGTAGAATGCTCGCCTTGAGTGAAAAGCTCAGGAAAACAGGACCCAGACCCTGAGGTCAAGCCCCACAAGCAGCCTGCAGACAAAGGCACAAATCCCAAGGAGGTTGTTTGTTTGTTTTAAAGAAAAATTGACAGGGCTGGGAAGGTGGCTCAGTGGTAGAGTGCTTGCCTTGCATGCATGAGGCCCTGAGTTCGACTCCTCAGCACCACATAAGCAAAAAGAAAAAAGCCAGAAGTGGCGCTGTGGCTCAAGTGGTAGAGCGCTAGCCTTGAGCTGAAGAGCTGAGGGACAGCGCCCAGGCCCAGAGTTCAGGCCCCATGACTGGACCAAAAAAAAAAGAAAAATTGACAAGGAAAAATTGAAAAGGAAAAATTGACAGGAAAGTGAAGCAATCCAAGCCGCCGTGGGGGGTGGAGGGTTTGGGGTGCCACCACCGGGCCCCAGAACAGATGGCTTGTGTACTTTGGTAAACACAAGTGCAATGCTAGAGCCGTGGGCAGGAGGCAGAGCCTGGAACCTGATCTGTGCCCGCGGGGGAACTGGAGGGGGCTGGGGGCGGGGGTGGGGCAGGAGGTGGTGACAAGTTGTCCATACCCCGGCAGTTAAGATAAAGCCCCACACCACACACAAAACAGACGTCCACTCTAGGTGGACTCAAGGCTTCAGGGTGAAAAGCAAAACCAGGAACTTGAGAAGACCAGGTGAGACTTTATCCCATGGCCCATCTCTGTCTCAGTAAACAGTCAGAATCATTCCCTGGTGTTCGGGTCAAAGACCATGAAATCAGCTTTCATTCCACACTCACAGCAAATCCACGCAGAAGTGCATTCTGCTGTTTTCTACCTTGCACAACCCCCCTGATGCTTTCTCCTGCTACCTCCAGCTGTGTCAGCCTCAGCCGTGCAGGCTCCATCTCCCATTAGCCTGTGTGCCTCGCCCAGACCAAGGACGAGAGGGTAGATCTGCAGCAGCTGCTGGCTCCCCTCCCCTCCCCTTGCCACTCTTGGGAGGTCGTAGCAGCTCTAAGAGCTGGGCCTGGTGATAAGCTCTAAGTCCCTGGGGTGGGGCCCAACAGAGATTGTGGGCAGAAGAAAACAGGTCTGAAGTCTCCAACATGGAGAGCCCAACTAAACCCTTCTTCTTTCTAAGTTGATTATGTCTCGAGTATTGGTTACAGTAACAGAAGGCTGACTAACACAGCAGGCTGCCAGCATCTAGATGCCATCTCCTGGTTGTTTGTGGTCGTCTCTTGGTCTCTGTGTCACCCCAGCAATCTTAAGTCACACAAGCTCCCTTCTGTTCTGCTTCAAAGCCCTGCCTTTTTTTTTTTTTTTTGGTCGTCATGGGGACTGAACTCTGAGCCTGGGCGCTGTCCCTCAGCTCTTCAGCTCAAGGCAAGCACTCTACCACTTGAGCCACAGCGCCACTTCTGGTTTTCTGGTGGTTCATTGGAGATAAGAGTCTCATGGACTTTTCTGCCCGGGCTGGCTTTGAACCACAGTTCTCAGATCTCAGCCTCCGGAGTAGCTAGGATTATAGCCCTGAGCCACTGGCACTGGCCAGGCTTGACTTTCTATGAAGCGCAAAGACAGCCCAGGCCAGCGACCCCTCCTACTTCCTCTTTGATTTCTTCTCGCCCACCACAGTCAGTCTTTCATGCCTTAACCTGGAAGAACGCTGCGCAGTGGGGCTGGGCAGGGGGGCAGGGACGGGCACCGTGGGCAGCCGGACGCAGCCCGCAGTCACACTGCTTGCCAGTTTCTGGAGCACGCACACTGCCCCACGGCCAACTCATAGAAAGCATCTAGATGCCACCCAGTTCAGGGACATTCAACAATCAGGCGCGAGAGCACAGCCGTAGCACAGTCCCACCGCTCAGGCTGAATAAAATGGAGTTTCCTGTAAATCTCATGTGTCTGCATAAGATCCTAGGAAGACCTCTCGAGGTCACCAGCAGTGGAAGAGGGCAAAGCGGGCTCCCCCGGCCCAGAACCGAGGACAATCGGAGCTGTGTCCTCTCCCCTCCCCCCGGCCCCAGCACCGTTTCTGCCCCAAGCTCAAAGAAGAAACCCAGAGAGGCTTCCACAGAGTGTCTGGTTCCCCAGGCTACAGGGCCCACAGCCAGGGAGCACTGGAGACGGCCTGGGTTGAGAAGAGGGGAGCAAGCACCAAGCCAGCTCTGCAGTAAGGGTAGAGCTGGGGGGGAGGGGAGGAAGGAGGGGAGCCCCACATGCCACCTGGGGACCCTCACTCCAGAGCAGTCTAGAAGCCCCTAGGGCACAATGTCCCTGCACGGGAGGGGACAGCGTGGCACTGTGGAGCCAGAAGCTGTGGGTGGCTCTGCCCCCCTCCCACACAGGCCTCCGACCGCTGAGGGGCCTTGAGCACGACACACAAATCCATCCACAAGCTGGAGCTCCTGGCGTGCTCTCAGCCACACAGGGCCCCTGCCTGGGGTGGCGCAGGCTCCACCCTCTCAACCCTTTACCCAGGGGGTGCCCACCACCAGGATCCAGGGAAGAAGAAGCACGGACCCTCAGATACACACACAAAGAGGAGCTTCAGCCAGCCACTCATGCCTCTAATCCTAGCTACTCAGGAGGCTGCGATCGGAGGACGGTGATTTGAAGCCAGCCCCAGCAGGAAAGTCCATGAGACTCTTATCTCTAATAAACCACCCAAAAGCCAGACGTGGAGGTGTGGCTCAAGTGGTAGAACACCCAACTTGAGGAAAATAACTCAGGCCCTGAGTTCAAGCCCCAGTACCAACCCAAGAAGAAGAGGAGGAGGAGGAGGAGAAAGAGGAAGACCTGAAAGCCACCACTCTCCCTGTGTCCCAGGCAAGCACCTTCGGGTCCCCACAGAGCCCTGGCGGTGGTGGAAGGCACAATGCTGTCCTCATCGCCCCTGGCCCTGGCGGTGGTGGAGGTTCGGGGAGATGATGGAGCCTTGTCTATGGTTGCACTTAGCTAGTGAGGAGTTGTGCTGACCTTTGAACCCAATGTATTAGCATATCCTACATTGATCAAAAGTGCCCAAGCTGGGATTGCCTGGCCTCTGCTGTGGGTAGGCGGGGCTGGGGCTTCTGCTGGGGGAGGGGGCAGGCTCGCCTGGGAGCCCACGCCCCATGGGGCACGTGCACACACAGGGCCCAGCGTGGAAGATGCCCTTGGGATGCGTGTGTCTATGGACTGCGCCCCACGCCCCACAGGCCTCCCGGCCCAATGCCCTGGAGACCGTGGGCATTCGCCAGCCCCAGCCTTGCCCTTTGTCCTGACCTTGAAACAAATTTGACCGCATGTTGTAGCCCAGATCATAATATTCCGCCACGGTGGGGGAGATCTGCAGAGGACTCTGCGTCCTGCTGGACTGCGAGCTGCCCTTCTTCTGGGCCTCCATCACTTTATCAATGGCCCTCTGAGCCTGATGAGGAGGCAGAGAGGAGAGAAGAGGGTGAGGGCTCGCTCTCACCTTCCCACCCCATCCTCAGCCACAGCCCCACGGCTGGGCGGGGCAGGGGGGGGCTGGAGGGCTTGAAGGCCCTGCCTCCCCCTCCGCTTCCTCCTCCCCCATGGCCTCCCCCTGGGGGCAGCATCAGGGGGCTCTCCAGAGGGTGACACCAGGCCTACCATTTATAAACTAGGAAACAGGGCCATGAGCGGTCAGATATGCTCAGCCCACACAGCTGGGGAGCCCAGAGCCCTGGCTGGCCCTCAGCAAGGGAGCTATAAGAAGTCCTTAGCTGTCAGGGAGTCCAACCCCTTCCTTATACCAAGGGCGAAACTGAGACCCATGAGGCTAAGCCTGGGTAGGCCTACCAGGCAGGAAAGGCCTCAGGCCAGCCAGAGCCTGCCAACGGGCAGACAAGGGAGCTCTGCCACTTCAGGGGCTCCTTCAGTTAGGCCAACTTCATCCTTGGCCCAGTGCATTTCAGGGTGAGTGAGCCTCTTGGTTGGTTTTGAGTTCAAATCCTGCCATAAAACAGCTGCTGACTTTGCCGAGGCTCTGCCCTACTCTTCTGAGCCTGAGTTTTTCCTACTTGCCAAATGTGGATGGAGGACAGAACTGGGGGGCAGGGGGGTGGCAGAGGACAGAACTAGGGGAGGGGCAGAGGACAGAACTTGAGTGTTACGTGAAGTAATTTTCAGCTCTGACACTAATGGGCTCTGAGGCCCCGGAGATTTATATCACACAGCTGGGCAGGAACACCAGATGTCTGGAGTCTCAAAGCCAAGAGGACTTGGAGAGGTCGTGGCCGGCAGGAAACGCCAACAGGGACGAGTCACTCCACGTGGGACTAAACATTCAAGATTGTGACCTTCCAGGTTGGCTGGTGGGAAGGGTCATTGCACCCCAGGAGGACAGGTGGAGGGGAAGCTGGGGAGGGGAAGAGGGGAATCCACAGTCTCTGGCTGCAGGGATCTTCCTGCTCTGTGACCCAGACCAGGTTGGATCACCTCTCTGGGCCTACTACACTGTGTGGTTGCTTAGATGGTGCTGTTGAAACCGTGTCTCAGAGTGCCAGAGCAGGAAAGATGCGCAGCCTTTCATCAGAAATGCTTCCATTGATTGGGAATGGCTGCTGAGCAGGGTATATCAGGTGGGAAAGAATGCAGGATCGATTAGTCATGTCTGCCCTGGATGCAGGCTGAGACTCCTAGGTATTTATCAGCCTAATGTAATCTGACTTCTGCACCTTCCAACTGGAGAGACTGAAGCCCAGAGAGGAAAGTCACTTACTCAAGGTCACCTAGCATTCAGGAGCAGGATCAGGATTCAAACCTAGGTCTACTGATTCCCACCAAATATAATCCATCCACTGGATGCTATCCCCTTCAGGAGACTTGTTAAAGTGAAAACATCCAATTTAAACACAAAGCTTTTGATAGCAATGCCTTTAAGGGACAGGTTTCCAGAATCTGGCTTGGTCTGGCTCCTTATCCCACATAGCTGGGTGAATTTGGCTAACCTGGTTCACCTCTCTGAGCTTTGGGCTCCTTTCTCTGGATAAAAAAAAAAAAAAAAGGATAGTACTACTACCTTGTTCATAGGGTTATTGGAAGGATGAAATGCATTGTTACACATGACCAGGTTTAGGGGTTTTGTTTTGGGGGGACAGTACTAGGCTGGTGCTCTACCACTTGAGCCACATCTTGAGCCCTGCTTTTTGCTGATCATTTTGCAGATGGAGTTTTGCAAACTTTTCTACGGGGGCTGGCTTTGAACCTTGATCTTCGCGATCTCAGCCTGAGTGAGTAGGGTTCCAGGTATACACCCCGGCTGCCAGGACCATGCAGCATGGGCCCAGCCACTTCAGGGCTGGCAGGGTTTCTTCTGCGCCCTCCCCCTGCCCGGCGCTTCCTGGGTGTTACCTGTTCCTCCGTCACTAGCTGGTCCACCACTTGGCTGCCAAACTTGTGGCGAATGTTGTCAGGAATAACGCTGGCTTTCTGGTTGGGGTTCTCGTCAGGCTGAGCCTTGAAGCCCTCCTTCTTCAGGGCTCCAGACTCTCGGTCCATCCCCAGAGAGTCCTGGCTGGCTGGGGTTGGAGGCGGAGGCCGGATCTCCTCCGGGTAGCCCTGCCCCAGGGGACTGTTGTGGGCACTGTGGGGGAGCGGGGCCTGGTACTTGAACTTGGAAGTATCCATGTTGCTGAGGGCAGTCTCCCAGGCGACCCCCTCCTGCTGGTCCTCCTTGCTGTCCAGGTGGTGAAGCCTGGTCAAATTGGTTGTACCTAAACTGGGCCAAGAAAGACAGAGAGAGAAAAAGAGAGACACACACATACACACAGGTAAACACAGAAAAGGCAGGGCAGGAAGGGGACAGGGCCGTGAATGGGGAAGGGAGATGGGCAGCACACAGGCCAGAGGCCACAAGACAGACATCATGGAAGCCAGACACACAGCCGGGGAAGGAAACAGTGACAGGAAAACAGTGGCATCAGTGGCCAGGCGTGACCCAAGGATTGGGTTGGCGCACACTGCTTTTGACCATGGAGATGGTGTGGCTACAAGTGAGGTAGTCTGGTCCCTTTGTGTCCCTGGCTGTCTACTCTTCACCCTGGACACCGCCCCCCTGCCCCAGCAAGCCAGTACAGGCTCGGGTAGCCATGGGGGTTGGCTGGTCGCAGACCCAAAGCAGCAATCACTTCTGAGCGTTGGCTTTGTCCTCTGTCCACCTGTCACCAACCAGCTGTCACATCTCCACCCCCACTCCTACCAGCTTCCCATCAAAGCCCCCACCCCACAGTGTGCACGGACCTCCAGAGACCATCGTGTTCCTCTGCCCAGGCTGGCATGCCAGGGAGAGACAGGCTCTCCTCTCTCTAAGTCAGACTCCAACCCTTGCTTATTGGTGCAGCCCACCAAAAAATAAAACATCTCCTTTCCTCTCCCCCATGAGAAGATCATCTCCAAAGGGGGTCCACCTGTGAGCCATCCAGAGCCCCCCCACCACCACCCTGGGAACCCCAGCCCATCCAAAGAGGTACAGGCTTCCTCTGTGAATGTGTGGGTGAGCAATGTCAGAGCCCAAACAACATGGCACCCAAGGGTCTCTAGGACACCTATTTGCTTTGCATGAGGACTCCGCTGATGCCAGGCTGCACCTCCTGACCACTCTTATGACAAGTAGGTCTTTGTGCCTCTGACAGTAAACAGTTGGAAAGAGACAGCCCACCTGCTTCCGGCACCTCCCGCGTGGCAAGCATTTCACTTCTTACCATAGAAGTCGAAAGACAGATCGGCCTCCCAGCCTGGCCCATCCTCAGCCCCAGCTCATGGCTGCGAGCTCCCCTCCGAAACTCTACAAGGGTCTCCTCTTTCCTTCAGTCTGTGTGTGTGTGTGTGTGTGTGTGTGTCTGTCTGTCTGTCTGTCTGTCTGTCTGTGTGTCTGTGTGTATGGGGGGGGGGGGTGTACTGGGGCTTGAACTCAGACACTGGTCCTTGTCCCTTAGCTTTTTTACTTTTTGGTTTGTTTTTTTATTTTTCACTCAAAGCTAGTGCTCTACCACTTGAGCCATAGCTCTACTTCTGGCTTTTTGCTGGTTCCTTGGAGATAAAAAGTCCCAACAGACTTTCCTGCCCAGTCCTGGCTTCAAACCTTGATCCTCAGACGGATCTCAGTCTCTTGAGTAGCTGGGATTACAGGCAGGAGCACCCAGCTCCTCCAGTCCTCTGAAAAGACACACAGTTTTGTTCCTCAGCTTCTCGGTGCTGTCCTGTGACTGGCTGAGCCTCAGGGACCTGCCGAGACACAGCTGCCCCTGAGCGCTGCGGGACCCCGCCGGGTCGCCGGGCCTGCTCTGGACATTCAGGCTCCTCCAGGAAGCTTTTCAGCAAAGGCTGCCATGGGCCTCAGGCTTCACAGATTTTGGGGTCTCAAAAAATCTCCTAGCCCCCCACTCTGCTGGCACCAGTTGGTGCCTTGGGGGCTTGACCATCTTGATCTACCCCCCGACTCTGAGCACAGAGAAAGCTGAGGTCTCCTCACTTTCCTCTGCTATTTCACTGTCCCCCCCACCCCCATTTTATCCTCAGCCCTTCATTACCTGCATGCGGCTGGAAGGAGAACCTGTTTCCTGAAGCCAGATGGCCTTCCCTCCCGCCTGCTGGCTCCAGTCCTGGCCAGCAGGCAGCCAAGCACCAGGGGGGCCCTGGGGACGGCTCAGGCCACCAGGACAGGGCCTGGGGGGGGGGACTTCCCGAGGCGGGGCACTGCCTGGTCAGCCACAGCTAGTGGAGATGAGCTCCACCTTGGATCCCAAAGCCCCAAGGGTCAAACCACTGATTCCTAGCCTGCCACCCTGGCTGTCTCTTCTTCTGGGTGGTGACAGTGTAATTCTAATCGTGACAATGTAACTCTAATCGTCCACTTGCCCTCTGCCTGCCCCTTGGGGTTTGCTGGGGTGTCTTGTGTCCTCTGGCTCAGAGACTGAGACCCTCACTGATAATGTGGATGTCAGGTACTCAGTGACAGCAATGAACCAACCGGGCCCAGTCCTCTGGGAGCTGAATGTCTGTGAAGGAATGTGGATGGATGGATGGATGGATGGATGGATGGATGGATGGATGGATGGATGGATCAGTCCAGGATTTCAGAATCTCATGGCACATCTCTTTTTCCTCCCATCACTCAGCTGTGACACATGGGCAGAGTGAGAATCCTGTTCTCTACTAGGGTGAAGAACAAAGGATGCTGAGCAAGCGTTCTCAATTTGGCCACTTCTCTGAACAACCTCTCACTCCGTAACAATGCAGATTCCTGCTCCACTGCGCACTCCCCCCCGCCCCAGCATCTGTGTATAGAATGTTGGCAGAGAGGTGGAGGAAGGTCTGGAAGGCTCCCAAGTGGTGCCAACCATCGGAGGAAGCCTGTGGCAGGAGCGCCTCCAGCCTCACGGGACTGCCCTCTCCACGTCCCACCCGCCCGCCCCTGCAGACCCTTCCCTTCCCGGCCAGGCCCAGCCATGCTGGCAGTGGACCGCTCCCCCGTGCACAGAGCTCCACCAAGACTTCTCTCTCCTCTTCAGGGCTGGGGACAGAGCATGCCCAGTGCCCAGGACAAGCTCCCTCTCCTCCCAGGCCCTCCCTTGCTGTACCCACTCCAGCCCTGCAGTACTGCACCATAGTGTCCAGACACCAGACCTCTTGCTCCATTCTGCCCGGTGGGATGGGAAGGTTCATCCAGTCCCTTTCCCAGGCATTCTATATTCAGGCAGTGTGGCCCCCTAGATTATTAGGATGAATGAAGGTCTCGGGGGGGGGGGGGGGGGGGGGGGGGGGGGGGGGGGGGGGGCGGGGAGCGGGAGCCCAATGAGAGGGAGGGAGAGGAGGGGATGTGGCTGGCTGTTCCTCCGGAAGCCCGGTTGTCTGTCCATCCTACCTGCTTGGTGGCTCAGCTTCATGAACTCTGGCCCTGGGACAGGCAATTCCAAGCCCGGTCCTGGGGATACAGCCACACGCTGCAGGGTCTCAGGTGACAGTCTCTGTGAACAAGCAGAGACCTAAATAGGAATGACCACAGAGGTCCAGCTGCCCCTGACCGGCCTCCTCCACCATCGCCAGGCCCTGGCCTCTGCCTAGGTCCCCACAGGCTCTCCTCTCTCCAGAAAGCTGAGCCCTCAAAGGGTTGTCAAGCAGCCTTGGGCTCAGGCCCCCTCTTATTCCTCCATCCCCTCCTCCTCTTCTCCCCACCAACCCATTCCAGCACCGCCTTGGAGTCTAGAGCAAGCCTGGACTACGGAGGCCTGAGTGCCTTCCCTCCTCCCCACCCCACCGGTTCTTTCAGTTTCTGTAAACATGTGGGGTTTGTTTTCCTTGTTGTTATTCTTCAGGTATTGAGCACTGTCCCTCAGCTTTTTATTTTTCATTTGTTTTGTCTTTTCTTTTTTAGTACTTGGGATCGAACCCAGGGCACGGGACTTGCTAGCCAAGAGCTTTGCCACTGAGCTACAGCCCAGCCTGTCCCTTAGCTTTTTCACTTAAGGCTAGTAGTGTTCCACTACTTCAGCCACAGCTCCATTTCTGTTTTTTTGCTAATTGGAACTAAGAGTCTTACAGACTTTCCTGCCCAGGTGGCTTTGAACCACAATCCTCAGTCTCCTGAGTAGTTAGAATTACAGGCATGACAAAAATGCAAGGAGATACGACAAACAGGACTGGAGAAACAAAGGACTTCCACTCATTTCGTCATATCATTGCTAAATGACTCCAGGTTCTTGACCACATATATGGTATATATATGAGCACATCTGCGGGAACCTAGGAGGAGGACACAGAATCAGAGGGAAATGGAAAACATAAACCAGAGGGGCCCATCAGCTGCACTGGACATTGATGAAAATGAACTAAGCAACTCAAAGAGAGTGACGGGAGGGAGGGAATGAGAGGGAAAGAGGGAACTGGGGGGGGGGGAGGCAACCATGCTTGATAAGAAATGTACTCATTACCTTGCTCATGTAATTGTAACCCCTCTGTACAGTATTTTCACAATTAAAAAAAAGAGGGAACAGCTTATACTAAGCAAACGGAAAGACTGTAAATATCACCTGATGTGGAAGAAATAGTTGTATTGTCAAAGCTCATAGAATTCACAAACTGTATAGACCATGATAATGACAATTGGCCTTGTGAAGGTTAAAATGTTTGTGACTTTAACTAAGTATCACTATTCCACAATACTGTGAAATATGTGAAATTTATGTAATCACCTAATCTCAATAAAAAATTATTAAAAAAAGAATTACAGGTATGAGCCACTGGCACCCTGCTGTAAATGCTATGTTATGTCAGGCCATGGCTGATCTGAGGAGGATGAGGGGAGCTGGTAGCAAGGACCAGGCTCCAGGTGACAAGCTTCTGAGCCAGCTCTACATCTCCAAACGCCTTTGCAGTTTGCATGTTTATGTTCTGTTTCTGAGAACCAATTTCTTATTTATAGTCCTTTGCCACATACGGAGGTTCCCCCCTGCCCAGGAATTTGCAAATGTTGTGGTAGAAATACAATAAAACCTAGTCTGACCTAGGGTCTATGCAATAGAGTAAGGTTAGAGGCTGGAAGGTGTCTTCAAGAACCAAGGACCAGAGAGGGAGAGTAACTTGTCTAAGGTCGCCAGCAAGTTGGTTCGCAGATAGCCTCAATCAGGTAGGAAACATATCGACTTCATTTCCTTTCAAGATGAACAATAGGAAGTAAAACTTGCTGTTTGTTTTAATACTTCATGGTTATTTGGGGCTGGGGATCCGGCTCAGTGGTAAAGCACTTGGATAGCTTGCATGAGGTCCTGGGTTCAACCCCTAGCACAGGCAGAGAGGGAAATCTATCTGTCTGTCTGTCTGTCTGTCTGTCTGTTGGTCTGTCTGTCTGTCTGTCTATGCCTCTGTGTCTGTGTGTGTATACACACACACACATAACTATCTCACTTCATTATTTGCATCCTCTGCTGTGACCTTCAACATATTCCCCCTCCCCCTATGCATTCAGACCCCATGACACCCTGTCCTGCTCAAATCCAGGCCAGACCTTGTGGTTTGCTTCATCATCCAGGCACTGGAGGCTCACACCTGCAATCCTAGCCACTCAGGGGGCTGAGATCTGAGGGTTGTGGTTCAAAGCCAGCCTGGGCAGGAAAGTCTATAAGACTCTTATCTCCAATTAACCACTAAAAAGCTGGAAGTGGAGATGTGGATCAAGTGGTAGAATGTTGGCCTTGAGCCAAAAAGAGCTCAAGGACAGCACCCAGGCCCTGAGATCAAGCCCCAGTATTGTCTGTCTGTCTGCTTCTCTCTCTCTCTCTCTCTCTCTCTCTCCCTCTCTCTCTCTCTCTCTCTCTCTCTCTCTCTCACACACACACACACACACACACACAATATGTCCAAAATGCTGACACTTC
>NW_012267295.1:4324058-4333947 GCF_000151885.1 Dipodomys ordii | reverse complement strand
CTCTCTCTCACACACACACACACACACACACACAATATGTCCAAAATGCTGACACTTCTGGGTTAGATCCCTTGTGTCTTTTTTGTTCCCACCCTCCCTCTCCCTGGCTCTCTCTGGTCTGCTCAGTCTGTGAGCATGGCTGCTGCTACATTTGAAGCCACCCTGTGTGGCCAGGATGTGAGGTCAACAGCTGTTAAGAAGTACAGGCTGTTTAGCCAACGAGCCTTGAAGAACGGAATGAATTCTGCCCTGGAATGGACTTGCCCATGTCTCCTGACCCTGCCAACCCTGGCTTCATAGCCACACAGCCAGCTGTCACCAGGCCCACGTGAGGCCTCCAGAATCCTGACCCCACAGAAGAGCAGGCAGTGCGCTCCAGGGGTCCCATCCTCTTGAACATGACCTTTGCTCTGAATTCCTGTGACCTTGCTTGTTTTTCTGAGCTGATTCCAGGAACTTGCTGCTGACCCCCAAACTGACCCCAAACTAGAACATCCTGCCTTCAAGATAAGAGAAAGAATGCATCCAACATGCAGCTGCTGCTCAGGCTCCCAGGAAAGCTGATCTCCGTGGGGAGCTTGTGACCTGTTCCCCCATTTCCCAGAGAAACCCCAGGGGTGCTTGGGACACGAAAGCTGTCTATCTCCATCCACACTGCCCGAGAGTGGAAACTGTGGGATCATAAGCTGGTTGATACTCAGGTGAGTGCTGAGGTCTCAGCTGCTAAGCTTCATGGTTATTTGCTGTGCAGCAATGGATAATCCATGATTTCCTACCCACAGTGGGAGGCTATAGTATGAACACCTAAGGGCCAAGCGGTGGGGGTCCTTGAGGGAGTTTGAGAAGCACGACAGGAAAAGCCTCCTACATCCTACATACATGGTGGACAGGGCAGAAATCTGAGCTTGTAGGAGCCAAAGGTAAGGATACAGAGGAAGGGAAGGGATGAGACCTTAAGCCCAGTGCACCATCATTGGCGGGATGTGGCACAAAGAACATGTCACCACGGGCTGAGAGATTGGGTGGCACAGATTTTCTGCACAGGTACTGAAGGAACTTGCCCCAGAGTAGTCCTGTTGCCTATGGCAAATCCTGACAGAAAGGAGTAAAAGGAGGGAGGATCTAGCAGAGATGATCCAGGAAGGAATTTGTGGTTTTGAAAACTCTCCTCTCTAGATGCCATAGGATAGAAAATTAAGACATGTAAGACATGGCTTCAGTGGTCTGGAAGGAAGATGAGACCAAGCATGTGATTATAGCCATTTGTTACCACCATAGAAAGAAGATGGGGTGCTAGTGGCACACACCTGCCATCCTAGCTACTCAGGAGATGAAATTTTGTGGATGGAGGTTCAAAGCCAGCCCAGGCAGGAAAGTCCTTGAGATGCTTCTCTCCAATTAACCAGTGGAGCTGTGGCTCAAGTGGTAAAGGGCTAGCCTTGAGCAAAAATGCTCAGGGACAGTGCCCAGAGCCCTGAGTTCACACACACACACACACACACACACACACACACACACACACACACATCTAAGGTTCAGAATACTATTCAGTCTCACAGCAAGCCCTTTGCACAATGGCAGAGCGTCTAAGAAGCTTAGCTGTGACAACCCTCCCCAGGAGCTCCAGGCGAGCGGTGGCTGTGGCTTCTGTCATAGTTTCGGAGAAAATGAAAACTACTATTGGACGAGCGTGGAAGAAGGAGACCACAGGTCCGAGTTGGGGGCAGTGGAGGACGGCCTCCAACTAGAAACCCACACAAGGAACCGCGGCCTTGGCCAGGCTGGGTTTCAGAACTGCCGTGGACCTGTGTCATTGTCCTCATGTTTGAATGGAGGCGTCCATGGTGTCTCTTGTGTCCTTGGTGCTACCGCCTGGTGGTGTTCCAGGAGCTCTGCCGGGGAGGAGAGGACCGAGGCCCAAGGACACCAAGGAGCCTCATCCACACCACCACCAGGTGAGGCTTTGGACATTGTGAGAGCAGGTGGATGTGGGTCATACTCGGAGGGGGGGGGGTCTCTTGTGGGGGACCAGAGGTGGACAGTGTCTGGACCAAGTGACTTGGATGTGGCTTAAGTGAAGCAGCTCACCTCTGAGTTACCAAAGCTGTTCACACTGTCAGGCTCTTCCCAGCTCCCGGACTCTCTGATTGGAATCGGGGTTGTGTGAGGAGTCGTCCTGTGCAAAGGTCCATGTGGCATGGAATGACATGGCTTCTGGGCAGTGGCTTATGAAAACCTCAGTCCTGCTATGTACATAGTGACCTTGGAAAAGGGTCCTTTACTTTGACACTGAATCCTCACCCCTCACCTGGACTGCCACCTGAGAGAGATCCACCAAAGCTGGCCTACAATCTCAACCCCTGAGACCAAGAGATGACCAGCACATCATCCCAGGTCACTGAGTTTGGGGGTGACTTGTTACGCAGTGAAGCTGACTCATGCAGCCCCTACCTCCAGCATCTCTACACCTAGTAGGTCAGTACATCTTCACAAAGGCTCACAGAGGCGTTCAGAGTAACTATAAATTAATCTTCTATCATGATGGGGAAACGGGAAGAAAAGAAATAAGGACGGGGATGGTGCTAAAACAGCTGTGTGTCTTCAAGCTAGGCCAAGCTCCTGCAGATTACTTTTCTCCCTCCTGTCCCATTCCTGTCTGAAACCCCCAGCCACCCACCGACAGGCCTCCTGTAGCTCCCTGTCTGAGCATCCTGGACAGGCTGGCCCAGAAAGGGGGGCTCACTGCCAGATTCTGACCTGGATAAGAAGGTCCCGACAGACGTCGACGAAGGAGAGAGGGAGGGTAGGCCCAACGACAGCCTGAGCACTCGGCACTCACAAGCAGCTCTGCGTAGAGAGAAAAAAAAGAAAACCCAAGTCTTGGCAGAGCCCTGGCCCATGCTCACGGGTCTCTCTGTCTCGCCTCTCCACGGTTTTTCATACCATCAAAGCCCCTGATCCGCTCTGGAGTGTCCTAAAGCTGGCAGGACGGAGACCCACCCACACCACTACTGATGAGGACCAGTAAGTGGTTGCTAGGGAACAGCCTTCCCAGCTGTTCATTGGAGTTGCCACGGTAATCTCTATGACCTCGGAGGGCTGATGCCCCGACCCCTAAGGGAAAAGGTGCGGGAGAGGGCTAGGACTCCCGGGATAGAAGAGACATTTACTCATCGACTCAAAATATCCTCTGAGCAGCCCCAAAGATCGGGTTGTGTGCCAAACTCACTAGACACAGGTGTCACCAGGTACAAGGAAGTGCTGGAGAAGGAAGGAGTCAAGAGAAGGCAGGACTAAGTCTGTTCAGAGAAAAGGGAGCAGGGCTCACAGAGGGGCCATTTCATTGGCTCTCGAAGGGTATGCAGTTCAATAATTTAGAAGACACTAAAATATGAAAGGTCTAAATATGCAGGTCAAAGAAGTGGAGCGGGGGGGGGGGGATGCTGGCTGGCCAAGCTGGATGCCAAGGGATCAGGGATTGGACAGGAAGACTAAAATGGAAGGTAAGGTGAGGGGCCAATCTCCCGTGGAGTGAGGGATTCACGGTGTTAACTCTGAGTGTGTGTGTGTGAATGCTGGTCCTGGGGCTTGAACTCGGGACCCAGGCATAGTCCTCTTAACTCTTTCCCTCAACTGGCACTCTACCATTTGAGCCACAGCTCCCCGCCTGGATTTTGGTGGTTAGTTGGAAATGAGTCCCATTTCTGCCTGGGCTGACTTTGAACTGCAAACCTGAGATCTCAGCTTCCTGAATAGCTGGGATGAGAAGTGTGAGCCACTGTCACCCAGCAAAGTCTTTCTGAAGCCAGAAGGGCACCAAAGCCACAGTCCTCTGCCTCCCTTTGCCGGCTTACAGGCCCCAGCTCCTGAGAGATCCTAGGGTGTGTGACGCCACCTTGGATGGCCAGCTGTCCCTAGTCCTCCCCACCCTCCCGCAGCTGCAAAGACAGGGCCAGTCCGGCACTGACTTCCTCTCTCTGGCACCCACTTCCTGCCAGGCCTTGCCGGTTGGTCCCAGCATGCTCCGGGACAGAGTGCACCTGACATGCGCAGCAAGTGGCTTTCTCTGCCACCACTGAACAACGTGGTGTGTCCTCGGGGTGGCCGACAGCTGCAGGCTTGTTGGGGGGGGGGGTCTGAGGAATCTGAAAAGGATGCAAGTGAAGGGCAGAACCCAGGGCAGACACATGACTCAGAAAAAGGTGGTTTATTCCAGATGTTTGAAAAGGGTGGGCTCTTGTGCCATCCTAAAAACGGGGCAATCTCCTCTGGCTAGCAGGTGTGAGGCGGCAGGCCATGCCAGCCTCTCTAAACTGGCTACAGTTAGTACGCTGGAGAGGCCGAGCTCAGGCCTTCCCGCCCTTCCCTTGGGACACCCGGGTCTCCGGGGGTGCCCGGCGGAACCACTCCGACCAGGAGCCATCGTAGACGGCCACGTCAGGTTTGCCACAGAGGTAGGCGGCCAGCGCGATGTGGCACGCTGTGACCCCCTTGCGGCACGTGGCGATGAGGGGCTGTGCCAGGTCCACCTTCTTGGCCTGGAACATGGCCCGGAGCTCCTCGGGGCTCTTCTCAAAGCCATCCTTTGTCAAGAAGTCCATGAAGGGCATGTTGAGGGAGCCGCGGATGTGCCCCGACTCCAGTCCTGGATGGTGACAAAGGACACGGGTTAGGGTGAGGAGATGCACGCATGGGGGCTGCACCAGCCATGACGCTAAAGATAGCTTTGCAAGCCAGGCCTGCAATGGTGGCTCACGCCTGTAATCCTGGCTGTTCACGAGGCTGAGATCTGAGGATTGTGGTTCAAAGCCAGCCCAGGCAAGAATGTCCCATGAGACTCTTATCTCCAATTAACCACCAGAAAACTAGAAGTAGAGCTGTGGCTCAAAGTGGTACAGCACTAGGCTTGGGCAAAAGAGCTCAGGGACAGCACCCAGGTCCTGACCAACAAAAGAAAGAAAAAAGAAGAAAGAGGTTGGAAGGAAGGAAGGAAGGAGGGAGGGAGGGAGGGAGGGAGGGAAGGAGGGAGGGAGTGAAGGAAGGAAGGAAGGAAGAAATGATACAATGATGATACCTGAAGCTTGAAAAATGACACCAGAAGCTTGAGGGGAGCAGAGAGGAGGAGCTGGCCTTCACTCTGTGGTCCTTTCTAGAACCATTTCATACCCAGTGAGGCCCTGTGCCAAAACTGACTTCACATGCAAGTAAGAAAGGCAAAGAGTATAAGCATGGCCAAAGCTGGCTTGGCCTACCGGCCAAAGCCTAGTCAGCCAGTAAGCCATACCCTAAACCCAATTCATCAGGAAGCGGCAGACCCCTCCGCGCTGCGCCTCAGTCCACCTGCTGTGGAATGGGGGACACCTCACCTCACAGGCTGGGAAAGGTTGCCCTGATGTAGGTAAAAGCCCCTGGTGACCCTTAGTAGCTGACCCCTTAATAATCCTGGTGCAACAGATGCACAATGAAGCCAGCTATTTTAGAACCCCAAGTTCCAGAATGATCAGCACAGAAGTCCCCTGAGTACACAAGTCCCCACTTGTAAACGATGACTGTTTCTTCCCGCTGTGATTCTACCTCATGTGCGTGTGTGTGTGTGTGTGTGTGTGTGTGTGTGTGTGTGTGACCAGTACAGGGGCTTGACCTCAGGGCCTACGTGTTGTCCCTTAGCTTTTTCACTTAATGTTGGTGCTCTACCACTTGAGCCACAGCTCCACTTCTGGCTTTTTTGCTGGTTAATTGGAAATAAAAATCTCTTTCTCTCTCTCTCTCTTCTTCCTTCCCCTCTGTTTCCGCATGGCTCCATCTCTTGCAGGCCTGCAGTTTGCTTTCCCCCCAATAAACTTTTTCTGCCTGAAAAAAAAAAAAGTCTCATGAACTTTCCTGCCTGGTGTGGCTTTGCATGCCAATCCTCAGAGCTCAGCCTCCTGAGTAACTAGGATTACAGGCGTGAGCCACGGTGCCCAGCCAGCTTCCATCACATCCTGTCCGAATGGAGATGTTAGTCTGGGTACTGACCCCTGCCCTAGTGGCGCTGAGGGTGGACCTCCCCAAGAAACCCAGCTTCAAGCTCTGAGGCCTGCAGGCAGGGGCCGTTGGGGAATGCATTTGGCAGAATGGAAGGATTCTACAAAGGGGAGCCTTTCTGGGGATGAAGCCCAGGGGTGGGGGTGGGGGGAGCGGGGTCCTCCTGGTCACCCCTGAGCTGGGCTCAGGGCCTGTGCCTGGAGAATTTAAATGTGCAGGAGCCACAGCCTGTGCAGGGAGGGAAGGTCTGCCATGAGCCCATGGGCCGAGGCCAGAAAACTCTGGAGAACAGCCACCTGGAGCAACGGCTCCAAGTTGATCAGAGGCCGGCTGGGCCTCTTGCTTCTCCCTCCCTCCCTGTCCTTTCCCAGCTGCAGGCTGCCGCCTTCCCTCCCACAGTGGACAGACCACTGTTCTGGGTTCTCTTGAGACCTTCCCCAGCCTTCACAAAGCCAGGGAGCTTGTTGTTCTGGCATGGAGGGAGAGCTCTGGCTCAGACAGGGCAGGTAGCCTGCAGCAAAGGTATGTGTGTTCATTGACTCCCAGAGCCTCACAGAAAAAGGAGGCTGAGGTAGGGGAAGATGAATAGCAGCTCTTGCTCCTCTCTGCTCAGAGGTCTAGAATTAATGTTTGGTTTGTGAGAAAGAAGGTGCCGGTGAAGTTGGCAAATGAGTATGGCCAGGTTCTAGCTGGATGTGTACACTGAAGGGCAGGAACACTGCTGTGGGCCTTTTCCACTTTTCCTCTTAAAGACCTTGGAATCCAGGGCCTGCAGTCCTACCCCCCAGCCTTGGAGGAGGGGCTGGGACAGAGGGGTTTCTTAGTCCTATGATGAAACAATGAAGTAATATTGTGTATCAGTGACCTTTCTCCTCACAACATGGTCCCTGTGTTTGCTTACACACGCACACACGGGCACTGGCCTTGGGAACTAGGCTTGCTTTGATGCTTGCCGACCCAGTGTCCAGTCCCAGCCCCTCTGCACCTGCCTCGGTAGAGAAAATCCTTCTCCCAGCCCCCCCCTCCCGTGGGGCAGCAGTGCCAGTGCCCTTGCCCTCCCTCTTTGTTCCAGAAAGAACAGACTGCTGGGTACAGGTTCTGTAACAAAAGTGCTCTCCAGGGCTCACCACGGGTCATCACCCCCTCCCCCCCCTAGTCCTGACTACCTCTCCAGGAGCAAGAGAGCAAGGCCGACGTGCAGCTCTAAAGGGGCAGCCAGGGCTGCTCCTCCGTGAATTACAGCATCCAGTGGGGAAACGCACCATGGCCACACCTAATGCCACACCCGGATGCAGACTCAGGTCTGCAGGGCTCCTACCACCCCCCCCCCCACCTTAGAAAAATGGGGCCTGTGAGCTAGCAGGGCAGCCGCCTGCCCAGGATGGGCAACAAGTGCGTCAAGCTTCTAAGACCCTGCTTCCAGCTCGGCTAGGGGCAACGCCCTGTCAGGACGGCGGGGCAGGGGGCATGGCTCAGTGGTAGAGACCTGCCTAACAGGCAGGAGTTCAAACCTCCCAGTTTCCTCATCTGTAGAATGGGAATAGTAATTGTGCCTGGCATCATTTATCCGTGTGTTTCTGAGAAGGCTAGAAACGCTTCAGGAACCAGTTCCACTGCCCTCACCCCCAGAGTAACTAACAACAAAATGTGCCTTGAACTCAGGCCAGGAAGGGCTACAAGCTGCCCATGCCAGCAGTATGATTCTTCACTAGACCTTCTGAGATGACGCCGGGCAAGGAGGGCAGGCGCCTGGACAAGAGGACTAAGAAGACAGCGCCCTGCAGTCTCCAGCTCTGCTATCTAGGTGTGCAGCCTTGACCTGCCTCTGACCCCGCTTCTCTGTGCTTCACCCCTCCCCTCTTCCCAGGAGGTGACCAAGTCCAGCTCTAAGACTCCTTACAGAGATTTCCCAGCATTCTCCCCTTCTCCCACTTCAGGCCCACAAAGGAAGAGACATTTTGCAACAAGTTAGGTAAAAGTTAGTACAGAACTTAAATGCGGGCAAAGCAGCTGCTCTCATAGGGAGATGCTGGCCACAGGTCCTGGAGCTAGGAAGGGCAAGATTTCCTCTGTGGTTAGAAGCTTCTAGAAGCAGCACCTCCCCTCCAGAAGCTCCTCTCTTGACCCTGTACTCCCCTTGCGAACAGGGAGCCCAAGAACCATCTCAGCCAGACACCTTCCTGGCAGCGGGAGGGCTATGCCCAGTTCTAGCTGCTGATTTGAAACAAAGTAGCATGGGGTTCAAGTCCTGACTCTGCTATTGAACTGAGCAAGTAACTTACAAAGGGCTTCACTGGGGCAACAATGCAGGGCCAAGCGTCCACAACGTGCAGGCAGCTGCTGTGCACGCTCCACAGCTGTCTGGGGGAGGTTTACTGGCATGGCCTTTGCAAACCCCAGACAGGGGCCCAGGCGAGCGGCCCCTCCAGTGCCAGGAGGGCACTGTGGGTGCCTATGAGGTTCCCGGGGGTCAGGGGGTGTCCTGACACGGCTTCTATTCAGCCCTCGCAGCAGGATGCCCTTTGGTACCTGTGAGTGTGTGGAAAGGGCATGGGGGGACCCTGTCACCAGTCACCCCTGCGGAAGCCACTTGTCAGCACAGCTCTGGAAAGGACACAGTGACAGTTTGAAGAAGCCCACCCCTGCCCTGTTAGCAGAAGGGCAGCTGGGCTTCCGGGGTGGGCAGGGCAGGGGGACAAAATCCTGGATAGGGCCCCCCTGACTGCCATCCTCCCCAGGGAGCACAGGCGACCTACCCACGGCATCCGGCTCCGGCTCCGTGCCCAGGTACCGTCCTTGGGCTCTGGAATCCACCAGCTGGAACCTTTTAGACTCCATGTTCTCCATGACCTGCTCATAGGTCTTGAGCAGGGAGCGGTTCAGGGTGGCTTTGAAAACGGCGGGCTCGGGGCGCGAAGGCTCCGAGGTGACCGGGTGTCCCTCCTTCAGCCAGTTCCGGAAGCCACCGTTGAGCACGGACACGGTGCGGTGGCCGAAGACTCGGAACATCCACCAAACCCGCGGGGCATAGAAGCTGCCCAGGTCGTCGCCGTCGTACACCACCACGTGCGTGTCGTTGCCGATGCCCAGGCGGCCCACGTAGTCCCCGAAGAAGGCCTCGCTGGGCAGCATCATCTCGTAGGGGGAGGCCGTGTCCCTGCACTCCTCGATGTCAAAGAAGGAGGCCCCCGGCACGTGGCGCTCCTGGTACTCCTGGCGCGCCCGGCGGGTTCCCGGCGAGTACCAGGACGCGTCCAGCACCCTCAGGCCGGGGCCCAGGTGGCCGGACCGGAGGGACTCCGCCAGCCACTTGGTGGAGACCAGCGCCCGGTACAGCACCTGCTGAACCATGGTGTCGGCTCGGCGTGTCACCTGGCAGCGGGGCGGGAACCAGGAAAGAGAGCGGCCTAAGAGGCTGCGCCGGGGGGCGGGGCGGGAGGCGGGGCCGGGCGCGTGTTGTTTATGCACGCGGGGGGGAGGGGTCCGTGTACCCCCCCACGCACACACCGCGCGCCCCGCTCCCCCCGTGCACAGGGGGCGGGCGGGCTCCCGCGTGCGCGCGCGCGCACTGGGGACGCGGGGGCTCGGCTCTCCCAGCTGCACCCGCCACTCCCCCTCCGGATCCCGCCGGGAGAACCGGGACCACACGCCCGGGAGAGGCCCGATTGGCTAGGAGGGCAGAACCGGGGCGCCCCGGACGCAGGGAGCTCCCCCTACCGCCCTGGCTGCCTCTCCGGCCCCCTCTCCCGGCAGCTTGGGTTCACCCCACGGCCGCGGAAACTACGCCGCAGAGTCCGCCCTGCTCACGCCACCGGGAGCCTCCCCGAGGCCGCAGGCGGGGCCCGCCTGGAGCCGCCGCACTCAC
>NW_012267295.1:4310831-4323658 GCF_000151885.1 Dipodomys ordii | reverse complement strand
CGGGGGCCGCGCCCCAGTCTCCTCCCTTCGGCGGGCTGCAGGTTGGTGGCCCGGGGAGGGGACCTCTGCGGGCGCGGGGAGGGGGGTGCCGTGGCGGAGCCGGGGAGCCCTGAGGACCGGGGAACCGCGGCCCACCGCCTTTCCGTAGGGGGAGGGCGGTCTTTGGAGTGCCAGCGTGGGACCCGGCCGGAGGCGGAAGCGCCGTTTAGGAAAGAGGGGGCGTTCAGGGCTCCCCCAAGTCACCCTCGGGAGGAGTACAGCCCCCTCGGCCGGGGACCCCGCGCAGGGCGCGGCGCGTGGGGGTGGCTTGGCCTGGTGCCACCGGGGCTGGAGGACCAAAAGGAGGCCACTGGGGGAGGCCCAGGTGGGGGGGGCCCTGAGCCCCAGCACCCCCCCCCCGCCCCCGCGGGAGGGGGGCAGGAAACTGGCGGAGAATTTACTGGAGGGGAAAGAAAGTGACATTTGTCACAGGCCTGGCCCGGGCCTTCCAGCCTCCCTGTCGGTCCATGAGGACCTGCACTAGGCCAGAAACTTTCCCAGACACAGGAGAGGCAGAGCCGGGGCCCCAGGGCCGTGGGGGGAAGGGGGGAGAAGGGGGAGAGGGAATTGCCTTTGTTTACCTTAAAAAAAAAAAAACCAAAACTTGTGACTTTTTCTGGCAGTTGCTTTGGGTTGAATTTTCTTGACTGAATTTATGTAAGTTAATTTGTAACAAGGACTGTTTAAACATCAACTGGCAAAACTCCCTTAACTCTAACTTTAGCTCTTGCAGACTGTGCAGTCACGCTGCCATGAGCTGTTCGCCTTGCCTGTAATGCCGCCCCCTGGCCTCCCTCCCCACCCCACCCCCTTCTTGAAAAATTGGTATTTCGTTGAAATGTTTGTTGTAGCATGTTGTAAAATAAAAAAAATAAAAATTCAAATATTGTACTGGGTGGCTCACACCTGTAATCCTAGCTGAGAGCTAAGGATCACAGTTCAAAGCCAGCCCAGGCAAGAAAGCAAAAAAAAAGTTAGAAGTGGAGAGAGATAGCGCAAGTGGTAGAGCACCAATCTTGAGCCAAAAGCTAAGGGACAGCACCCAGTGCCTCCCACCACCACACACACACACACCAGCACCCAGTGCCTCCCACCACACACACACGCACACACACACACACACACACACACACGCACACACACACCAAACCTTGGAGCCTTGATAGTAGGAAGAGGAAGGTCCTGGAAGATCCAAGTGTCTGAGCTTCTAATAATGGGCCGTGGGCTCAGACTAGCCTTCAGATGGGCCTGGGGCTATTCTATATGTCCTATGGTTCTTCCCCCACACTCCCAAAATTCTTCCTACTGATCCTGACCCCGTGCCTCACAGGTACCAGGTCCCTTTGCTTGATCCCTGACCCTTAGGGACACCCATGGCCTGCCCTCACAGACCCTCCTCTAAGGCCCCAGGTCTTTACTAGTTGTACCAATCAAGCCAGGAGAATGGGGCAGGGTGACTTCTCACCTCAGAAATTGTATCCCCTGGAAATTAAAATTCTGGATTTACTGCTATCGGGAAGTAATGGAAAAAATCCTGGGATTTGATTATTCTGGCCAGACATAGCTCATACACTGTGGCGGTACCTCTGTCTTCCTCATTTAATATCTGTGAGAGGGAGGTGGGAAACTCAATGATAAGAAACAAATGGGGGCTGGGAAGGTGGCTCCATGGTAGAGTGCTTGCCTCCCATGCATGAGGCCCTGGGTTCAATTCCTCAGCCCCACATAAGCAGGAAAAAGCCGGAAGTGGTGCTGTGGCTCAAGTGGATGGCGCTAGCCTTGACCTGAAGAGCTGAGGGACAGTGCCCAGGCTCAGAGTTCAGCCCCCCCACCAAAAAAATGAGCCTCATACCCCAACATTCCTGCACAGCAATTAAACCATGCAGTGGAACTTGTACTGGGAAAGGGGGACCTCTGACTCCCAGCCAGAGTTATCTCCACCCTAAATGGATCCTGGGAAGTGATGAGCCAGTGTCTCTAGAACCGTGGGGTTACAGGAGCTGCTCTGGTCATGATGGAGGTTTTCAAAGATGCCTTGCCTTCCCCAGAATTATCTGGCTCCGGTGATACTGGGATTACCCTTTAGCCAAAGCCCCTCAGCCACTTCCTTATCCTAGAGTCAAGCTGAGCCCCTGAAAAGGTCAAATGAGGTTAGACTTCTACCTCCTCTTGGAGATGTTCCTTCCACACACACCCCCAAACTCCCACACCCCCTGTAGGGGCTTCTCTGCGTACTCTGAACCCAGGCCCTTCCTTGATCGTGTCCACTGAGCAGCCTCCTCTTTATACAGGGGCCTTGGCAAAGTCAAGTCCCTCAGTATCCAGCACAGGGCCTGACCCAGGGAAGGAAGCAGACTTTGTGCACCCTGGTGTCCCCCTCAGTGACAATTGGTACCAACCCCTAGGAGGCATCCTCCCACTGGTGGGACTTTCTCCCCTCTACCCTCTTTGTAGGGTGCACGGGGGCTGGGAGGACTCTGCGGGCCCCAGCAAGCACATTCTGCCCCATAAGGAATATAGGGCATAGGATGCCTGGTGAATAAGCTAATGAATTCCACCAGGACTTGGTTGGCTGCCAACGAAGCCGGGGTGCATCTCAGGGAGGGGCTAAGACTTTGACCCTGCTTGTCTTTATGATGCCAACCAGGGCTCACTCGCTTGGAGCTGTGCAGGTAGCCCGGACCCAGCAAGAGAGGCCCAGTGTCGCCGAAGTCTGGGTTGGGGCTTGGGTCACCCCACCTCCAGCAGTGTGTGCATGTCTGGACCCTGCCTTGTGGTGCTGGAGACCCTCCTGTGAACCAGCGCCCAGCAGTGCAGATCCTCTCCCCGTGGGAAGGGCCTCTTTCTCCCTCCCCTCCTGACAGCTTTCGTGTCCCCTGCCTTGCAGAGTGTCACTGACGCCATGGTCACCCCTCAGCTCTTCCGCGCTCTGGTGTCATCGCAGTGGGTGGCCGAAGCCCTGAGGTCACCAGGCGCCGGGAAGCCCCTGCAGTTGCTGGACGCCTCCTGGTATCTGCCCAAGATGGCCCGCAACCCACGACGTGAGTTTGAAGAACGCCACATCCAAGGCGCTGCTTTCTTCGATGTGGATCACTGTAGCGACCACACATCCCCCTATGACCACATGCTGCCCAGTGCCAAGCAGTTCGCCGAGTATGCGGGCAGCCTGGGCGTGGGTGAGAACACGCACGTGGTGGTCTACGACGGCAGCGACCAAGGTCTCTTCTCGGCACCCAGGGTCTGGTGGATGTTCCGTGCCTTCGGCCACCACACCGTGTCACTCCTCGACGGAGGCCTCCGCCACTGGATGAGCCAGGGCCTTCCCCTCAGCGCTGGCAAAACCCAACCGAAGCCGGCCACATTCCACGCAAAGCTCGACACCTCCTTCCTCAAGACTTTTGAGGACATCAAGGACAATCTGGAGTCCAGGCACTTCCAAGTGGTAGACGCCCGCGCTTCTGGCCGGTTCCGGGGCATCGAGCCCGAGCCCCGAGAGGGTAAGCCCTGGGCTTGGGGATGACGGAGCCCCAGGCATTGTCTGAGCCTTGTCCTGGTCTTTTATTTTTTTAGGGGAGGAGTGATTGTGTGTGTGTGTGTGTGTGTGTGTGTGTGTGTGTGTGTGTGTGTGTGAACGTGGACTACTTCTAAGGCCTTGAACTCAGGGCTTTGGCACTGTCCTTGCTCAGGGCTAGCACTCTACCACCTGAGCCGTAGCTCCACTTCCAACTTTTTGCTGGTTAGTTGCAGATAAGAGTCTCACAGACTTTCCTGCCTAAGCTGGCTTTGAACGGTGATCCCTAGATCTCAGCCTCCCAAGTAGCTAGGATTCCAGGTGTGAGCCATCTGTACCTGGCTAGCCCCGGTCTTTCGGGTGTATCCCCTGGGCTCAAGATTGGAGTTCAGTCCTCCAGGCCCTGCTCTCCCTTGAAATCCAGACAGCACCTGCTTCACGTTCTCTCCAACCTCGAGCTGTAACCCCAGGTGCCACGTGAGAATGTGAGAACCCAAACTGCCCTGCCCCAGCTCTGGGCATGCATGGGGTCACTGTGGAGTGGCAGGAAGCAGGACCCAGCTTGGGACAGGTCCTGGTCTGCTCTAACCTGCAGCCCTGAGGCCACAGAAGTACAGGCAGGCCTCCAGGCTACATGGGGACGGAGTCTCACAGGGGCCAGGCTTGGGACGGGGGAACTGAAGAGGTGCTTGCTGCCACCCGTGGTGGTGCCAGGGGCTGGTTCCCCTGATGCGAGGCAGTGGGACAGCTCTGACTACTGCAGGAGGACCCCCACAAAGCAGACTGGCCCTGCCCACACTGATGGGGCATTTCAGAGAGGCACTGGGCTTCATGTCCAAAAGCTCTGCACCTGTGGATTTCACCAATCTCAAATTTAAAAAGTTAACAAAGTTGTGTCTATGTGGCCAAGGTACAGACTTTTTAACCTTAAAATCCTTAAATGTAGCGGACCGTTCTTACCTGTGAGATCTGAAGATTGTAGTTCGAAGCCAGCCCAAGCAGGAAATGTCTGTAAGACTCTTATCTCCAATCAACTAGCCAAAACTAGAAATGGAACTGGGCTCAAGTAGTAGAGTGCCAGCCTTGAGGGGAAAAGCTAAGAGACGGCCCCCAGGCCCTGAGTCTAAGCCCCAGTACTGGGACATGTGTGTGTGTGCACACGTGTGCGTGCCCACACATACACACACACACACACACACACACACACAGGAATAACTAAAGCAAAAAATGGCTGGGGACAGAGCTCAAGTGTTAGTTCCCTGAGTAGTCATGTTGAGGCCCTGAGTTCAGACTCAGTGCGTGTGCACACGCAGAGGCGGGAGGAAGGGTAGAATGAACTCGCTGCTCTGTGCATAGCTCTTTTCAGGGGTCCCTCGACCAACTGTGAGAAGGGATGAGTGATGCACGCCTCGGGGCCCGCGGTCAAGCTGACGGGTAAAGGCTTGGCAGCACACAGGAACGTCACTCACTGCCGTTACCAGGCCCTGCCAGCTGCACCTGCCTGTAGCTCACCATCTCAGCCCAGCAGAGAGGGGAGCGGTCTTTGCTTGATGAGGCTCCAGAACTTTCTAGTCTCAGATGACCTGGCGTGAAACCCTCTGCCTACTTGTAGCTGGGGCAAGCTAGTCTCTCGGGACCTTATTCTTCTCATTGGTACAAAGAGGGGTGATCACTCCTCACCCATAGAGAGCTGAAGGAGAAAAATGCCACTGCGGGCATCTAGACGGTGGCCAGCACAAAGCAGACATGCAGAAATACCAGCTCTTAAAATGAGTCTTGTTTGTGCTGCACCCACCTGGGGCCAGCAGAGAGCCTTTTTGTTCTTCTCACCTCTACCACACTGGCAGTTATCCTCATTCCTCTGCTACCATGCTGCAAGTTCTAGCCAGGCAGGGACTATGTCTCTTGTTCTGACACCCCCACAGGCAGGGGGCAGAGTCAAGAGACCTGGCCCCCAGAATGGCTTTAACGGAGTCTGAGTCTTCAGCCCTCAGCTGGCAATTTGTAGATGCACTAATTTAGCTGAGTGTTTGGGTGTTTTTAAGACAGGGTTTTACTATGTAGCTCAGACTGTAGCCTCACATTCACGATCCTCCTGTCTCAGCCTCCTGAACGCAGGCATGTACTACCAGGCCTGGCCATTAGCTGGCTCTTTACTGAGCATCTGTACCACAGGACTGCCTCTCACTAGTGCCTGAGTTTTGTGGCTGGAAGGACTGCACAGGTTTGGCATCTTCTCAACACTGCAGGTCTTCGGTCCTGGAGCACCATTGATACCATTCTAACATGCATTCCCTCCCTTCTGCTCTCTTGCCATAGGCATCGAACCTGGCCACATCCCCAACAGTGTGAACATCCCCTTCACGGAATTCTTGACCGAGTCCGGTCTAGAGAAGAGTCCTGATGAAATCCGCCGTCTGTTCGAGGAGAGGAAGGTGGACCTGTCCCGGCCCATAGTGGCCACATGCGGCTCTGGTGTCACGGCCTGTCACGTGGCGCTGGGGGCCTACCTCTGTGGCAAGGCTGACGTGCCCATCTATGATGGCTCCTGGGTAGAGTGGTACATGCGTGCCCGACCAGAGCGCATCATCTCTGAGGGCCGGGGAAAGACCTACTGAGGCTGGGCGGGACACAGGTCCCCATGGGTCTAACCAGCAGGGCCAGCCTGGTCCTTCCGACTCCACTTTGCCAAAAAGAGAGAGAGGGAGAGGAAGGAAGGAAGGAAGGAAGGAAGGAAGGAGTTTCCTCATCCAGCTCAGGTGGCACTCAGGGGACATCCCAGAGACCAGGAATCTCATTGGCTCCTGGGCTGAAGTGGGGGCGGGGAGAAGGTAGCGACGGGAGGTGGTGAGGGAGGTTGGCCAGGACTTGGAACATGCTAAGCTGGGGACACCTCTCTTCTGCCTTCCTGCGGAGGAAATAAAAAAGCCAAGCTTGAAATCCTTGTAGCTTTCTGCGAGGAGCCATGGTGCCTGCGAGCCAGCAGAGGGTGCTCTGGGAACTTCCCGTCTTAGGAATCCTCCTGCTGCCTTCTGAGCTGCCCTGGGACCCCAGCCACACCCCATCTCTGTGACTACAATGCTCCCTGGTGAACCGTCTGCTCCCACAATCTTGCCATCCGACTTGCGTTTCTGTCCTGTTGAGGGTGCCTACCCTGTGATGTTTCTAGAACTGCACCCCAAACCCCGCCACAAATGTGCACTGTGCATCTCAGGAGTGAAGCGGAGCCTGAGGCTGCTCCAGCCTCGGCAGGATGCTCTGGGAGGGGCTAAGTTTACCCTACTTGAAAGGAAATGGGTCCTAAACCCTTTGAGTTCCTGCTCACAGCCTGGTCTCTGCGCCTCCTGGGTGAAGGGACTTGGGGGCACCAGCCTCTGCTAGAGGGCTGTGCTGCCCACTGTTCGGGGTAGGGCTTTGCACTGGCGTCCACATTGATCCTCTGAGAAGTCCCCAGGGGTCTCTGGGTGAGCCCCCTCCCCCACGTCTTCCCAGTCCCCTGATGCCATGCGGGTGGCAAAATCATAGGCCCGATGTCCCTAGGGAAAACCTCCCAGGTGACTTTTGTCTACTTCCTCCTTTAAAAGCTGGTCCTAGAAGGGCCGTGACTCGGGAAGCTGAAGGTGTGTTTAGGGTTGAGCAGGCCCGGGCAGTGGCTTGCTGACTGAATCCTCTCTACTCCTGGTCTCCCCCCACCCCCACTCCCCACCATCCCCACCCACATCACCTTCCTTCCCTCCCCTCCCCCCCCCCAGCCAGAGCCCGTGACAGGTTGGGCTGACAGCATAGAGCCCTAAGGGAAGTCTGCCTGTCCACCACGCCTATCCTTGCCTAGAAAGTTCATCACGATGTCTAGTTAGAAGGAGCCATGTGGGAACCCAGCCGAGTCCAGCCTGGGGGTTCTCCTGGCTCAGGGCTCCCCCACCCAGGCTGTGCGATCGCTGTCCTCTGTCTGTGTCTTGTCACTCAGGATGCTTTGTGAGAGCCTCCCTACTGGATGCCCAGAGCGAGAGACACAGTGGCACCCAACCACAGTCTGGGAAACATGGGGTGGGGGAGCTCACAGGCTCCTGGGTTCAGACAAGCCCTGGTGGGGTGGGGGGGCAGAGGTTTCTCCAGCACCCCAGGGGGGCCTTGGGCAATGGGGTTTCAGCACTAGGCTTGGATTTGCCTTTGGCCCTGGTCTAGCCAGGAACACAAAGCTGACCCACCATGCGCCGCGTCTCTCCTGGGAAGGAAGGTTCTGGACGGGTCTGGACAAGCTCACGGGAGAGTTTTTTCCGAACAACCCAGGACCGTCCCTGGGCTGCATGCCACCCACTCTCCGTGGCTCCCCAGCCCCTGCCAGTGCCCCTCCCCTCCCCCATGTGTTCCAGGGAGGAACTTACCACACCAGGCATGCCGGTGATGCAAGCCTCCTCTGCTTGGTTAATGTTTGCTGAGCGCCCCTTCGGCATTAGGGACAGTGGGAAATGCGTTTCTCAACCGGGGCCTCAGCCAGCTGCCTCAACCCTGTTTCTGCTCCATGGATGGCTACTGCAAGAGATGACGGTCAAAGTTCTCCTCCCTGACCCCCTCTGGCGGGAGAATGGACGATGCTGAGATGTGGAAGGGGAACAGACAGACTCAGCCCTGCCAAGCACAGGGCCGGTCTGGAGTCAGATTGCTGGGGAGACGGGCAGCCCTCCTACTCGGAGACTCTCAGCTTTGCTAGTTAGATCAGTCGCTTGAAGGTAGACACAATTTCCAGGTTAACTGAAACTCCTCATTTTAAACACGGAGGGAACCACAGTACCCTAAGTGGGGTGGGGTCCACCAGTGCCTCCACTTCCCTTCATGGCTTCAAGGCACCTGGCTAAAGTCAGAGGCCCACTTCTCTAAGGAGGTGGCCCAACCCTTAGGACTTTTCCGACAAAAGAACCGAGGTCTTTCATCCTCCTCCATACAGGTGAAGACTGGCCACCAAGGGTGCATTCACTTGCACCCTGTAAAGATTCCCTTCCTGTCTTCAGCATGGCAGCCGGCTGGGCAGAGAACAATACAAGGAAGTCCGTGATCACTGTGATCGCTTCTTGGGGTGAGCCGAGTGCATCAGAGGACATGACAGGCATGATCCAGGAGCCCCTGGCAGCAGCGCTTCCCCCTCTGCCTCGTCCCCTGGGAGCTCCAGCTCCCTGCAGCCCCGCCGCTGCCTTGTGTGGTCTTCCCTATTTCTAAACCACAACCGGCCGAAAGTCAGCTAGACAGCCAGTAAGAAAGCAGGTGAGTGCAGTTGCCTGAAGAATGCCCACGGCCTGCCCCAGTGCCAGAGCGGAAAAGGGCGGCCAGTGGCCAGTGACTGGACATTTCTCATGCTGATTTTAAGAAAAAGCAAGAAGAGGTGTGGACATTAGGGGTTTTTTTGGGGGGTGCTATTTTTGCTAGTACTGGAGCTTGAATTCAGGGTCTAGGTGCTGTTCCTTCACTTTTTCCACTCAAAGCTAGCACTCAACATTGGTGCTACAGCTCTACTTCTGGCTCTGTGTGTGTGTGTGTGGTTAAGTAGAGATAAGACACTTGCCAATTTTCCTTCCCCATGCTGGCTTAGAACCACGACCCTCAGATCTCAGCCTTCTGAGTAGCGAGGATCACAAGTGTGAGCCATCAGTGTCCTGCATTCTTTCTAAATAACTGCCGTTTATCTACGTTGAGGACAGAGCCCACGCCTGGGTTCTGCATGCTGAGAATGTGTGGAAGAGTACCAGTGAGAAGGAGCAGGCTTCTTCAGGATAAGAAGAGCCTTGTGGAAGAAGGTTGGACCACAGCAATGTACTTAATGCTGTGGAAAATGTACTGACCACTGCGTACAAATGGCAAAGATGGAAATTTTAATGTGATGTGTATTTTACCATACTTTATATAGAGAGAGAGGGAAAGGGAGGTTTCTTTATAATATATTTTTTAAAACAAGGATACAGGAGGTGGTTTGGGGGGGTCCCCTTAGTCAAATCTTAGTTTGAGTACCAAATTAATAGTAACAGATTATTATACATATAATAAAGTAGGAATCTGAGAGTTATAGAAATGAATGATATGTCAGTGCAGGAAAGAGATGGGAGATTTCTTTTGTGGATCACCATTGAGAAATGTTGAAGGAAGGCTGGAATTAGAAACTCACAGCTTGGCTCTGGTTACTACAGGCAAGAGCGATCAGAGATCATTAAAATCGGTGGGAAAGAATTTAGCTTGATGAGACATGGAATATTAATATGGTCTCGTGATATCTCCTCATGCAAAGGGAAGAATCACTGCATAGCTTGGGAACCTGGCAGGCACCACCTTAACACATTGGAAACCTGGCAGGCACCACCTTAACAACAGAAAAAACTGGTTTCCTCCCCAGGAATGGGCTGCAGGACACCCTATCCTGGTAGTACAGGCTGCAAACACGTGACTGCTCTCTGGTTCCTGCCAAAAAATTATCCTAGTGTGTCTAACACGAAGCACTTACAAGCCAGCTCACACCAGGGGGCATGTCACAGAATCGGTCACCTGACAGAAATGTGCAGACCCATAGGCTTTTAGCAGGGTTTTTTTCTCTCTCTCTCTTTTGCTAGAAAGCATAGTAGTGAGACAAAAAATGAAGATGAGAAGACTTTTGTAGATAAGCTAAAATGTATCCTGTCAATGTTACTTTCCATGTTCTGCTCATTGTACTGTTTCTGGGAGAGAATGTCCTTGATTTTAGGAACTCTGAAAGGTTTAGGAATGAAAGGTCATTGGCTCTGTAATGTACTCAAGAACGGTTTGGAAAAACAAGAAAGGTTCAGAGAGAGGATGAAAACTCCCAAGTTTCACATTTATTAGCGATATCTTAAAATTATTTGTCCCAACATTTCTCTAAGCCTGAAATTATTTTCTAAAGGACATGGGTGGGTTTCTGTTAGTTTGTTTCTGCTGTTGTTTTAAAGATTTCCCGACTGCATTTCTGCCAGGACTGCTGACCACAGACCCTAGTCCTTAGACCACCTGCAGCAGCTCTCAGACTGAAGCGTTTAAGGACTTGTCTGGGAAACCTTAGAAAAACTACAGTGCTTGCCCACAGCAGGGACAGGAGAGACACCCCAGAACAGAACGGCTGGAAAGCTGGTTGATGGGGTTCTTGGAATGCCTCCCATTTCTGAGGGACAGAGCAGAAGGAAAGCCATGTCTACAGCCTGCCTTGTCTGTCCTGGATTCTGGGCTGTGACGCCCAGTGGAGGCCATCCTCGAATAGCGACCCAGGTGCTAATCAGAGGCACGGCCCAAGAAGGAAACGGTACTACTGTGAGCCACCCTGAGCAGTAGGGGCCCTAAAAAGTTCACTTGGGGAAAAAATGACCCAGCTTGAACCATGCGTTCTGGCCAAAGCAAAACCATGTTGAAAGGCCAAGGGTGAAAGCCCCGGGCCTGACAGACCTTTCTTATCCTTTCCTCCTCTCCTACCTCCACCCCACTGCCAGGCTGGGAGCCCTCCAAGCTCCCTCTGTTGGTGGAAAGGAGCAGTGCCCAGGCCCAGGTGGTCCAGCCTGGCCTAGGCAGGTCTGCAGCCCTGCCAAAGCCAGCTGAATCTCCACGGGAGGCACCTGCCCCATCCTCTACCAATGTGAACTCAGCTTCCTGCAGTTTGCAGTTGTTACTGGCTGCCCTGGGAACTCAAGGGGAGGGTCTGGGTCTCACCCATTCCTGACCAACTCAGCCTTTGAGGCAGGCTTGGTGATTATATGTAGACATTTGGGAAAGTTCAAGGTAAAATCCCAGAGACACACTTGTTAGACGTGTTCAAGCCCTACCAATGGTTAGGCTGAGGATGCTGTTTCTGGTCCAGGACTTGGCACATAGTAGGTGCTCAGTAAAAAGATATGAAGTGAGATTTGAACAGGTAGGTACCTACCTCACTAACTGATTTGGGGTGTTATGAGGCAGAGATTCATACCCAGAACATGCGCTTCCAAAGCCTGCTGGAATATTTGTCTGGTCAGATGCCTGTCACTTTACTGATTACACCCCTTTCTCTCTTTGAGTGACCTGAAGAGGTTCAGGTTCAAACCCAGCAGTCCCCCCCACACACACCCACAAACCAAGCAGCGGGACCAGCTCCCAGGCAGCAAGAGGACTTGATTTGACATGAAGAACATGACAAGGACTGGAGAGGAATCAGAGGATTGTGGCATTCTGCACTCGGGGAGCAGAATACAAAGTACCCAGCGGAGATGAGTGACATCTTCTTCGTCATGGCAACGCCAGCAGATGTGACATAAGCCACTCAGAGGCGGAGAGGCAGCTAAGAAAAGGAACAGGTTCAGCCCGGGACAGCCAAGTGACGGGCTCAGGTGAAGCCTCCCAGGGCATCTGTGCTCCTCCAGCTCTATCTGGGAGCAGAGCAACCTCAGGGTCGCTTCCAGTCACAAGGGCTCAGCACTAGAAGGTGGCAGCCACTCTGCCACCACTGTCACCTGCCCCATGGGCACTGCAGGCCCACCCCCTTACCCCCCTTCCCACTCCACAAGCTTGCCTCGCCTTCTGTGCTGTCTTCCTGCTGCTGTGCAGAGACATTTTAGACCTGGTTCTGGACAGAACTGGGGTGCTCAACCCACCTTCTCCTCTTTTCCTGAGATCTCCCAACTCCTTACCTACAGAACCAGAAGATAAGCTCGGTATGCACACGCACACACACCACCACCACCACCACCACCACCACCACCATCACCAATGGCAGCCACAGGAAAGGGGCCTCAGTGGAAGGAAAGTCTCCTAGAATCCACGGGATGCTCGCTCACCAGCGGTGTCTATCATTTCTGTGGCCCCATCTGTAAAATGAGGATAGTAATTTTAACCACACACACACACACACACACACACTCACACACACAGCCCCCCCCCCCATGCCAGGTTGAAAACTATTCGCACTGAGCTGGGGTGGTGGGGAGGGGAGGGAGGCAGCTCAGTGGCAGGGCTGGGTGGGTCCTGGGGGTCGTGGGCCGTCTCCACAGCAGCCATGCAAGGCTTGGGAACCCTTAGGAAGCAAATACGATTTCAGGAGGAAGAAGATTCTCCTCCCATCCGTTGTTTGATAGCTGTCAAACTCTACAAAGGAAAAAGAGCATGAACACAAATAGGGGTGGGAGTGTAGATTGACTCAGTGTGTGGGAAGCTGACCTTTTCCAAACACAGGACAGTGATCGGAGTCATCTTGCAGGGACCCAGTGCGCTCCCTGCCAGGGGCGGGGAGGAGTGGGGGAGACGAGGTCACCGCCCACCG
>NW_012267295.1:4276905-4310276 GCF_000151885.1 Dipodomys ordii | reverse complement strand
GGCAACGGGACAGGCAGGCCTGGAGCTCCACGCGCGGGGCTCCCCCCTCCTTTGGGGGATGCGGGGACCACCCTCCCCCGCTCCGGCGGCCACCGTGTCTGCGCTTCCACCCGGCACCACCTCCGACGGGCTCCTTCCCTGCTGTGGGCGCAGCCGTCCAGTCTGGAGGGCCAGCTGGGTCCCAGCTGGGGCTGGCCCCCCGAGATGCCCCGCCCCCTGCTCGTGACCCTCCCGCGCGGTGACCTTGGGCAAGGCCTCTCACCTCCAGATGTCTCAGCCCGCCCTGCCTCCCTGCGGGCTGCCCGTGTCCAATCAGAGAGCAGCTTCTTTGGAAACTTGAAAACATCCCCTGACTGATTGATAGACAGTAGAGGTAGCTTGGGGTAGTGGGTGGGAAGAGGGGGGGCATCCCTGCAAGAGGGACCATCACTGAGCCCTGCACCGGGCCAGAGACCACTCAAACTTCTCGCCCACGTGTTCACAGTCACCTAATTATGGGGCGAGGAGAGAGGCTCAGAGAGGTCAAACCATCAGTCCAAGGTCACACAGCCTAGAAAAGGCAGAGGCAAAGTTTGAACCTCAGTCGGCCTGATCCCAGAGCTTTACTGCTCCAGCCTGTTACCCTGCACCCTCTCTCCCTCCCCTGACTTTTCCTAGAACAATGTGGGCTTGGGCAGGGGTGAGGCTACACTTCTCTCAATACCTGTGGTATTCTCCTCTATAGGATGAAACTGGGGCCTACCTCATTGACCGGGACCCCACCTACTTTGGGCCCATCCTGAACTTTCTCCGCCATGGCAAACTGGTGCTGGACAAGGACATGGCTGAGGAGGGTAAGTGGGTCCAGTGGCCTGAGGCCCATTCCTAGCTCTGCCGTGTGCAGTTGAGATCCAAAGCCACTTCCCCTGGCTGGCATGGAACCCTGCTCTCTCACACACTTTCCGCCTCTTCTCAGCTGGAACAGGGCTGGCCTCGGTGGAGCTGTCAGGCCCCAGCTTTCACTGGATGGCCACAGAGGCCTGTGCAGAGGATGAAGGAAGCCCTTGCTGGAGGCGTCTGTTTGGGGTGGGGCTGCCTTTTCTTCCTTTCCACTCTTGGCCTCTTGGGAAGCCAGGGGTGTCTACTGCAGCCCTGAGGTGGAGGGGAAAAGGGGTGGGGAAGGGGGGGACCCCTCACCACCTTCTTTCTCTGAGTGATCTGCTATTTTGATTCTCAATTCTGCCAATTCTGCCAGGCGAGGGCTTGCAGTGAGCAAGTGGGTGGAGAGGGTGAGTCTTCCCCAAATCTGGCAGTCTCTGCCGCACTGGGCTGGTTGGGATGGGAGGCGGGGGTGGGGGAGGAGCCTGCTCCCTGGTAGGGCTTCAGTGACTCCCAGGGCTGTAGATGCCCATGTCCGGGCCTAGCAGACAGAGAAGCCAACTATGAGAGAACTGTCACTTACAAAGCTTCAGCCAGGGACCAGTGTGCCTAGACGTTTCCTCAGGACACAGGGTGTGGTTCTGGGTGAGCTGACCCAGCCAGGCCTGCTGGTATCTACAAAATGCATGCATTCTGCATGCACTGAGACTCCATGCGTCCTGGGTCCTGTGCACCCGTGGGTGTCGGGGAAGGCTAGCCATCCCTCCTCACTCTTGCCCATGGTCTCACAGGGTACAGCAGTCTGGAAGCTTCTCAAAGAGCCAGGCTTCAACACCTCTGCTCTGCCGAGGCTGGCAGCGGCCCTAGGGGAGCAGATAACGTGGGTGTGGCCTGGGCACAGGAGCGGGTCCCACTGGGAGGGGAGGGAAGAGGAGGCAGCACTCCAGAGTCACAGCCAACACCTGTTTACAGGTTTGATTTCTCAAAGCCCTGAAACTGATAGCACCTGCAGACAGCCAGCTCCCTACCTAGGGGGACCTGGAACCTTATTTCACACCCTGTGCCTCCACACGTCTGTCTGTGAAATGGGGTGACAGCAGTGCCCACGTCGCTGGGGGTGGATAAAAGGAGCTACAGGTCCCGCTGGCCCTGAGGCTGCACAGCCCCAGGTTACATGATGCTCATGGACACCCCTCTCTGGCAGGCCTCGGGGAGCTCTGGGGACAGCAGTATAGATCAAAGAGGGACCTTGTGCTCATCCATTCTGGCTGTTGTCCACAATGGAGATGTGTTCCTCACGGTGCTGGAGGCTGGGTTCTGCGCTCCTCTGGCCATTCAGTGGGGCCCTGAGGAGACCCTCTTCTGGGCTGCAGACTGCTGCCTTCCTCCCCTGGGTGCTCCAGGCAGGATGTGGGCACCGTACAGTACCGGGCCTCTTCTTAAGGGGGTACCATCCAATCCCAGCCTTCCCCCTCTTCACCATGCCACCGCGCCCCATGCACCATGGGCCGTGCGCCTTCCCTCCAGGTCCCCTCACCTCACCAGCCAGGATTCAGCATGGGGATCTTGAGGGGACACACAGCCCATAATAGGTCCTGTCCCAGGGAGCCTAGCAGCCAATCTGGAAGGGACCGAAGGGACCCGGCCCTGCAGAAGCTTCAAGTGTCAAGCCCCTGGGAACTTTTCCACTTCACTTGGCGGGGCTGGGGGCGACTTGAGCTCTCAGATTTGTTTTTTTATTTTTATTTTTTTTGCCAGTCATGGGACCTGAACTCGGCCTGGGTGCTGTCCCTCAGCTCTTCAGCTCAAGGCTAGCGCTCTACCACTGGAGCCACAGCACCACTTCTGGCTTTTTCTGCTTATGTGGTGCTGAGGAATCGAACCCAGGGCCTCGTGCATGCGAGGCAAGCACTCTACCACTGAGCCACCTTCCCAGTCTGATCTCTCAGATTTATTAACTGCAAAATGTGAAGAACGGTGCTTGCTTCCCTCATAGCTGCAAGATTCCTGATGAGCACAGGGGCCTTAAAAACTGTGAAGTGTAGGCGCTGGAAAGGGTGCATAGAAGTTTATACGTCTATACAGGAGCTTGAAGGCTTAAGGCACTTGTGTTTCCATAAGTCTGCATGACTTTGGGCAAGTCGTTTCTCTCTTGGAGCCTTAGTTTCCCCCATGGAGTCAAGATGATGAAAGGGGTGGCGTGCTGCAGGCGCAGGGTCCCAGCAGGTGCGGGCTACGTGCATGCACACAGTAGGCATGGGCCAGGCCCTCATGGCATCCCAGGGCTCCATTCCAGCTCACCTCTGGTTCTTGGTGGTGCCAGAGCAGTGCCAGCTTGTGGACCACAGGTGGCCTTGGTGCTCTGATCTGTGCCACGAGGGGAGCCGGCTCCATCACGGCATCTCCCCCCTTCCACTGGGAGTATGGAGCCCGAGGAAGGAAGGAAACAGACCCTTTCTTTGGCCACTGGACTCCGAGTTGCCACCCACTCTTGTCGGGGCCTGCAACTAGAGCAGGGCGTGGGCCTGGTGGCAAAAGGAGAAGAGAGTCTGGGGCGGCAGGAGTAACCAGGGGCTGCTCCGTCTGCCAGGAGTCCTGGAGGAGGCCGAGTTCTACAACATTGGCCCGCTGATCCGAATCATCAAAGACAGGATGGAGGAGAAGGACTACACCGTGACCCAGGTCGGGAGAGAAGCTGGGCGGCAGGGGAAAGGCCCGGGGACCTTGCACTGCTGCTGGGTGGCCTCTCAAGACCTTGCGCTTGGGTACAAAGAGGTCTTGAGCGGTGCCCACCCAGTGACCAGGAGCAGATGGGGACATTCCCCACCTTCCCTGGGCAGTGCCATAGGGGATGGAGGTGGGACAGGGGAGGGGAGGTGGGATGGGGAGGCTTCACGTCTCTGGAGGGTCTGACGTGATCAGTGACCCAAATGTTACTCCCCCCCCCCCGTTCCAGTTCTAGATCCTCACTGATCCCATAGCGTATAGGGATCTATGAAGGAGCGAGATCATGTATCTGGAATCCCTGGTACACAGTGTGTGCCCAAGACACAGCTCCCTCCAGCCCTTCTTCCTCTTTCCCCCACCATCCAGGAGTACATGGTTGAGGAGGGGCGGCAGGAGCCCCTCACACGACCCTGTGCCCACAGGTGCCACCCAAGCACGTGTACCGGGTGCTGCAGTGCCAGGAGGAGGAGCTCACGCAGATGGTCTCCACCATGTCTGACGGCTGGCGCTTTGAGCAGGTAGGCTGGGACCACGGGGCAGCCCAACTTCAAGCTCTCACCTTAGCCCCTACGTGGCGAGGGAGTGCTCTTAAATCCCGATTTACATAATGAGGAGAGGAGGACAAAGAGGGGTGGGTAGGGGACTGCAGGGTATTGTGGGCAAGTCTCTGACAGCCAGGAACGGGAGACAGAGCCACGGAGGTGACTACCCTGGGCACAGCCTCCAGGGCTCCGCAGGGAGTGTGCCCAGGGCGCGCCAGCGCCCCCTTCAGGCTTCCCTGAGCTCCCGTGCTGACCTCACTTGACCAGCGCCGCCACCATGCAGGTTTCCAGGGGAACACAGCCGCAAAGCAAGCTCAGTCTGACTTGCCCTTAGAGCAAGAAGGCTCACCTGGGCCATGAGTTGTTGCCTTTCACAGGAAGCTGAAGGGGGAGGGCTGGGCCTCTGGGGTGGCCGGCAGGCAGGAAGTCCAAGCCAGTCCAGGAGCCGGAGGCCCAATTCCTTTCCAGCCGCAGGAAAGCCACGGCTCCTCCCAGGCCATTGCCCATCTGCAGCGGAGGCCCGGCACCGCATTCTCAAGGCTGCTGTGATCATCCGAGGGCCGGCAGTGACGCTGCTGGTCCTGCCAAGGCCCTAGTGCCGGGTCAACTCTTAGGACTGAATTCAAGTCCACAAGACCCTAGAGAAGGCTTGGAGGGACCCAGGTCCCGCACTTCCTGCAGCCCCGCGACCTGCAGGCCACTGTTCCGAGTGGAGGGGGGGAGATTTTTCTGTGACTGCTGAATCAGGACCCCTGAGAGCTGGAAGACTCATTTGTGCAAGATTTCCTTAGCCAGAAGGGCTGTGTGGGTGTGTCATCCTCCAGACCCTGAGCCACTGAGAGGCTGAGGGACTGGTCACTGGCCCTGTGAACTCACTGGCCTGCCTGGCCTTCCCGGAGCAAAGGAGTAGTCTATAAGGCTCCTCTGTGTCCCAGATCCATGCTGCAGCCTAGAACCTGGAGATGCTGCAGCCAGGTCTGGGCCGGGGGACAGCATGCTCATCCCCGGACCCTGCCTTCCTCTAGGAAGTGGCTGCCTGGCTGTGACAGGGTGGGGCTCGGATGGGTCAGGCCCTGCCAATCCAGGAGAGGTGCAAGCCAGGGAAGCTGGAGCCGTCCCTGCAGGCTGCCTAGAGCAGAGCCAAGATGACCTACTGGCAGCCGCCAGGGGCACCTCTGTCCCCCACCCAACCTCCGTCTCCCCCCCCCCAGCTGGTGAACATCGGCTCCTCCTACACCTATGGCAGTGAGGACCAGGCCGAGTTCCTGTGCGTGGTGTCCAAGGAGCTGCACAGCTCCTCCCATGGCCTGAGCTCCGAGTCCAGCCGCAAAACTAAGGTAGAGATGTGCTCCTCGGGCATTCCTCCCTCCGTCCCCGCCGCTGCCTCCTCCCTCCCACCGCACCCCATAACCCCATGGTCACAGCCACTGCCATCCATCCCATGCATCTTGGTCAAGTCTGCTCACACCAGTTACCAGGCCCAGGCTGGGGAGCAGCAAGTCAGAACCGCCCGCAGGGCGCAGCCAGGGTGGGCTCTGCGGGGCCACGCGGTGTCTGCACCAGACAGTGCACTAAGCTAGGTTGACAGAGTATGGCCTTGGGCGAGTTCTGTCCTCTGGGCACCTCTGCTATCCTCCATGCAGCCAGAAAGGCGAACCACATCCTGTGTTGACTCAGACTTGGGCTCTGGAGTAGCCAGTTTATTCCCTCAGGCCTAGGTCAGAACCAGGAAGCCACACTCCAGTCCTGCCCCAGGCCTCCCTGTGTGTCCACCTGCCCGGAAGCCAGCCTTCCCCTCCCCCAGGGGGCACAGCTGCCAGCATCTGTTCCCCTCAGCTCCAGGACCTCTCATTTGGGCAGCAGCAGAGTTAGGCATGGGCCTGGCTAGGACAGAGGGGGCCTGCTCCTGTGTGCTGGAGACCTACCCTGGCTTCCTGTCTGTCTTGTCTGTCTGTCTGCCTCACCCTCCTCCCGTGCTGGTGGAGGACAGTGGGAGCCCGCTGCGCTGCCTGCCTGTGCCACCGCCCAGGCCTGGGTGCCAGACCCTTGCTGGCGCCCTAGATCTGGTTGGTGTTGGCCCCGAGACAGCCTTGGCTGCCTATCTTGCCCTCCCCATCCCCAAGCAAGGCCTTGCCAGGCACCTCCTGCTGCCCCCACCCACCACACCCACAGGGCTCCTCTTCCACCCCTCACCACCACACCCCTCTGTGACCGCAGCCAGACTGGTCCTGAGCCGGACCCCCTGGGCTCGCCCGGGCTGGCAATGCCTGGCTTCTGTGGCTGCAGCCCTCCCTTGTCCCAGGTCACTCCCAATGTCACCTGCCCCTCTGCCCTGAGGTTGGGGGTGGGGCGACCCGCACGCCCCGGCCCTAGGTCAGTGTCTCCACTCTCTCTTCCCTGGGTCGGCCGGCGGGTCCAGAGCGCGGAGGAGCAACTGGAGGAGCCACCGCGGCAGGAGGAGGTGGAGGAGGTGGAGGTGGCACAGGTGCAGGTGGAGGCAGATGCCCAGGAGAAAGGTGCAGCCCGCCCCCAGGAAGATGATTGCTAATGAGAGCCGGGGCTCCGCTCGCCCGCTGGAGCAGCTGCAGCCGGGCGAGGGCGGGCCGCCAGGGTTAGCTTAGCGCCTGCCGCCTCGCCCCATAACCATCCCTCTCTCACTTTCTCTTGCAGCCCTGTCATCTCAGGATCCCGCTAACCTTTTCTCCCTCCCACCACCGCCTCCTCCTCCGCTTCCTGCTGGAGGTCCTGCCTCATCTTCATCCACCTCCTCTTCCTCCTGGATCTCATCTGCACCCTGCCTCTTCCCTCTCTGCCCCTGTCCAGGTCTTCTCTCTGCCTGCTCGCATCTCCATCCTGGGGCCGCTCTGGCCCCGGCCTCCCGTGCCCTCTCCCCAGGCCCCATGGCCCTGCATCCCCGAGCATTCCGCCAGCCGCCTCCTGCACCCCTTCCAGTCCCTCCTGCCTCCTGGCCTGGGGAGGAGAGTCACGGCTGCACCTGCTCCGTGTCCACCCACCCCGCTGGGCACCTCTGAGGCTGGCCTGGGCCCCGCCGGCCTGCTTGGCCCCCTCATGTGCCCTCCTTGCAGGTCCCCGTTCACACCCTCCCAGACCTGAGCGGGAGCCTGTCGGGAGGGCTCCTTGGCCCGCACCAACCCCAGAGCTGCCAGCCCCGGTTAGGAGCCTGGCAGAGTTGGACAGAGGGCCGAGCAAGGAGGGTGCTTGTCTCTTGTCCTTGGACTTGGGCCAGGCTCTCGGCTGGTTTTCTCCACTCACCAGTTTCTCATCCTCACTGGGCCTTGGGGTGAGGCCCTGAGAGCAGAGCGAGGTG
Organism: Dipodomys ordii; assembly: GCF_000151885.1. Lineage (NCBI taxonomy): Eukaryota > Metazoa > Chordata > Mammalia > Rodentia > Heteromyidae > Dipodomys > Dipodomys ordii. The sequence continues at coordinate 4,302,821 of NW_012267295.1, read as the reverse complement.
GGGCGGGGGGCTTTCCTGCCCACCTGCCTGCTGGGTGGTGCCTGAGCCAGGCTGGGGAGGGGCTGCATCCCCAACGCCCTGGAGCTCGTGTGTGGCTGCATGTAGCCCCCGGCCCCCTACTTCTGTGGGGTGGGGAGGCCAGGCCACATCGGGATAGCCTTGGCTGGCAAAGATGGGCCAGAGCCGAGGATTATAGGGTGGCCAGGTGCCCCACTCGGTCTCAGCTGCCCCGGGACCCTGGCAGCCACGTGCCTTCTGGGCCCCAGTGGATTCTAAAGTGGGGACAGCAGCTCTCCCGGCCCTGCCTCTGCCCTGCCTCCACCCTGGACTGAGTTTTAGTAGAGCCTGGCCTCCCCAGGCAGGCTCCATGCAGCCCAGGGTGGGCACGGGGCGCCCAGCTGAGTTCGGGGGGGCACCCCTCCTGCCCCCCCCCTCGGTCCTCACTCCACTTCTCTGGGCCTCAGCCCCATTCTCCTCTTCTAGAAGGGAGCCTGGGACTTACTGGCCTTTCTCTCTCCCTCTTTCCCTTCCTCCCTCCTTCCCTCCCTCCCTCCCTCCCTCCCTCCTCCCTTCCTGCCTCCTTCCTTCTCACTTTCCACCCCTCTCCTGCCCTCTCATTACCGGCCTCCCTGGTTTTCTGATTCCCCCCCTCCCCTCCTCCTACCCCTTCCCTCTCTTATTTTCTAGCTATTACAAGCCAGAGGCACCCGGATGTGAGCCCCCAGATCACCTCCAGGGACTTGGGGTTCCGATCTGAAATCCTTTATTTTTGTACCACGGGGCGGGCCCCCGGCCCGAGAAGGAAGCTGTGTTCTTTCCCCTGCCCGTCCTGTCTGTACTCACTGGGCTGGGACTCACCCCTCCCTCCAGGGCTGGGCTGGGGGCCCCCCCGAACCTCACCAGGCCTGAGGCGGACCCTGGGCAGGGCTGCCTGCCTGGGGCTGAAGTGGGGCCCTGCCCAGCTGCGTCTCCCAGGCCCCTCCGTCCCGTGGCCCCCAACCCCCTGCTGCATGGTGGACGCGCCCCCCCCCCTGCCCGGGCACCTCCCCTCCTTGGGCTGTCCCCCTGTCCGTCCCGGCGTTTCCCTTGCCTTGCCTACCTCACAGGGTTGTTGTGAGGGTGCCCAGAGCGGCAGAGCCCCCGAAGCAGGGCCATCCCTCACCTTCTCTGGGGACACAGCCTTAGCCCCCCCATGCAGGACACTTTGCTAAGGGAGACTCAGGTACTGGGGTAGCACTACAGGGGCCTGGCTTGGGAGGAGAATGGGGACAGGAGGCAGCGCAGCCCTGCTCCGGGCCCAGGCGTGGCCGAAGTGGTGGGCAGGACCCCGTAAGGGGCATGGGACCCTCCCTCTGCCCAGGGCAAGGCCTGATTGTGTGGGGGACTGAGCGAGGCCCTCCTGTGTGAACCCCCCCCCCAAATGGGGCCTCTCTTCTCAGCCGGGCCTCCCACCACTGAATGAATAAACCTGAAGAAAAGCCCCGCCTGGCTGCCTCCTGTGTGAGCCCGTTAGGAGACCCACCCAGACGACTGGGCTTTCCTGAAACCCAGGCTCTCCCCCAGCCACATGGCTGTGTGTTGGGAGGAGAGGTGGAGACTTGGCCTGGAGCTCCGCCCAGGGGTGGAGGCTGAAGACCCCCTCTGCTAGGCTCTGGGAAATGGAGACCCAGGGCAGGATTCCCCCAGACTCTTCCCCTCCCCCACGTCCATCTCTGCTGCTCAGGCCCCCCTCCTCTGAGTCTCACCTCCCTAGAGCCAGCCGTGGTTCTTTAGGGCACATCCGCCCCCTCAGCCTCCACTGCCCCAGCAAGCAGAGTCCCCTGGAACCTTGTTAAAAGACCTGCGCCCTCCCCACCTGGCTTCCTGCTGGGACCCACGAGGGGCCTTTGCATTCCAGCTCCTCCATTCTCACGGAGGGAGGGGGTGCGCACCCGAGCCCCCCCTAATCATCATCATGCCTCCTTCAAGCTGGAGGCCTCCCTGGCAGCACCCCTCGGCGGCTCCTCCCCTTCCCCCCAGTGCCCTGGCCCCTCCCCAGCCAGCTCTCGGCTCCAGGACCCCCGGGGGGGTCCTAAACCACCCGCCAGCCCAGCCCACTGCCTTTGCCTCCTGGGATGGCCTTATGCCCCAGCTCACGGCGCATCCTTCCCACCCGCATCCCCATCCTCTCTGGTTGCAGGGTGTAGGGGGTGTGGACGAGGGGCACGGGGGAGCAGGAGACCCACGCTGTGCTTCCAGCCCTGGTGCCCCCACAAGGACCACCCTGTGCTGCCCGGTGCCCGCGGACTCCTGAGGTTCCCGAGGGGGCCGCCACTCTGCCCCTCCCCAGCGCTGACCATGGCCTTCCTCGGGGTTCCCCCGGTGGTGCCACGGGGACAGCAGGCCTGCTCGGGAGACAGGAGACAGTGCGGGGCCCACTCAGGCCAGGCGGCTAGGTCAGCCTTTTATTCACGGGGCAGACAGCTGGCCTCCGGTGACGCGGAATCCCGGTGGTGAGAGACTGGGGGGGAGCAGGGGTCCCGCCGGTGGGGCTGCCCCCGCCCTTTGGCTTACTTGGCAGCTGGTCCCCTGGGGATTCCCCAAGGCTCTGTGGGTCCCCTGTACCCCCCTCCAAGATACGCCAGGGACTGCCCAGGCTGGAGTCTGCAGTCAGGAGCCGGCACCCCAGGTGACTCTGTGTGCCCTTAGGGACACGGATGTTTGACACTGAAGGGGGGGGCTGGAAACAGAGCCCTCCACTGAAGCCCCACCCCAAGTCATTGGGTAGGAGGAAGGAGCTGGAGGAGAAAGGGCCAGAGGTGAGCCCAGGCTGGGCTGGCCAGCCGCGGCCAGTCCCCCCCTCCCTGTGCCATCTCACGGCAGTGGTCAGGACGCCGTTCCAGTCTCCATGTGGCTACCTGTCCCCAGAATACTTGTTCCTTGGCCTGCTGGGTGCCCGGGGCTCCCTGGACAGGCCAGCTCCTCAAGTCAGCACCTGCTGTATCCAGCCAATCACCCCCGTGATGCGAGTGTAGACTCCAAAGTAGTTGGGCCGGCCACAGCCCAGGCCCCAGCTGACCAGCCCGGCCAAGAACCAGCGGCCGCTGGGCTCCTTGCAAACCAGCGGACCACCAGAGTCACCCTGAGAAGAGCAGACGGTTGTGTCAGAGGGGACAGCAAAAGTCAGATGACCACTGGAAACCATCTACTGACCAGCCAAGACCAGCCTGGCCTGGCTGCCAGCGGCTCCTGACCGTGTGTCCCCCGCCTCCCCCATCCCTGGGCTGCCTTGCCTTCTCTGTGGCAGCCACCCTCCCTCCAGGTGGCCTCTGGCCTGTGTGACCCTGTGCCTGAGGGGCAGGGGACGGGCCTGGGTTTGAGCTGACCCCCCCCCGCCTCCCTCTGCCCTCGCTGGCACCCGCAGAAGTCACCTGGCAGGCGTCCTTCTTGCCTTTGCGGTAGCCGGCACAGAGCATGCGTGGGGTCACCCGGTAGCGGTAGGCCTCACTGCACAGGTCCTGCGGGACCAGCTGCACGTCCACCTTCTGCAGAACGTTGCTCGTGGGGCCTGCAAGCGTTGCAGGGCAGACATGAGGGCCCAGGCTCCTGGAAGCCCGGCCCTTCCCCCCGTGATGCTCCTCATCTCTGCCCACTCTCCCCTACCAGGCACAGCCCTGGCCCCTCTGTCATTCTGCTCCCTGTGGCTGGTGGAGCCCCACTCAAAGCCTGTTAGTGTTTTCCTCCAGCATCTCATTGCCTTCCCCCTGCCAGGGTCCCATCTGGGGTGTGCCCCTGCCCTGGCAAAGCTCCCCACCCCCCTCCGCTGTGGGTTGTCCACAAAGCACAGAGTCCTCCCTCCCTGCAATCGCCCAGCTTCCCCGCAAGCTCTGTACACACTGGCACCGAATGGCACCCAAGGGCTACAGGTCTGATGTGGGCCTGGGCGCCGGTTTTGAAGCTGGTTCTCAGGTGCACGTGGGGAGAAGGCCTGCCCGTTGTGGTGCCCGGAAGGCTCTGCCTGTGCTTCCCTCCCTCTTCCCATACACCCCTGCCCCTCCACCATGCCCCCTCGTGCTGGCAGTGGATCTCATTCTCAGGTTGAGTCTGACCCAGGTACCTTTGCCTAGGACACCTCCTGCTCCCCTGGGGGCTGCCTGCTCGTCCTTGGAGCCAGGGCTGCTGTGTCCTGTGTCCACCAGTGTTCCACTGTCTCCTGTGTCCCCTAACCCTATGGCTCTCAAGAATGTTCTTGCTTTATCCCCTTTGCCTGCCTTGATCCCAGCACATAGTAGGTGCTCAGGAATGTGTTGATGAATGAATTAATGACCCAATCCTTGCATTGCTACCGCTCTTTGTGTTTTCAAAGTATCCAGGAGAGTGCCTGTCTTTACAACTTGGGGGTAGAGGTGTGGCTCGGTGGTCGAGTGCTTGCCCAGCATGTGCAAGGCCCTGGGTCTGACCCCCAGCTCTGCAACAGGCCCAGCCACAGCTGCCCTCCTCCCTCCTGACTGGAAAGCACTGGTGGCGCTGCACACATTAAAGCTGCACTCAGAGGTTTTAGAGCAAGGCTGTATCTGGCTGAGTGCATATTGGAAGCACTGGGGGCACCTGAGACGGTGGCTCCCATCATGAGGGGTACAGGGTAGGAGCCCACCTCTGAACAGCAGCAGGAATCTCCAGGCCTGGATCCTGGGATCCAGTCTCTGTCCAATTCTGGCTGGGGCTCAGAGCCTCTTTATCATCCACAACATGTGCCACAATGCATGTCCCTGAATCAGGCAGGGCACATGGAGTCCTGTCCCCCTGAAAATCCGATCTGTGCTGTTGAACCATCCTTGCAGTGCATGTCCACAAGCGGAGGAGCCCTGAGCCTGTCCCCGTGTCCTCTGCTCACGCCCGGTCCTCTAGGTGCTTTTTTTTTTTTTATTGGTCCTGGGGCTTGAACTCTGGGCCTGGATGCTGTCCCTCAGCTCTTCAGCTCAAGGCTAGTGCTCTACCACTTGAGCCACAGCACCACTTACGGTTTTCTGGTGGTTTATTGGAGATAAGAGTCTCATGGACTTTCCTGCCCCAGCTGGCTTTGAACCATGATCCTCAGATCTCAGCCTCCTGAATAACTAGGATAACAGGTGTGAGCCACTGGTGCCCAGCTTGCCTAGGTTCTCAAAATGTCCTTCCAGAAGAAAAGGAAGGGCAGGCAGGTAGAGGGCAGAGCCTGTGATCGCATCACGGATTTTGTTCTCTGAAAGCCTGCCCAGCCCTGGGGCTCACCCCAGCCTCCTCCACGCCCAGGTGGGCACCTGTGCTACCTGCCGCTTCCCTTGTGTCCCCTCCCCGCGCGGGCCCCGGGGCCTTGCTCACCGCCCTCTCGCAGGGCGCCCCAGCCTGTGATCCAGCAGTGCAGGCCCGGCTCGAAGAAGTGGGAGCGCGCAGGCAGGCAGACCGGGTGCACGGAGGCGGAGCGCACCACGGGGTGGTCCAGCTGCAGCAGCGCCACGTCGTAGTCGTGGCTGTCCTCCTCGTGGTAGGGGTGCAGCAGCAGGCGGCTCACCTTGAAGGACACCTCGCCCGGCCAGCGCGAGTTCTGCCGCACCTTGCCCAGGAACACCGTCCACAGCGCCGGCGACGCCATGCTGGGGGTTCGGGTGGGGGAGGGGCCCTGTGACAGCCAGCCTTCCCCCTCCCCCTCCCTCCTCCCTGTCCGCCCTGCCCTGCCCCATCAAGGCTGTGGCTCAATGCAGGGAACTCCACCCTCCACCTCAGTCCCAGCTTCACAGAACCCCTAAGATGCAGGATGTAGCAGAACCGGCCCAGTGCCAGGCACCCCACAGCTATTTCTCTCCTTTTCTGTGGGTCCACTTTACAGACTGGGGCTGCTGGAACTCTTCCCAAGCTAGCATGCAACCTGGGGTGTGGTGGGGGCTCCCTTCACCTTGAGGACAGTGGGGAGTCAGAGCAGGGTTAAAGACACACATCTGGAGGGAGCTAGCTGGTGCCTGCAGAGGGCGCTAGAGAGCTGCCTCTGCCATGGGAGGGGCCTGGGGGGTTTGGAGACCAGATGGGGCGGGGGAAGGGAGGGGAAGCACCAAGGAAGTTCAGCCAACCAAGCGGATGGGCAGAAGGGCTCAGCTAGGTGCCAGATGAGGTGTCACGGGGGGCATCCCAGACCCGCCCAGCCTTCCCCTCACAACTCATCATGGAGGGGGCATGGGGGCAGCTTTGCCCGCTGCTGTATCCCCAGCATCCAGCACACACTTGGCCCGTAGTAGGAACACAACAAATACTGCTGAATGTGTAAAGGACTGAGGGGATGAGTCACAGACCCACCGGAAGGCAGACACCACAAGAAGGGCACAGAGCGGTTGAGCAATATGCCAGCAACACAGAGCCGGTCAGGTGGAGCCTGGGCTCTTCCCATCCCTCCCCTCCACTCCATCCGCACATCCGCACCTCCTCCCAGCTCCCCCTCTCCCCCGGCCCGGCCACCCTCTCACCTGTCCTCCTGGAAGCAGTGGGCTGCCGTCACCACCCAGCGGTCGGCAATGAGGGCCCCACCACAGATGTGCCGACCTCGAACCTGAAGGCTGGCCTGCCACGGCCACTCACCCTCTGAGGACACTGCCCCGCCCACGATGCGGCTGGACGGCCCCTGGAGGCCACAGTCTGGGGAGGGACGGGGGGGGGGGAGGACAGGAACAGAGGGACAGAGAAAGAACAAAGGGAAGGAAGAATAGTGAGAGGCCAGTCCACAGAGATGGCGCGAGATGGGAAGGCATGTGGTAAGAGATTCTCTCCAGCTGCCCTTGGAGGACCCTGCCATGCCGCCACACCTCCAGCTTTCCCAGGCCCCTGCTGCGCCCTTTCCCCCTGCAGCTTTGGGTGGGGGGAGATTCCCCTCCCTGCCACATCCCCCCCTTCCCCCCGCCACATACACCAAGTAGTGCTTACCACAGTGGAGCTCGTCGGAGCCGTCCCCGCAGTCCTGCTGGCCGTCGCACTCTGGGTTGGGCTTCCGCACGCAGCTCCGGTCCTCACACTGGAAGGTGAAGGTCCCACAAGGCACTCCTGGCGTGGAGGGGTGGGGGCAGGCCGCCGAGGGTGGGACTCTGAGCCCCAAGGACCCCTTCCAAAGTGAGGCCCGGGAAAGTGGCACCAGGAGAGACCAGGAGACTAGGGGAGGGTCTCCTGAACACCCTGAAGGGTCCCCAGAGCCTCCCCTAGGCTCTTGGGCAGGCAGGGCCTGGCTCCCCACCCCGAGCTGGTATGAGAGCACATCTCTGTGTCCCCTCTCGGGAGGGAGCTACTGAACACATAGCAAAGGAGTGTGCACAGGAGCAGAGGCCGTTGGACAGGTCAGTAAATGGATGGCTGAATGATTGTACAAATCAATGGACAGTTAGGGTGATGTTGGAGACCAGAAGATGGATGAGTCGGGTGGGTGGGTGGGTAGATGATGGATAGATGGGGAGATGCATGGATAAATAGGTGGGTGGGTGGATGGATGGATGATGGACAGGAAGGTAGGTAGGGTAACTGGCTGGATGATGGATAGATGGACAGATGCATGGATGGATAGGTGAGTGGATGGACAGGCAGATGAATGGATGAGGGTGGATGGATGAGGTGGGTGGGGGGGTGCGTGGATGGATGGGTGATAGGCGGTAGGGTAGGTGGCTGGATGATGGATAGATGGACGGACAGGTGCATGGATGCATCGGTGATTGGACAGCCAGGTGGGTGGATGGATAGGTGGGTGGATGGATGAAGGACTTACTGGCATAAGCTCAGAGGAGGCATGCAGAGGGCTGGAGTGAGGTGGGACCCTTCCCTACCTTCCTGGCACTGCTCTTCATCACTGCTGTTGAGACAGTCGGGCTGCCGGTCGCAGACTCTGGACATGGAGATGCACGTGCTGTCCTCGTGGCATTGGAATGTGGCTCTGCAGACTGCGGGGGACAGAGCGTGGCAGGTGGGACGGGGCCGAGGGCCAGGCTGGAAACTGGCGCCGCCCCTGGAACACGCACTGTACCACACTGTACCCATCTCAAATCCTCCACGCTGGGTGCCTGGCTCTCACAGCAACTTGCTGAGACAGCCCCTCTCCCCTTCCATTACACTGGTGGTAACAGACCTGACATGACCTGTCACGGGTGACCTGGCTGAGCACCAGGAAAGGAGCCTCTTCCCAGCCCCCTGGTGGATTCCTCCGGAGGGGTGCACATCCCCCTCTCTGACCTCTCTCCCCATAGACTGAAAACAAGGGGTGTGCTAGAAGTGTCTCCTGCCTGGCCACCTGGATGGTGGCTGTAGGAGCAGGAGCCAGAATTTAGGAGAGAGCTATTGGTCTGGGGAAGCAGCAGGACCCTGAGCTGCACCTCAGGGCTAGGCAGGAAGCGTTGACAGCAGCCCCTCTGAGCTCCTGGTGTGGAACGGTAGGAGAATGCTCACCTTCCCTGAGGACCTCCCCCTTGGTGGCCCGGCCCTCTCCCCTCTCCCCGGCCACCCCTGCTCCTTTTGGGACACCTGGCCAGGGCAGATGGCTGATCAGGAGACCCAGCCTGTCGCTGGCACTGCCCCGTGGTGGCCCACTCTGCTTCCATCTTGTCCTCTTAGCGCAGTGGCAATCCCTCACTTCTGGGGTGCTCATAATTGGGGAGCGTAGCTCAGAGCAGTGCAGGGAAGCCGGCGGGAGGAGGGCGGGGCGGGTGAGCCTGCTCACCACAGTTCCTCTCATCCAGGCCATTGGGGCAGTCCTTGATGCCATCACAGGCTGGGACACACAAGCCATTCACAGAGCACAGGAACTCTCCCGGGCAGGCTGGGCACCCACAGACGGCCATGGAAACAAGGAAGGCACCGTTAGGATACGCACCCTCAGGCAACACATGCAGAGATGCATGCTCCTCTGTTCTCACACATGCATGGCAAGTGCCCACAGACATCTGCTTCTGGGCACCTGGGTACACAATGGTTCCAGGTACCCACATCCAGACACATGCACAAAACATGCCTGTGGATAGATGAGAGTGTATTTGCCTTTGAATACACATCGCAGCCTGTAGGTGCTACACCCAAAGCCGTGTGCATCTGTGTGCTCGTGTGCACACGCGCGCGCACACACACATACACACACACACACACACACGTAACGCAGTCCCTCCTGTCCAGGAGGCTGCAGGAGAGGCCGCAGGGGTTCAGGGACAGGGGCTGAGCTTTGCCTCCTGTACTCACGGTCTGACTGGTTGTACAAGCTGTAGTGCACCTGCACGCCGGGTCCCGTGAGCGAGATCTGGGATGTGAAGTTGATGGTGATGCCGGTGGAGGCTGCCACAGGGATCCTCTCAGCATAGGGCTGCAGGGTACGCAGGCCACACAGCCTGGGGGTGGGGGTGGGGGCCAGAGGTGACTCAGGGACACAGGGGCTGCTTTCCCAGTTCAAGGCAAAGCACAACCAGGGTCCATGTGTAGACAGGGCAGCCCCAAGCAATGGGGAGCTGCCGCGCCACCCACACTCCTTCTCTCTTGATTTCTACTCACTCTCAGAGCTATCTTCTAGAAAGCAGCCTGTCCCTTTGCTCCAGGGCCTTCAGTGCCCATCCCCCTCTCCACCCCCATACTTTCACAGTCTAGATTCCAGCCAATCACTGGTGAGCTGAGACTCTAGCAAGAAAGGGTTGTCCCTGAGGCTTGCTCCTCCTGCTCGTTTGATTAGGAAACGTTCACCTGGGTCTACCTGGGATCTGGCAACACCTTCCACAGGTCAGAAGAAGCAAGGGACCCTGGCTGCCCTGATGGGAGGGCTGTGCTGTGCTGTGTGGGGTGAGGGGCCGCTGTCTCCCCATCCGAGCACTGGCTGGGCTGGCGGGCTGGCTCCATAACCCTGGTGGGTTCTGGGACTCTCTGGGCTCCAGGGTCCTTTCTCTAGGACCCTGTTACAGAGTCCACGGGCTGCTCTCCAAGTAGGGGTCATCCAGGTGACCCCTTTGTCCCTGGGGGAAGACGCTCTGTTCAAGTAAGAGAAGATGGAGGGGGGCAGCTGCCACAAGGAAACAGATTCCCCAGAGGCCAGGAGGGAGACTTCCCATCTCTGGGCTGGGTCAGGGCACCCAAGAATCCTTCATATCGTGGTGGGGCCCTCCCCACAGAACAGCTGCTCATCCATCCCAAGTGCGAACGCCCCCCAGGGATGACCCCCAGGAAAGGGAGCACCCCACGAGCAAATAGGAATGACTGCCGGGGGGAGCTGTACTCCAAATGCAGGAAGGCCGAAATGGCCCCCGGATGGGAAACTAGAAAGAGCCAGGTAGGGAGTTTGCCCTGTACAGTGGGGCTGTCCATCACACAAACCCCTCCTCACCGCCAGCTGGCTGTCTGGTCCCTCAGAATTCCAAAACAGGCAGTGCACCAGTGGCTCACATTTATAATCCCAACTACTCAGGAGGATGAAATCTGAGGATTGTGGTTCAAAGCCAGCCTGAGCAGGAAAGTCCATGAGACTCTTATCTCCAATGAACCCCTCCTCCCCAAAAAAAGCATTCCATCACAAGAGGAGCACTTGACAGGCCAGAAAAAGATCCTGAGCCCTCATCAATTATTTCTGGAATTTTCTACTTACTATTTTTAGATCACAGCTTACCATAGGTACGAGAGACCAGAGCAACTACCATAATAAATATTTCAAAATGTTCTCGGGTTTAATAACTAACACTGTAACGATGGGCCTATCACCTGTCTAAGGAAAATCTGCTTTAGGAGAGCAATCATTTTAAAGGAGGTAAAAGGGTCAGGAGAGAGAAACTGAACCCTGAACCAGGGTTTCCTGCCCCAGGATCCCCACAGCCAGGCTGCACCCAACAGGGATGAGGCCCCACCAGGGGGCGCCGCAGAGCAAGCCTGGCCCCTGCCCTTTCCAGCTAAGAAAACAGCTTTTTTTTTTTTTTGCAGTCAGCTCTGACAAATCTAGAATTCCGAGAGGGTGGGTTCACTGTTCCCCACAGGGCCATATGGAACTTGTGGAGACACAAGGAGGTTTCAGAGCTGGTTTGAGGGAACAGAACATTTCAACCTGGATGAAGCGACATGGTTGCCCCATGCCAGGCTGGCATAGGCTTCCCACGGGACCCAACCCTGTACCCCAGCATCTTGTTCCCCAGACAGCCTTTGGGGGACACATGTCTTCTTAGTGGGAGACATACAAGAGTTCAAGGGCTATAGTGCCTAACTCACTCCGAGTCACTTAACCTGAAGAGGGCCTTTTTTACAGGCGGTCCACAGATGTGACATGATAACCGGGAGCTGCGGAATGCCTGGCGGGGTGAGAGGCCCCCCCCGGTTCACTGTCACCTCTCCCCCCTCCTGCCTCTCCTAGACAAGCAGCAGAGATGCCCTGAGGAAGTAGAAAACTATGGGGTGGGTGGCTGGCTGGAAGGGTGGGAGGGGAGTGGGAGGAAGGGGGGTGCACAGGTGGAGGGACAGTAAGGTCAGGGCAGCAGCGCTGACCAGGGGGCAGCGGCAACACCCGGGGGGCCAGCACACTGACCATGGTGCCGCAGAGCCGAGGTGGAGGGCTGGCTCTGCCACCCGACACATCGGGTGTGACCTTGGGTACGTGACTCAGCCTTGGCATGACAGGGTGACGTCCCCACCCCCAGCCGATGTTCCAGGTAGGACCCGAGCTGGCGGTTTCTAGGAAAACTTGTGCTGACACGGCCAGCTGCAGGCCCAGCCCCGGCTGCCGCCAGTGCCATCCTCAGCATGGGCACCAGACATGGTGTAGCTACAGGTGGTTGCTGGCCACCCAAGGGCTTGGGGGAGCAGAAGGGTCAGGCCGGCCCCAGGGGGGCTCCCGTGGGCCTGGGGAGGGGGTGGCTGCAGCTCTGTCTGACCTCATGGCTGGCAGTGATGGAAATGATCGGGCAGATCACAAGAGAAAGACGTCACAGCAGAGGAAGCAGGCGAGGGGGGGGGTTCCGGGAAGGGGGTAAGCCTGAGCCACGGGGGAGAGAGGGTTCTGGGAAACCAGGGGGCCAGAAGCTACATCTCAACAGCACAAGTCGCTAAAGGGCGCCGGGGCTCTGTCTGGCTACGTGGAAACAGGAAGTCAGGAGAGGAAGACCAAGGACTCAGGGCAGCAGGTGAGGTGCCCAACCCGCCTTCCTTATCACTACACTGCCAGCTGCTCAGGGAGGCTCAGACCCCTCTGCCGTGATGATGGCTCCCGCCTCCCCACCCCCAAAGCCCCTCCCCACGCGGCCGCCCCCGTCCACCACCCACACAGCTGATTTTCCAGCAAGTGCTAGCTCATTCACAGAACTTTCCAGCATCCAGCCACATGGGGTGATCATGATCAAACCCCACGGCACCCCAAGGAGGGCCGGCCTGGGGCTTCCGAAACTGAAGGTGGCCACTTGCGTCTTCCCTCCCATGCCAGGCACCGGGTGGATGAATGCACGGATGGATTTACCCAACGGGTCTGTTACAAAAGCCAGGGCGGCTCTGTCTTACCATGTGACGCCCTGGCCATGTGATGCCAACCCAAGGCCTCACCCGGAGGCTGGGCAGATGCCAGCTCTGGGCTCCTGAACTTCGTGACCTCTGCAGCTGTGAGGCACACAAACCTCTGTTCCTAACACACGACTCTGTCTCTGACATTTTGTCCTCGCCACAGAAAGCAGACTTGGACGCTGCATCCGCTTCCCGTGCCTTGCTGAGGCCAAAGGAGACGGTAATGCCTTTAGCTCCAAGCCTGCCGGGTGCTGCTGGAGAGCCCGTCAGCAGCACCACGCGGAGCTGGGCCGTGTCTGGGCCGGCGCGGGAACTAGCTTTTTACTGTTTTTCACTCTTTGATGTTCATGCCTGGAATCTGGGGCCTGATGCATGCTGGGCAGGTGCTCCACCACTGAGCCACGCCCAGCCCTCACCCTCGCCTTGGACATGAGTCCCCTCCTCCCCCCCGCCCCCCCCCCCGCAGCCAGGAGAGGTGAGTCCTTGCCCAAGTAGGAAGCAGAAGTTCTGGAATGTGGGTTCCTGTCACACTTACCCCCACAGATGACAGGGGTGCCCAGAGTTCCAGCAGAACCCCGATGGCCAGACTCCTATGAGCATTGTTCACCACCCCAGGGGGAGGCGAATGCTGCCTGGCCTCACCCTGCCACCCCCGCAACCCTGCCATTGCACCCTGAAATCCATCCCCAGCTTAAAGGCAGAGAAGACAAGGATAGACCCTAGCCCTCCCTAGGCTTCCGTTCCCCTCCCTGTTCAGTGGCGAGGACTAGGCTGGATGTCCAGGCCATCACACACGGTTCAGATCAGAGGGTCAGAAATAGTGGGGATGGGGGAGACTTCCTCCCCCCCTCCCCCCGCTGGAATGGAACTTGGGCCTCTGGCTCCACCTCAACCCTTGGTTAACTTTTAATGAAGATCCTCCCATCCGAGTTCCACATTAAAACTCTTGTGATGCACGCCTGTAATCCCAGCTACCTGGGAGACAGAGGCAGGAAGATGAAGGCCCAGACAGCCCTGAGTAAGAACTAGGAACCTTGCTGGAAAAATAACTAAAGCAAAAAATGGACTGCAGGCATGAATCAGGTGGTAGAACGCCTGCCTCGCAAGCACATGGCTCCAGAATTCAAACCCAGTAATGGCAAAAAAAAATTATAAGCAACAGCAACAACAAAATCCACCCTATCACTGCCTCTGGGGAGCCCCTCGCCCCGATCCTCGCCAGCTCCTCCCAGCTACAGGCCCCATGTGGCAGCAAGGGTGACCCACGCACGTGTCACTGTCTGTGGTTGGAGACGACACAGGCCCGACTGTGGCCTCACCTGGTGCCTGCTCTTCCTGGAACCCCCCCCCCACACCCTTCCCTAGGGAGGTGACCATTGCTGATGCCGGTGCTGGGCACAGAGTCCCCTGAAGATCAACTCTGCAGAGCCCGGTCCCCATCACCGCTCCCCACAGGGCTCTGAGACACCAGAGCGAAGGACACAGCGCAACTCTGCACCTCCATTCACAGAACCTGCGTCACGGGCCAGCTCCTGTTACTCCGGACTTGACCCAGCGGGGTGAGCCCCACACCGCTCAGCCTGGGTGAGGGTGAGGGGCTGGGCATCCACGACAGGCAGGGTGGCCCTGACACCTTGGTTCTGGCTGGGCCTTTGAACATACAAGTGACAGTGCAGCAGCAATACACAGAATCCTAGAAAGCTCGAGCCTTCCAAAGAGGCTCAAAATTTGTGAAGCCAAGAAATCAAGCCATCTACCGTTGCGTTGTAAGTTCACCCGTCAGAGCCCGAGGCCACACATGGGAAGGGAGGCAGAGCGGCTGCCTCCAGCCTGGACTCCCCACTGGCAAGGTGAGCCTTCACACCTGGGGCCGGCCCCCCTCACCTCACCCCTGCTCAGCAATGGCAGTTTCAGACTCCCCCTCCTCCCCATACTTCTCCCTCCCCCACAGTGGGATCCGGGCCCCTCCTTCCAGTCCTCCTGCCCCTCTTGTCCGCTCCCCAGTGGCCGCCACCCCTTCTCCCTTTGGCCAATCCACAGAGCGTCCAGCGTGCGCACATGGACGGGTGGTGCCTCCCAGAATTTCCTAGTTCCCTCCACTCCCAGCAGAGGAGAGATGTCTGAGCCCCTGCCCACCCCCCTTTGTCCTGCAGGGGAGGGGGGCAGGGACCAAAGCTCCTAAGCTGGGGTCTGTCTCTGCTGTGCGGAAGCACAGGAGCTCTACAGGCCGTGAGGGGCTGTGACCGAGGCCGCGGGTACTCTGCGTCTTGGCCCCGCCCATCATCTCCACAGACTCCATGTCAGGGTGTCTGACGGGCTCAGCACCCAGGTGAAGCGGCCAGCCCACCCTGACTACAATGCCACTCAAGCCATCAATGTGTGCCTCAGGCCTCTCAGAGGCCCTAGGAGGAGAGTTGGGGCCAGAGACTGAGTCCAGCATCTCCACAGCTGGCCCCTGGGGCCTGGCCTTGGGCCCCGGCGGAAGAGGGGGATCAAGGAGCCCCTCGGTGTACCTCCTGTCCTGGATAATCCACTGGCCCTGCGTACAGGGCAGGTCGTACTTCTGCCTCCGCAGGGCATAGGCGTCAAACCACAGGGCCAGGCCGTAATCCAGAGATGGCACCTGGGAGAGAGTGGCAGGTCCCCACGTGACCCTCGGCACCAGGGCAGGTTGGGGCACCCACCTTCCCAGACAGCACAGAGAGAAGGTAGACCACCAGAACAAACAGGCATCGCTGTGGTGCACAGGAGACCCTGGTCTCGGCGGACATGGACAGGACCCCTCCCCCGCCCGTCCAGGCCCCAGGAAGGCACTCTGGGCACAGGGTGGCGATCTGGAGGAGGCGGGGCTCACCGTGAGATGCCAGGAGCAGTGGGTGCTGGGCGAGTAGTAGCTGGGGAAGTAGGGGGTGCTGAGGACACCCTGCAGGTCCAGGCGGCCCTCCAGGGTCAGGTTCACCTGGCAGGCTGGGCAGGAGAATGGTCAGCAGGTTAGGCCGAGCCCCTGGGCCCACCCCACCATGCTGCCCATCAGGCTAGGGTCAGCGAGCACCCTGGCACCCCACTGCCTGAATGGCCAAGTGTGTGATCCGGTGCGACCGTGTGAGGGCAGCCTCAGTTTCCTTATCTGCAAAATGGGGACCCCGGAAGTGCTCCATAACTATCAGCCACTGATGGTGGCCCCGCACGGAGCAGTTCACAGGTGGGTTTGCCAACTGGCCAGCCTCAGCTGTGGCAGCTGGGGAGGGAGTCTGTCTCCTTTTCTAAGACAAGGAGGGCGAAGGAGGCTTGGCGGAGTCAGGCCTAAGGCTGCCAAGTCCCCTCACCGCCTCCGCTCCTGTCTGTGCCAGAGAAACCAGGAGAGGCCAGCTGGGGGTCATGGCTGGACCTCCTAGCATTGGCCTGGAAGGGAGGGGCACTGGGAAGGAAGGGGCGGGGCGGGGAGGGGAGGGAAAGCATGCCTCCCTTCCACAGCTCCAGAAAAGACTCTGCCAGCCCAGGAGCCAGCAGGGCACAGAGTGGGGTGGGCAGGTGGAGGGCCTGTGGGGTCTGGGGAAAAGCCACGGGTGGACATAGGAAGGGGAGATCTGCTCTTGACACCTTCTCCAAGGGCTGAGGATGGCCTGGGGCTGAACCTGCCAGTTCTCAGGCCTGCTGCAGACAGACAGACAGACAGGGCCGGCAGGGAGGAGGAGAGAGTAAGAAAGAAGCAGGGATACAGTGAGAGGAGGGGAGGGAGGAGAGAGGGGAGAAAAGAGGAGAAGAGAGAGGAGGCCAAAGGTTGGATGGGGGGAGGGGCATGAGGAAGAAGATGGGAGAAGTTTCTTATGGGAGCAGGCAGCAAGCCAAGGAGCTTCTAGAACCTTCTCTCTCCTGAGAGTGTGTCTTTTGTCCCACCCCTGCTCCCCTCCCCAGGGACCCCTCACCCTGGAAGGCCACAGGCTGCACAGAGAGCGTGAAGGGGTCTAAGTAGCTGTACAGGCCTTTCTTCCACACCACAGCCATGGTGGCACCTGACGCCAGGACTTCCAGCACGGGCTCCTGACGGCTGCAGCCATAGACCCTGGAGGAATGGAGAATGGTTCCAGCGAGGCCCAGGTCTGCGCAAGGAGGGGGCAGCGAGAGCCCCACCGAGCCCCCAGGAGGGTTGAAGAGGGTACACAGGGCCTGTACCCCTGGTCGGTCCACCTTCTCTGAGTCCTGGGGACCAGCTGGAGGCCCTCTGAAGGTCAACCAGCTCCCCAGAAAGAGAGGAGCAGACTCCAGGCTTGGTGCTTACAATCCAGCTGTGGCAGTGACCTTGTCCCGCGGGTCCCCCAGGCTAATCAGTCTCCTGGCAAGGAGACCCGGCTGCCGTCCTCATGGGCTACCCATCTTAACCCCTGACCTTTGGGGCTAGGTCAGGGAGAGAACATGTGTGTCTGGTGCCTAGGGATCCCAGGACCCCCCCAGCATCTACTCTGAGCTTGGTTCCTGGGAGACTCAGAAGAAGCAAGCAAGGCTAGCATGTTGGCATCCCAGAGTAGCTGAAGTCCCATGTCAGCCGTGATCGACTGTCTCCCCGGCTTGCTGAGGTCAACTGCTTGCTTTCCAGATGGACAAGCTTAGGCCCCACCTATCACTGGCAAGGAGAGGCATGTGCTGGACCCCTCCCACACATGTGGGTGCTCCCCACATGCCAGGGGCGTCCTAACTCTCCCATCCCTTTACCTAAACAGACCAAGATGCAGGAAACTGGCCACCCTGGCTTCACAGCTGTCTCCTGGTCTGGCCAAAGGCATCCATGGGAGAAATAGAGGCATCCATGGGCGAGTACCTGAGCCCCTCCACGAGCCTCAACTCTGCACCCCAGGAGCCTGGCAGAGGATCAACCCCCCACTGGGGAACCTGCCCTCACCGCTACCTTTTCCATCTTGCAGTGGTAGCCACAGACCCTGTCAAAGCCCTCTCCCCATTCAGCCTTCAGCACTGACCTGCTCCTCCCCACCAGCTCAGCCCACCTCCCAACCTCAGCTTCCAGGAAGGGGAAACCCTACGGCCCTGTTGGGCCTGAGACTGGCTGCAGGAGATCTGACCAGTGTGCTTGGAGAATGAATGATGCTCAGGGGAAAACCGGGCTGTGTGGTTGTAGAGAGTCTGACCTTCTGCAGTAATCTTGTCAGTACCTGCACGTGTAGCCCATTTCACTGCTTCCCAGATTCCTTTACCCAAACTACCGATCTTACTGCTTCCTGGTACCCTGTTATCTACCTCTTGGAATCTGCCCCTTTGTTTGTTTGCTTGTTTTTATTTTTGCCAGTCCTGGGGCCTGAACACAGGGCTTGGGTGCTGTCCCTGAGGTTCTTTTACTCAAGGCTAGCACTCTACCACTTGAGCCACAGCATCACTTCCAGCCTTTTTTGTGATTAATTGGCAATAAGAGCCTCATAGACTTTCCTTCCCAGGCTGGTTTGGAACCATGATCCTCAGCCTCCTGAGTAGCTAGGATTATAGGCTTGAGCCACCATTGCCTGGCTTGAATATGCCCTTCTGCTCCATTCCCTTCTAGAACAATCTGACACTATAAAAGCAGAGGGCCTGGAGACTTCTTTGGTTTAACCATGTCTGCCAGTTATACCCGTTCCTCACCCTATGGGAGTATTGGAATATTAATTAATATTAAAATATTAAATATGAGCTACCACTGTATGGAGATTTCTTCATCCATTACCTAGGTATCTGTTGGTTGGAACTGGCACCAGGAGATCCAGGAGGCCCCTCAACTTTGTGGGGGGCCTCAGCTCTTACTATTGAGGACTCTCTGCAGTAACTTTCACCAACTCTTGTAAAGGAAGTATAGAGCTCAGAAATGAGGAACGGGGTTAAGACTAGGTGGTGCCCCTCTGCCCATTAAAGTCTTGTTGGCCCCAACACAGCCCTGGGGTGCGAGTTTGAGGACCCTAGCCACCCCCCACAACACATACACAAGGGAGTGATGCTGGAGTCCCCATGAACAGGGGGATCTGGAAGCAGGCTGAGGGAGCGCACTGGAAAGCCCCAGGAGAAGCCTGGAAATCAGATGGCGCCCAGAGCCTCTGAGCTTCTCACACACCAGCCAGATCAGGGTCACAGGAGGCAAGGAGCGGGGCCCTGGGGCCTCAGAGCTGGATTCTCAAAGGCTTGGGGAGCATGGTTCCCGGCTCACATTAAGGAGAGCTTTAATCTGCACATACAGAATCTTCTCCCTCCATCTCCTGCAAGTTGAATACACCCCCCCACGCCCTTGCCCACCCCCCACCCCCCGCCAGCAACAGCAGGTCCTTGCCCACCCCCCATCCCCCGCCAGCAACAGCAGGTCCTGTGCCTGGCACAAAGTATACAGCCACCATTGCAGCCTGGCCCATCTTCTGCAAGACCCTAGAGGAGAAGGGGGCCAGACCCTGGGCCCAAGGCCACTTCCAGCCCATCCCTTTGCCTTACCCCCTGCCCTTCTGTCCTCACCCCATACTCCATGTCCCAGGGCCTGACTCCTCTGCTCATGACCTTTCAATGGCTCCACTTACCAACTGCTGAACTCCACACTGCTCCGGTATTGCTGGGTCCCAACTAGACCATCTAGAACGATGGTGGTAATGGCGGGCATTGGCTGTACCTGAGGAGGGTGGCACTGACCCTGGCAGGTGCACCCGTGTCCCAGTTGAGACAACCAAGGCTGGGGCAGGGAGGGGGGGGGAGGCAAAGCCCTGTGCCTCCTAGGAAGCCACAGAGGGAACTGAAGGTCCAGACTGCTGCTAGACTCTGGAGAACTCCAACAGGCCGGAGGGCCCCACAGCCTCAGCCTTAGAACAACTGAGGCTTAGGAAGGGGAATGGGGTGCCTGTGGCACATCACCCTTTCCAGGCTCCCCTTTTCCTCCCCTCTAGGCTAGATCCCCAGCTCTGAGGTCACTACCCCGGCCTCAACGCCCTGAATGTGACCTCTGACCCCCCAGGTCCCTCCATTGTCTGCCTCAGGACTCACGAGGTGATGAGCCGCTTCTCTAGGGGCCCGGCCACGTCGTACATGGCCAGGCGGTCTCGGCACTCAGCCAGCATCCACTCGAGTCGCAGCTTGAGCATGAGGTCCTCGGGGCCCTGCAGGTGCCACAGGCAGCTGGAGGCCAGTTGATCGGGCCCCTTCAGCCGGAGGGCCTGGCCCCGGCCCACGTAGGTGTAGCGGTAACAGCCTGGAGCGGGGAGGGACAGACCCCAGAGGGAAAAGGCAGACACTGTTAGGCCAGGATGCCAGGAGAGGGATGTCACCAGCGTGCCTCTCCATCCATTCCCTCATCCACGCACTCCTCCACAGTCAATCATTCACTCACTCAGCAAGCTCACTCAACTCCGCATGCCACATGAGCCCGGAGAGAGGGAGGGCTGGGCGCTGGTTGGAGGACAATAGCAGATAAGAGCCAAGGCAGGCAAGGAGGACTCTGGAGGCAATGGCTCAGAGCACGGCCTGAGGGTCACAGTGTGAGCAGAGGCTACATCCAGAACTTCAAGGGCCCTGAGTACCCAGCATGCATTGCAAGGCGAGCCTGGCCTGGAGGAAGAACTCAGAAAGCCATCCCAGAGGGTCCCAGTCGTCACCTGGCCCTGAGCCACTGTGCCCAGGGGCTCCAGTGGGCACTAAGACAGGCACAGAAGGATGTCCAGAGACATGGGGATACCCACAAATCAGAGGCAACACGGTGCAGGCCAAGCCACACTCGCACCCACGCACGAATGTAAGCAGGCGGATGGGAAGCTGGGCCCGCAGAGCTGCAGCTGGTCCTAGCTTCCTTCCAGTCTCTACCTCAATTTCAATTCCCACCAGAGCCCAGCAGGGCTGTCCTGGGGTGATCCCAGGCTGACCACGCTAACTGCTGCCTGGGACTTCCAAAGGAGCCATTTCAAAGCAGGCAGACTAGACTGAGACTGTAAAAGACATCGAATCTGCATTTGCTGAGACGCACCCAGTTCTAACGTGGGCTTATTAGCTAACAGAAGGTAGCAGCCAAGCTTGACAGCCCGGTAGAGTCTCTTGTCTCTTCCTCTTTCTGTCCCTTGGATTCCAGGAAGGACAGGACTGAGTGACAGTATCTTAATGACAAAAGGATCAAAAACTGTACCCAGAGCCTGGCAAGACAGAGCTTCCTCTTCCCTCCCGCCTCCCCCAATGAGGCCGGTGACCTGGAATGCAGACAAAGCATCTTCTGGGAACTAGACAGCCCCCTCCAGTGCACCCTCTGCCCTGCCCCTGTACCTCCTCTGTTTGAACCTAAGGCTGCCTCTGCACCTAAAGATGAGCTGAAGCACTCACTCTGCCTCTCCAGGTGGTGGCAGGGAATGGCTGGACTGCCATGCAGAATGTGTGGAGTTGGGCTCCTGGCCTAGAACTTTGTGACAGGGCCTCAGACTCCCATAGCCCGGCCCAGGAGGAAGCAGAGGTCTCCTTGGAACTCACAAGAAGGGCCCAGGGCAGGGCTGGGCTCTGGACTCCCTGCTTCCTTGTCTGCACTCTGGCCAGTATTTCTCAAGGTGCTCAGCCACCTTGATGGGCTTGGATTTACCCCCCCCCCAAGCCCATCAGCACATCCCGAGGCTGCAGGCTGAAGCGAAGACCTCCGAGCCCCAGGGGAGCTCCCTGCACTACAACAGGACAGTGCCCAGTCTGCATTTTTTAAGTTTTGGCTGTAGTTGTGCTTGAACTCAGGATCTTTTGAGTCTGCTAGGCTGGCGGGATAGTGCTGAACCATGCCTCTAGCATTTTCTGAGGGTTATTTTAGATCTAGGGCCTCACTGCTTGCCCGGGCACCTGCTAGAATCACCATGTGCCTTCTTGGGCTGGCTGCCATGGGCCACCATGTCCAGCTTCACTCCCAGGGGGAAAGAGTCTTGTGAACGTCTCTGCCTGGGTTGGCCGGGACCTGTAAACCTCCTGATCACAGCTTGTCATGTCACTTGGGTTGACAAGCTCATGGCCACTGCACCCAGCTATAGGTTGAGAAGCGTCGGGGCTGGGAGGGAATCCCATTAAACTTTTCTAACTTAAATCTTGATTCCCGGCCTTGCAAAAGTAGCTAGGATTATAAGGATTATATAGAGGTGTGAGCCACAGGTAACTACCTGACTCCAGTCTCTGATTTGATTTTTTTTTTTTGGGTCCAGTCGTGGGGCCTGAACTCTGGGCCTGGGCGCTGTCCCTCAGCTCTTCAGCTCAAGGCTAGCACTCTATCACTTGAGCCACAGCACCAAGTCTGGCTTTTTTCTTTTTGCTTATGTGGTGCTGAGGAATCAAACCCAGGGCCTCAGGCATGCAAGGCAAGCGCTCTGCCACTGAGCCACCTTCCCAGCCCCTTGATTTTTTTTTTTTTGGAAGTTGTGCCTTGGTCGCCAGCATGCCCTTCCACCAACCATAGCAGTAAGTGTGCACGTGATTAGCAGGTCCGGAGAAGGGAAGAGCAGGAAAGGTCTCGCTAAGCTTTCCCCCTGCCTCTCTCTGAAAGGGTTGGAATGCTCCCTCCTGCCTCCACTCTGGGTGGAAATTCCAGACGGTATAAAAAGAATGGGAACATTCAAGGGCTTGTGTTCAGGACAACACGGAAGTGTTGCCCAGCAGTGCACTGCACAACTCCAGGAGTCTACAGACCACTTCATGGGCAGCACCCTAGCTTGTGCACCAGGATAACCCAGCCGCTCGACCTAACAGGCAACACACACGTCCACATACAAGACACACACTTGTTCACGCCAGCACCGCCAGCCTTGCTCTGAGTCCTTTGTCCAGCTCACCTGGCCTGGCCTGGTCTAGGGCTCCCAGGATCCACAATAGAAGCCACATGTCCCCACCCCACCCCCCAAAAAAAAGAGGCCAAGGAAAACTTCAACACAAAGGAAAGTAGGAAAGGGAGAAACTCAATAAATAAATAAAAGTCGCGTACCCAGCGTGGAATTCAGCTCAACTATGTCTTTCACGCTGGTTTCTGTTAAAAAGGAAAGGGACAAACAAATAAGAACGGAACATAAAGTAAAATGCAGTGAAAAATAAAAAACGGTGTGTGGCAGATCAGGGGATCAGAGCCAGGCTGGTCTGAGACTGAGTATGAATGCCTCCACCCGGCTCTCTGGCCTGGCTCTCCTGCTGGGGTGTCCTAAACACCTCCCACACACAGCCTCCCCTGTCTCGCAGGTCCACACGTGTCCCCCTCCCAGTACTGACCGAGGATCACCAGGCCCTCGGGGTCCAGCTCGTACTCCTCCCTGTAGGAAACAGGGGCCGAGCTGTTGGCCACAGATAGCAGCTCCTCCACCAGCAGCGTGTGCACCACCTCGGGGCTCAGCATGGGCCGGCGGTGCTCCGGCATTTGGAGAATGAACCAGAAGAAGCAGGTGAAGGGCCCCTCCCTAGGACAGGCAGATGGGAGGGACAGAGGCTGGAGGAGACTTCGGCTTCTCCTGCCCGGCTCTGCAGGGCAGGGGCGGGGAGAGGAACCGACCATGGCCCGGGCCTCATGAGTGTTTCCAAGCCCCATATTTGACTCTCCCCACCCTCACTACAGGAGAGGAAACTGAGGCACAGGAGGTCTGCTTGGATGCCATAGATCATGCAGGGAAGGGCTGAACCTGAGGCCCAGGCTGTCCATCAGCCCCTCCCACCCTGGCCTCAGCTATGGCTTGCCAGGCCCATCTGTGCCCACCACCACCACAGCACACCAGTCTGTCCACCAACCCCCCCCCACCCCATGCCTATGCTTCACACGGGGAAACTGAGCTCAGAGAAAGGGGGCCGTAGGCAGGAAGCAAGCTCCCTCTCAGTCCTTCAGTTTCTCCATTTGCAGCAGTGCCTGAGGCCTCTTCTGACTCATGCCCTGGGGACTGAAGTTGGGGGGGGGGTGCTGGGCGGGGACAGCTCACCCGAAGGAGTAGACAGAGCTGGAGTTGTAGAAAGCGCCCAGGCGGGTGCTGAAGATGAGTTCCTTTAGCTGCAAGGAGGATTGCACCCCGCTAGTGACCTGGCCCCCTCAGATTCCCCCCCATCCTACAAACCTCATGCCTGGTCCCCTTCCCCGTTCCAGGCCAGGCTGTCCCTCCCCCTCCCCATGGGCACCGCTGCAGCTCCCACCTTCACCCAGCCCCCTCTTCTCCCTCCAGGGACCCAGGCACAACCAGCTCTTCTTAAAACCCTAATGGTACCCACAGCCTCATGATGGGGTTCCAATGCCAGCGTGCTACCCAGACCCGCCCTGCCTAGCTGTCCAGTCTCCCGGTGCCTAAACGGAGCTGTGACCCTGCGAGCACCCCTACCAGGCCCCTGCTGCCCCTCTCTCCAGTCCCCCCTCCCCATTGCTTACCATCTTCTGGGCTTTGGCACTTTCACCGCGGAAGGCGCTGGACTCCCTGCGGGCCAGGTCCTGGGAAAAGTGGCGATTGAGGACCCGGATGCTGCCGGCGTACACCTGGCTGACCGTCACCTCCGCCTTGTACCCTGCCCAGGAAGGAACCACCCACTGGGTCACCACCCAGGCCACGGACAGAGGGGACACAACTCCACCCAGCCTCCCAGGCACCAACCACATTGTCATTGTCACCAACCACAGGGGCATCTCCCCTTGATCTGAAGACAGATCCCATTCTCTGCTGGCAGGAGAGAGATCCACACTGGATGGTGTCTCTAAGGCTCCCACGAGACACTGACAGCCAGTGACAGAGCCAGAGAACAGGTGGCGTTGAGCTCAGGACTGCCACATGGGCCCAGAAGGTCACAGGGTTGTGGGTTGGCTCCTCTGTGCTGCCCCCACTCACAAAGTTGTCGGGGTACATGGAGTATATTCATAGAACGTGAGCTGGGTGAACGGGGAAGATGTGAATTGGGAAGAGGAAATGTGCAGAGGTCCTGAGGCTGAGGGATCATGATGATGATCAGGACTATAAAAGCTTAATTGGTGGCGGGGGGGGATTCACATGAGGCCACACTGCCCCCAGTGCTGGAGTTTCACCCCCAGGACAAAGGAATCTAAGAAGGGCTTAAGTCAAACATGTCACTACGTTTCCAACTTGCAAAGACTGGCTGATAGAAAGAATAGATTCAGCCTGGTGCTGGTGGCTCATGTCTATAATCCAACTAACTAGGAAACTGAGAGGCTGAGATAGGAGTTTCCCAGTTTGAAGACAACTCAGGCAGACATGGTTAACTGCCAGTTAACCAGCAAAAAGCTGGAAGTGGAGGTGTGGCTGAAGTGGTAGAGTGCCAGCCTTGAGTGAAAGGTGAGAGTGAGAACACAGGGTCCTGAGTTCAAGCCCCAAAACTGGTGCAAGCATGCGTGCGCACGCATACACACACACACGCACACACGTGTGTGGACCTATAGCCCTTACTGAAGAAATGTTGGGTTTTTTTTTTGTAGTTGTTCAAACCTGCTGTGTGTACAGACTGGTTTTTGGTTTCTGTTTTGTTGGTCATGGGGCTTGAACTCTGGGCCTAGGTGCTGTCCCTGAGCTCTTCAGCTCAAGGCAAGCACTCTACCACAGTTTAATGAACTTAGAAGTACATCAGTGTAGCAATAAGAAACAAAAAGCCCAAAGCTGTGAAATCAGAGAAGTTGGGGTTCAATATGGAGGCGAAGAGAAGGTGGATGGGTCAGTCGTGCAGATGGGTAAAGTATCCCAGGCAGAGGGACTGGCAAGTGCAAAGGCCAGGAGGCACAGCTTTGCTCCATGGGGCTTCAGAGCAGCACAGAGTGAGCGAAGAGGGGGGAGCAGGAGGCCAGCTTGGGGGGAAGCAATGCGGGTGGAGGGCTCTGGTTTGGCTGCGTTGGAGGGACCCTGGGGGTGGTGGAAAGGCAGGAGTAAGGCAGCTGGTTTTATAAAGCAATCCCTCAGCTGTTCTGTGGAGAAAGATCCACAGAGGAAGGAGGGGACGGAGGAAGCGGAGGTCTTGAGGAAAGGGCTGGAGGGAGAGGAGGGCTGGGGACCCCGCCTGCAGCTGCTGGGGGGGTATGCAGCGGCCTGGACAGGGTGAGGAAGCCCCCAGAGCCCCTCCCGGACGGCGCTGCACCTGGGGCGGAGGGGCCCTGCAGGTGGCTCTCCTGGAGGACCCGCGGGAAGCCCCGGAATCCCCGGGGCGGGAGAGCCTGGCAGGAGGACGGCACTCCCGGGGGAGCGCGCTTCCGGGGTGCACAACGCACGCAAAGGGCGTGGTGACGTCCAGGAGGTGGGGTTCGAGCAAGGAGCTACCGCTGGGAGGGGCGGAGCAAAGCAGAGGAGGTGAAGCACGCATGGGAAGAGGGCGGAGCCCGCGCGGTGAGTGGGCGGAGCCCGAGCGGAGGCGGAGCAAGCGCAGAGAGGCGGAGCACGCGTGGGAGAGGGCGGACCCCGAGAGGGGGCGGAGCAAGCGCAGAGGGAGAGGGAGCCCGCGAAGAGAGGCAGGGCAGAGCC
>NW_012267295.1:4220180-4276202 GCF_000151885.1 Dipodomys ordii | reverse complement strand
CCTCCGCGGGCCCGCGCCGGCCCCAGCGCCCCTCGGCGGGCCTGGGATCCCCCCCGAGGCCGAGCCGGCCCTCCTGGCTTTCCCAGCCCCTCAGCCCCCTGCACCCCGGTGCCTGCCCTTATCACCAGCGCCTTCACGAGCTGCCGAATCGCGAGGGGCAGGGGCTCAAGAATCAATGACCGGGTGGATGAGTGAGTGAGTGAATGAGGAATGGCCAGATGGATGAACGGGTGAGCGAATGGATGAATGGATGAACGAGCGAGTGAATGAGCAAGTGAATGAATGACTGAACAAGTGAGCGGATGAGCAAATCAATGGATGAACCAGTGAATGAGTGAATGAGCAAATCAATGGCTGAATGGATGAACGAGTGAATGAGCACATGAATGACCAAGTGAACAAGTGAGTGAATGAGCAAATGAATGACTGAATGAACGAATGAATGGGTGAGCGAGTGAGTGTCTGAGCAAATAGAGGAGTGACACCGAGTGAACGGCCGGGCCAGTGGGTGCGAATGAGTGGCTGAAGCTACAGCCACGGTATTCAGGGAGCCTTTCCCCAGCGTGTGCTCTACCTCAGTCAGTACAGACGCCATCATTCTGAGAAAGACACCAGCTGCTCCATCCAGAGCATGGCGAGAGGAAGGAAAGAGCACCAAGACTGCTCCTGAGACTCCAGGCGACCGAGTGAGGGCCACAACACCAGGAAAAAGGGCCCAAGTTAGGGAGCCCCCCCTCCCCACACAAGGCCTGCTGCTGTTCCAGTAATCCCCTTTTTCCCCCATTCAAACAGCCCTGGAGACCAGAGGTCACAGCGCTGTGGTGCCCTCCCCAGAGGAGCACACAGGCTGGGCTCAAGTGAGCAGAGGCACTAATTGGTATCAGGCACCAGCAGTGCCCCTGGGCCTCCTGCGTCTGAGCCAGCTGGGCTGGCTCGCAGCCTCAGGGGCCACCTGGAGGAGCTGGCTGGCAAGGGCCAGCCGTGTTTACCCTCCCTGGATGTGAGAGAGCCCTCCATCTCCAGCTGGTGGAAGCAGGAAGCAGACCTCCAGCCCCTCGGACACAGCCCAGCGCGCCCACCGCATGGGTACACAGGCAGCTCAGGAGTGGAAGGGCCTTGCCCAGGATCAGTCAGGGAGTGGCTAGACATTTCGGGACTTCAAACCTGCCCTGCTGTGCACCCCACAGCCACCCCTCCCTGGGTGACCAGGTGAACCCACATAGTTACCTAGGAAGTACCAGAGTATCACCCCCGCCGATGCCAGTGCCGCCAGGGCCAGCCACAGCGGCGCCAGGCGGAGGTAGTCCCGGGCCTTCTTCTTGGTGTCCTTGGTGCCCCTGAACATCCCCTCCGGCTCTGCTTCCTCTCCATCACCTCCATCGCCCTGTCCGCCTGCCGCCTGGCGGGCCTCAGCCCAGGGCATCCTGGTAGGAAACAGCAAAGCTAGGAGCCAGCCTGGCACTTTTTGATGGGGGCCTTTGCTGAGCTTTGGCCCAGGTGGGCCCAATCCCACCCTCACATCGCCCCCACCTTTCCCTCCCTGTAGCGCCTCTGACCCAATAGCCACAGACAGAAGTGGAGCACATGGGTAGAAGATTCCATCAGCCTGCCTCAGTTTCCCCTATGTGCACAGTGTGGCCAGTGGGCTCCTCATAGCACCTTTCCCTGGAGCCCTGAGCTTGCCCTGTGCCGGGCCAGCCTCTGTCTCCCCACTCTCTTAGTCTCTTGAGCCCGAGGAAGGGAACAAAAGCCAATGTCCGCTTTAATGACCTCATTAATCCATGAGTCACCCAGGGAAGCTAGGCTACTGTCCCCATGCGATCCTGTTCCTCAGCCTGGCACCTCAGACACCTTCTCCCATGTAAGCCTCCGAGTACCTCTGGGTGCTCTGCCTCTACCGAGGAAACTGGGCCAAGCGTATCCTAGCAACAGCGTGGTCCAGGGATTTCCTGGCCTCATCTTCCCAGTGTGGTCCTGAATTCTGACAGATGAAGAAGCTGAAGCCCAGAGAAGCTAAGTCTCTTGTTCAATATCACACAGCAACAGGTGAGGGTTGGGGGTTAGGAGCTGAGACAGGCTGCTGTCCACCCCATCATTACCACACATCCAGTGTACACAATGCCGCTTTGACCCCTGAGACTGCTTTGGGACAAGCCTTCAGAAGTGTGGGGACCCTTCCTAGGCCACTTGCTGCCAGGATCCCCAGACCCAGGGCCCCCAGCTAGTTAAGCTTCCTCTGTGGTGGCCCTTGATCCATCAACCTCATGTCTAGCCTTGGCCTTGCCTCTATTTGAGAAAGATCTGGCTGTAGCGGGTGCTGGGGACTCAGGCCTGTAACCATAGGTATCCAGGAAGCTGAGATCTGAGGAGCATGGTTTGAAGGCAGCCTGGGCAAGAAAGTTTGTGAGACTCTTTATTTCCAATTAAGCAGCAAAAAGTCAGAAGTAGAGCTGTGGCTCAAGTGGTAGAGCATTAGTCTTGAAAGAAAAAGCTAAGGGACAGCCTCCAGGCCTTGAGCTCAAGCCCTAGGGCACCTGGCAGATGCAGTAGTGCACCTCTGTAATCCCAGTACTCGGGAGTCAGAGGTAGGAAGATTGCAAGCTTAGGGCCAGCCTGGGCTATGTAGAAAGACCCTGTCTCAAATAATCAGCCTATGTCTCACTCAGCAAAGGGCCTGCCGCAGCATGAAGGATGGACGGCAGGTGGATGGCGGGGTCAGCCAGGACTGCGGTCCCAGGAACAGGGGTCTCTCCTGTAGCTCACTGCCTGCCGCCGTCAGGAAGCAGGCCTTGGGCCACCAAAGGAGTCCATCTCCTACCTCCCCAACTCCCCAGAGCCCCATGACTCCCACCATCACCCAGGCACAGCCTCTGCCTTCAACCCCAGTGGGCCGTCCAGACACGTTGCTGGTGAATTCCCACCTCACCTGGTGCCGGCTCCCAAGGCCTGCACGGCTCACCTGCTCCCATCCTCCTCAGCACAGGCCAGAAGAGCCCCACGTGTCTCCCGTCCCCTTCGCCGAGTCAACCTCTGCTCCCCACCCAACCGCCCCCATCCACCTCAGGTCCTTTGCACTGGCCATCCCCTCTGTCTGACATGTTTTTCCTTCAGTTTGCCTCAGGACCTGCACCTTTACTGTCCTTTGAGTCTTTACTCAAGTGTCTCATTTCCTAAATGGCCTTCCCTCACCACACTCCTCTATAAACTCACGCAACACACTATGGGCCCTGGGTCTTTGCCTGGCTGTTGTTGCTCAAGAGCAGCCTCTGCTCCATCCCCAGGGCGGAGCCAGGCGAGGAGCCGCCATGATGTCTGGGATGGATGAATGCTGAGACCCCAGTTCTGTCCTGCCTTTGCCTGAGGGCCCTGGGGTGACTACAGCTGACCACTTCTCCAGCCTCCTTCCTCCCCACCTTCATCTCCACTCAGTGACCTTGATCTTCTCTTTCTGCTGAAGTCCAACAGTGAGCTGGGCACTGGCGACTCACGCCTGTAATCTGGGTTACTCAAAAGACTGAGATCTGAGGATCAGGGTTCAAAGCCAGCCTGGGCAGGAAAATCCAAAAGACTCTTATTTCCAAGGAACCACCAACAATCCAGAAATGAAGCTGTGACTTAAGTGATAGAGCACCCATCTTGAGCAATAAAGCTAAAAGATGGTGCCTAAGCCCTGGTTCAAGCCCCAGGAATGTTGTACATGCACATGTATGAACGCTCACAGACATACCACACACACACACACACACACACACACACACACAGCAATGAAGAGGGCAGCATACTTTACAGGTCCAGAGCTGGTAGTCAGTCATGACACTTGCATCTGGAGTCCCCTAAGCTCCCCTCCACTGCAGACACTGAACTTAAAAATCCCTCTCCAAGCCGGGCGCTGGTGGCTCACGCCTGTAATCCTAGCTACTCAGGAGGCTGAGATCTGAGGATTGCGGTTCAAAGCCAGCCCGGGCAGGAGAGACTGTGAGACTCCTATCTCCAATAAACCACCAGAAAACCAGAAGTGGCACTGAAGCTCAAGTGGTAGAGCACTCGCCTTGAGCTGAAGAGCTGAAGGACAGCGCCCAGGCCCAGAGTTCAAGCCCCATGACCGACAAAAAAAAAAAAAAAAAAAAGATCCCCCTCCACATCCCTGCTTTGCCTGAGCAGCCCTTCTGACCCCGCCTACCCAGCTGAGGCCACGCCTCCTCCAGGTAGCCCTCCTACAGTTCCTGGGGCTGAAAGGGCCTGCCCCACCACTGCTGTTCACCCTGTAGGCATCCTCTCTGTCCCCAGACCCCGAGCCCCTGGAAGGAGGGACTGTGCCCCAATAGCAGTGGATATGGTCTCCCCTGACACCTACCCCTTACCCCATCGAGTCTTCTGACAGTGGATGGCCCCTAGGTCAATTTCACTGGGCTGAGGCTGCGCCAAGCTGGCACAGCACTTGGCACAGGCCACTCAGATGGAGATTCAACCATGTTGTGGGAAGTCCTGCTGTGTGCCAACCTTGGAACTGGCAGCGGCAAGACCAACCAAAACAAAAACCAGCAACAACAACAACAAAAACCCTTTCTGTTCACCTCCAGCAGCCAGGGCTGATTACTTTGCTGCTTCTTTTCAGTGATGGGGAAGCTGAGGTACAAGGGGGTGAATTCCTCTAGCCAGGGCCCAGCGGGCACTCTGGGAGCCCAGGAGGAGCTTGTCAGGCCGGTGCCTGGAGGGAGCTTGCTCTGAGCTGCCATCACTGGGTCTTGGGCATGGGGTGGGGGGAGAAATGGGGTGCTGGCTTTGGGGAAGGGTCCCTGGTACACACAGAAATCACAAGCTGCTAGGCACCGGTGGCTCACGCCTGTCATCCTAGCTACTCAGGAAGCTGAGATCTGAGGATCATGGCTCAAAGCCAGCCCCGGCAGGAAAGTCTGTGAGACTCTTATCTCCAGTTAACTACTAGAAACCAGAAGTGGTGCTGTGGCTCAAGTGGTAAAGCTGAAGAGATCAGGGACATTGCTCAGGCCCAGAGTTCAAGCCCCATGACCGACAGAAAAAGAAAGAAATCACAAGCCCACAGAAGTATGCACAGATCTAAGCAGTGCACACACACTTGTTTAAGACATTCAGACTCATTGCTGATGCCCCCGCCACATGCGTGGGTACACACACACACACACACGCACACACACACGGGCATACACACACATTGACACATGCCAGCTGAGCCTGCGAGTGAGACGCCCATGTGTAGGGCACACCTTAGTACCGTGTGAGACTCCAGGCCTGCCTCACAGCCCAGAAAGCCCAGAGGAGGCTGGTCATACGGAGGAAGAACAACATGTCCAGCACTGCAGGGCAGAAGGGTGGCCAGCCCAGCAATCAGCCTCTCTCTGCCCTCTAGCTCCTAACCCTCATCCCTCCAAGCCACCGGAAGCAGCCACTCAAATAGCTGAGCCCACTCAGCGCCTGCAGCCCCAATGCAGGCTCGGTGGGCCCGGCCGGCTCTGCGCGCAGGTCACCTGCAGGCCTTGCCTCAGCGCGGGCCCCCGCTCCTGGGAGCCAAGGCTAGCTCTTTGAGGGTTCTTAGGTCCTCATCCCCTCTCCTGGGTGGGGGGTCCCTGCTTACCTGTGGAAGTGGTGGGTGTGTGCCCGGCCTGCACGCAGGCCTCCAGTGCCTCTGTTTATCCAGGCCAAGGTCTCCCCACCCCCACCTGGCCTGCCCGGGCTGGATCAATGGCTCAGGGCCATGGCTGGGTGTCCAGCCCTTGTTCGGTGTGGCCTGTGGCCCCAAGCTCCATGGGTCTCCTGCTGGGTCTGGGACGGCACTGGGACCGGGTGCAGGTAAACAGGCAAGAGGCAGATGGCAGGCAGTGGCTGCCCCGCCCCTCTCCACCCCATGGGCAGGCAGGTGCGGGAGACCTGAGCTCTCCCCTGGGGCTGTTGCCTGGTGACATACCTGCCTGGTAACAGCCCCTGGTCCCCAAGAGCATGAGAGGGGGCAATGGAGGATTGGGGGTGCAGAGGCCCACACCGGTGAAAGCAGGGGTGCATGCTGATTCGCTGACCTGCTCAGGTGAGAGCAGAGGAGCCAGTGGCCAGACAGACAGACAGACAGACAGACAGAGGCAGGCCACGGTGTGTCTGTTTGGGGAATCTTTCAATTGCTAAATCATTCTAAAGTGTCCCACCATTGGATGGGGTCACTGGGCATGGGGACTCTTGGCCACTTGGGGCATGCCTGACCTGAGGCCGCGCTGGATTGTGGGTAAGATAGGTTGCCCAGTTTCCAAGCCCCTGGGCAGGAAAAAAAATGAATGACTGCCAGAATCGGTTTCACAGGGATCCAATGTGGAAATGGCAACATTGTGCTCTCTTGGGTTAGGCAGCTTATGGTTCAGAGGACTTTCACTTGTGCTTCTGTGTTTTCAATCGGCTGCTAAAGAATCCGGTTACAAGTGGGGCTGGTAGACCCTGCTGGAGAGACGATGAGTCGGAGCGTGCCCGGCGGTGGTGGGCACCGGGGCTTCCTGCCAGCATGCGGCCGAGGTGGTGGGCACCGGGGCTTCCTGCCAGCATGCGGCCGAGGGTGAGGGGCTTGCGTCCCAGCAGTGTGTCCTGCAGCCAGAGTGCAGCACACCCGGTCCCGGGGACTGCAGGCACGTGGGTTGGAGTGTGAGTGTGAGGTCTGGGAATGTATATGTGTGTCTCTGATGCGTGTACATTGGGACATTTTACAGAATGTGGGTGTGTTTATTGCTATGCGACAGGGGGTACACAATATTCTGGGAGTTGGGGTTTGTGTGTGGTATGAGGCATATGCAGTGTGTGCAGTGTGAGGTGTGTGCAGCATGAGGTGTGTACAGTGAGAAGTGTGTACAGTGAGAGGTGTGGGTAGTGAGAGGTGTGTACAGCGAGAGGTGTGTGCAGTGTGAGGTGTGTGCAGTGTGAGGTGTGTGCAGTGTGAGGAGTGTGCAGTGTGAGCTGTGTGCAGTGTGAGCTGTGTGCCGTGTGAGCTGTGTGCCGTGTGAGGCGTGCACAGTGTGGGTTTGTGTGTGGTGTGAGCTGTGTGCAGTGTGAGCTGTGAGCTGTGTGCCGTGTGAGGCGTGCACAGTGTGGGTTTGTGTGTGGTGTGAGCTGTGTGTGCAGTGTGACCCGTGTACAATGAGGTGTGTGAGCAGGGTGCATGTGAGCGGTGTGAGGGACCTGCTCACACCTCCTCTGCAGGGGCAGGGTGTCCTTTCCTCTTGCAATGGCTCCTGACGAGCCTTCGTCCCTGTCTGTCCACTGCAGGACCCAAGCTGCTCTGGGCCCCAAGAGACAAGTCCAGCCCTAGAGGGGTGGGGGCCCA
The DNA here is from genome assembly GCF_000151885.1 of Dipodomys ordii. Lineage (NCBI taxonomy): Eukaryota > Metazoa > Chordata > Mammalia > Rodentia > Heteromyidae > Dipodomys > Dipodomys ordii. The sequence continues at coordinate 4,268,869 of NW_012267295.1, read as the reverse complement.
GGACTGTGGGGGGCCACTTCTCCCCACCCCAAACCAAGCAGTTCTCCCCTCCCCCGGGCCCCTGGCCTGACTCCTCAGGCCCCTTCCACTACAAGAAGCTGGGGGTGGAGCAGGGCCCTGTGTGGTTTGGGGCACAGACACCCTGAGCCTCACCAGCTGCCCTCTGCAGGTGGGACGGCAGCTGGACAGCCCGAAACCAGCCTTGCACAATCAGTGCCCTCTGTCCCCGGCAACCACCAGCCGTGATTGGCCCGGCCCGGGGGGAGCGGCAGGCCTGAGGGGCAGGGCCGGCCCAGAATGACAGCAGAGTCCCAAACACAGAGAGCGCAGTGCAAAGTGGGTGATACAGCTGGGCTCTGAAGGGCAGAATGATGTCAGGTGACCCTTCATCCAGCGGGACTGGTGCCCTTTTAAAGAGAGTGGGTGGCGGACGGGCACCTGCACACGGGGAGAGCACCTGAGAAGATGGAGGCGAGGTTCAGTGCTGCTCCCACGAGCCAAGGGAAGCTGCAGGTGACCAGTGACCGCTGCCCCCCGCCCGCACCTGGGTCTTGAACTTCCAGCCTGCAGGTCTGGGAGGCAGAAAGTCCTGCAGTGCTGCTCCTCCACAGGCTGCCCAGCAGACGGGCTCAGCCGGAGCAGAGCTCGGAGGAAGACAAAGTTCTTCCTTGCACTCCTCACTCCATCTTACAGGTGAGGAGACTGAGGCGCGCCAGGCCTAGCGGGACATGCCTACATCGGAGCCCGAGTTCCCTTAGCCCTGGGCTAGGCTGGGGCAGCAGAAGCCTGTCCCCAGCTTGTGTCCCAACTTCAAACCTCGCTTCTCCAGACACCTGGGAAGGAGCAACAGGCCGGGAAGGACAGGAAGGGGTGGCTAGAAGCCCAAATTGGAGTCCAGCCCTGGCCCAAACACTACGACCAGCACAGCAAAGAATTTCCCAAAAGCAAGCCTTGACACTGGGTGCCGATGGCTCACGTCTGTAATCCTAGCTACTTAGGAGGCTGAGATCTGAGGATCGTGGATGGAAGCCAACCCAGGGAGACTCATCTGAGAGGCTCTAATCTCCAAATAACCACCAAAAAGCTGGAACTGGAGGTATGAGTCCAGTGGTAAAGCTCCAGCCTTGAGTGAAAAATACAAGGCCCTGAGTTCAAGCCCCAGCACTGGCACACACAAAAAGCCAGTCATAAGTCGGCTGCCACACCAGCCGCTCTGGGGCCACACCCTCCCCACCCCCCAGCCAAGTCCTCTAAGTCGTTTACACGAATGTAATCCTTTTTTGTGGCCCGACCCTCCAGATAGGGAAACAGAGGCACAGCAGCTTAGATATTGCCCCAGGTGGTCACAGCTTACAGGTGGCAAAGCCAAAGCTAAACCCAGGCTCTAGTTGAGGGCTGGAGCCACTGCCCCAGGGTGCTTCAAGGGTCTTCAGGGAAGGAGAGGCTGAAGCCCACGTACAGTGTGGGCTTTCGTAAAGGTTTGTTGAGTGACTGCGTGAGCAAAGGAACCAATGGCTGCTCTTTCTCCCCCAAACCATCTCCACCAATGGCTTTCCAAATCTGCCAGACTGTGGCTGCGCCACCCTCCCTCCCCTGCCCCTCCCCGCCACACGCAGGCACCAGGCGAGGTGGAGCTCGGGGCTGGCTGCTCCTTCCCGCGGCACCCTGGCTTCCTGGAATCAGATGGGTCACTGCCCACAGCCCGCACCCCACAGGCTCAGGCTTCCTGCCGTGCTTTGGCAGGGCCCCTGCCCCCAGCCAGGTGATGGGGAGGCCCACACGTGTGCGCGTCACACCCTGGTGTGGGAAAATGTCAGCCCAGGGGATGTCCCAAGGCTGTCCCAGCGCTCAGTGCTGGGGAGAGCTGGGGCCTAACAGACACCCTTCCCCCACCACTACCACCCCCACCCCGTGGCTGCGGCTCAACCCCATCCTCTTGGGATCTCCTGGCCTCAATTTGAGACCCGGGGCTCAGCACCTCTGTCATTCCTGTCTCTCTAGATCTCTAGGTGAGATCGGGGGAGAGATTCGATGCGTATTTGCTTTCCACTTAGTACCATGGATCCCGAGTTCAAGTCCTTGTTCCACGGTGTTCTAGCTGTGTGACCTGGGGGCAGTCACAGAGCCCCTCTGAGCTACGGTGAGGAGCTCCCTGGGGGCCCTGCGGTCAGGATGGAGCTGTTGAGAAGCAGAGGCCTCAGCCGTGGCTGCCCCCCGCCCGTAGACCTCACAGTCCTGTCCCACAGCTACTTCCCCACCCCACAAAGATCAGCGAGTTTGGAGACAGAGGGGTGGGATGCAGTCCCTGTTCTCAGCCCCGACTCCCAACTCTTTGTGTGTGTGGGGGGGGGTATCCTGGGTAGCTAGGATTACAGGTGTGAGCCACCAGCTCCAACTCCCCCCTATTTTTTATTGTTACTACAACTGTCACATAAGTCAGGTAATGAGTACAATTCTTCTTGGCCAATGTCACCCCTTCCCTCACTCTCTCTCCCAGTTTCCCCTCCCATCCCCAGCCATGAGTTGCATAGTTCATGTTCAACATAGTTACCCAATGACTACCTACTCTCAACTCTTGAAACCCACTGTCCCAGGCACGGGCCAGGTTCCCAGAGCCCCCTGGAAGCTCAGGCCTCCGTGGCTTGGAAACCACCCAGCCTGACTGCCCCACCCCCCCCCGGACCCCAGGGGCACAGGGGCAGCTGGCAGCTCACAGGGTCCCCCGAGGTGGACGGTTACAGAAAGGACAGGAGCCCAGCCTCTATCCTGGGCACAACAGAGTGTCACCGGAAGCTAAACAAGAAGAGCATCACCACACGAGGCCTTTAGCCAGACCCATCCTGAGCCAGCGTCTGCTAGCGCACGCCTTTAATCCCAACAACTCAGGAGGCTGAAGTAGGAGGATCTCAGATTCAAAGGTAGCTTGGGCAACTTTGCTAGACTCTGTCTTCACACTGGGGTCTCGCCCCATTGTAGAACAATGTGCCTAGCATGTTCAATTCCCAGCAGCAAACAAACAAATCCACCTTGGCCAGGCCCCAGAAGTTGGACAGTTTGAGGGCAGGGGTGAGGTCAGGAAGGAGGCTGAGCCTAGGTGAGGGTGAGGGGTGAGGTGTGGGAGGAGCAGGCAGGCTTCATAAGGAGGGGGTGGGGACTAGGCCAGGATCACCTGGCCTGGCCGGCCACAGACAGCTCACCCCCCATGAGCTCTCTACTCCCACAAACAATGGCAAGTCATGGCATCTTTCCAGAGTTGGCTGCCGGGAAGCCCAGAAGGTACTTTGCTGGTCTTCTGGTGTCATCCTCTCCTGTGTGAGTTTCCATCTGCAAAGGGCCAGAAGCCCTGCCCCCTGCTGCACCCCTGCATGCCCCCCCGCCTCCCCCCCTTCCCCCCCCCCCCCCAATTAGGGTATTTCTTCTCAGCTCCAGCCTCGGGCTCCTCACCTGGAAAAATGAGGAGCAAGACCCTTGCCTCCCAGGGCCCCTCTTTTTCAGACCGTGACAGACCCCACTTGGGCAATGTGTGGCCTGTGTCTAGAATGTAATTTGTGTTTTTTGTTTGTGTGTTTTTGCTTTGTAGCTTAGACTGGCCTTGAACTCACGACCCTCCTGCCTCTGCTTCCCCAATGCTGGGATTACAAAGTACACCATCAAGTCTGGCTTAAATGTGTTTCTTGAAAATGGAAATGAGCTTTTTTTTTTCTTTGTTGCTGTTTTTGTTTTCTTGTCTTTTTTGTTCATTTATCTATCTTTGGGAGGTAAGGTGGAGGGCACAGAAATGGAGGGACAAAGGGTGAGCAAATACAGCCGTGGTACTCACTAGACACTATGTTGAGAATGAACTATGGAACGTGTGGGTGGGGTGGGAGGGAGACACTGGGAAAGAGAGAGGAGGGAAGGGGTAATATTGTCCAAACATAGATGTACTGTTTACCTGATGTATATAACTGGAACCCCGTGTACATCACCTTTATAATAATAAAAATTTAAATGTACTTCTTGGGCTGGGAATGTGGCTTAGGGGTAGAGTGCATGTCTAGCATGCATGAAGCCCTGGGTTTGATTCCTCAGTACCACATAGGCCAGAAGCGGTGCTGTGGCTCAAGTGGTAGAGTGTTAGCCTTGAGCAAAAAGAAGCCCAGGGACAGAGCCCAGGCCCTGAGTTCAAGGAAAAAAAAAGTACTTCTTGATCCTTTTACTTGTATGATTATTTTTTTGTTTCCAGTTAACTGGGCCACCCACAGCAAGAGCAAGATGCAGGTCCGGGAGATGAAGCAGCAAATCAAAAGGCAATGTGAGGGGCTGGTGTCCTCCTACCTCGTCTCCTCTCACTTTTCTTGGAGCCCCAGATCAGCCAGACCGCCCTCCCCTCTCACACACTACTTCCTGCTCTGCACCTGATGGCTCTCCAGGGTCCCCAGGGGCCTTGGTACCCAGCTGGCCCGGCTCATCTCACCTGCCAGCTGACCCGGGTGGGCCTGTCTCTCTGTCACCCTCCCACCACTGCCAGCTGCTCCCTCCTGCCCCCTCTCCCAAGGCCCCTGACGCCCCACTGTGGCTGCAGGCCCCTGTTCCATCTCCACCTCTGTACTCAGCACCAGCTCAGGTCTCTCACCAGGCGGGGTGGGGGACAGCTGCGCTCCCTACACACCCATCCCTCGCTCACCTTCTGGGGCTGCATCGTCTCTGCCTCCACTTTCCCTGCCTGGAAAGTGAGCACAGGGGAGGAGAGAAGAGCTGCTTTTGCATAAGAGACCTGAAAGGTTATGTGTCCCCGAGGGGGTCACCAAACGCCAGCTCTTATCCATCTTACCAGTTAGGGCTTGCCTGTGGCACAGTGTTGAGAAATGGATAGCTATATTGGAGGGTCCACACCAAGGAAGGCTATGATCAGAGAGCAACAAACATCGGCTACAAGTGCCGGTTCAGGAATGCCACAATTGAATCTGGCCCATCGTAGATAGATTGGCGGGGAGAGAGACAGAGACAGAGACAGACAGAGAGGAACAGAGAGAGATACAGAGCTACAGAAACAGAGACAGGCAGACAGACAATTGATAGATGAATAGATAGATGATAGATGAATAGAAGATGGATGGATGAATAGATGAATACATAGATGATAAATGGACAGACAATAGACAATGGATGAACAGATAGAATGGACAGGTTAGATGGATGGATGGACAGATAAGATGGATAGATGATGGGCAGATGGACAGGATGGATCGACAGATGGACAGGTGATGGATGGGTAGATGGGTGGGTAGAAGATGAATAGATATTTATAGAATGATATCCATGACCACGGGTAGGATTTTCCCAAGCCTAGACATGTGAGGCCTGGTCACACAGGACGAGAAAGTGATTCTTGTTAGTGGAAAAGGTGCCTCTTCACCACTTTCTTGCTTTCTCTCAAGGAGGGAAGTTTCCCTTTGTCTCAAAAAGTTCCCAGCAGTTCCAATCTCCCCAACAGGAATCTTAAATGCACTTTAATATTGCTTTATTTTATTATATTCTTATTCAGTGCTAGGGATTGGACCCAGGGCCTCATGCACACTAGGCAAGCTCTCTACCAAAATCCCAGTCCAAACTCATTTTGTTGTATTTAAACATTAGTCTTCCATTTACAGAAGCAGTATAAAGATTATTCTTTAATAAATGTATTTAAACAAAAAGGTAAACTGGTTTAGGAGGGGAAAATATGAACAATATGGTTGCCAGTGATCATTTAATAGATAGATGATAAATCAACAAGGACTTAATTAAGAACTACAACCTTCCCACATAATAATAGTCAAGCCCTAGAGGCAAGTGCTGCTTCTATTTGGGAAGAAGGGCAGTGAATTCTGAGAAGTCTGGTGCATTACCTGAAGACATACAGCAAAGAAAGTGGACCTTGAGCTCAGAGGAGCCCTGGGGACCAAGAACACATAACTTGTCTGGCATAAGGTAGGAGTTGAGACTGAACTAACATTGAGCTTCTTCCACAATAAAGACCCCTCAAGAAGGGGGTTTACTCCGGACATGAGTTCATCCTGACCCTAGGTCTGCAGGCCCCTTCTGGCCATGGGACTTCCTGTGTGGGGACCCCAGCCCCTCTGCAGATGCGGCTCAGCTCCCTCTCCCTCTTCCTCAGGCGCTTCCTCCACGGGCACCAGGTCCCAGAACCTTGCTCTGATCCTGAGTTCAAATGTAGAATAATGAAGCAATCTGGTTGGCTAGATCAGGCCTGGCCTCTGTGATTGGACAGACCTTCTGTAGCAAGGCTCCTCATAGGCTGCTGGTCCTAGCCATTGGGTCAGGTGCCCAATCAGCTGCGAGCATGACCTAAAAGTGGAGGCCCTGCAGCCATCAGGTCAGGCTGCTCCTCTTCTCCTCTGCTCCCCAGGTACAAACTGTAGTCTCTGGCAGACAAGAGGGGGTGGCAGAGAAGGAGGGGTGGGGGAGCATTGGGGAGGACAGGGCTGCTGTGGGAGGAATGAGCCCCCTGCAGGGGGCGGGGGGACCTGAGCCCTGGCCAGGTGATACCAAACACTTCATTAATTCACCCGGGTGAACAGGGTGGGTGCTGGTACCAGGTCCTGGGCAGTAAAAAGACAACGAAGTCCCAAGTGTCTCGTCCTTCTGGAGGCCCTGGTGGCAGAACACAGCCCTCCGCTGCCGATGGGGTGGAATGCCAGGCCGGGGCTCCCTGGTCACTCAGTGGGGGCTGCTTGGACCTAGGGGTTATTTGCAGCATAAGTCTCTGAGGCCAGTGGAAAGTTCTAGCAGAGCCCTTCTGCCTGAAATTCCTGTCCATACTTGGGCCAAGCAGTCTGAGGTCCAGATCAATCCAATCCATGAGAGCAGCAAGGCATTTTTTTCTCCAGATGCTCTGTAACCTCAGCCACGTCTTTCTCCCCACCCTACCCCCCTAACCCACCCAGTACTGGGGCTTGAATTTGGGGCCCAAGGTGCTGCCCCTGAGCTTTTCGCTCAAGGCTGGCACTCTACCACTTGAGCCACAGCACCACTTCTGGCTTTTTGGTGGTTCATTGGAGATGAAGTGTCTCACAGACTTTCTTTCCCTTGGCTGACTTCCAACTACAATCTTCAGATCTCAGTCTTCAGATCTCAGTCTCCTGAGTAGCTAGGATTACAAGCTTCAGGGGACTCGGTAATTAAAGAGAGAGGAGAGGTCTATACCCTCAAGCCTTCCCAGAGACCCCGAGCAGCAAGTGGTGTCTGGCTGGCAGTAGACCGCTGACTGCAGGGCTGGGAGGGGTCTCTGGGTGGGCGTGTCCAGGGAAGCATCTTCTACTCCCTAGGCCCAGGGCCCGTCTACACCAGGTGAGTAGGGTCCTGAGCCTGGAGTTCTTGGAGGGACAGATAGGCATCTGTGTTCAGGGCAAGGCCAGCAGCAGGGGCCCTGCCCTGGTGTTGATCATTAGCGCTGGTCCAGGGGGAGCTGTCCCCATCCTCGGGGCTGGAGGCACAGACCTCCTCCCCAGCCTCACCCACTGCCAGCTCCACGAGGGACTGCAAAGCCTGTAGTTCTGGGGTTGCTGGTGTAGGAGGCCCTAGGGGCTGTGGATCCCCATCTTGGGGGTGTCCCTCCTGCTGGGTGGAAGACAGCCTCCCTTCGCTGGTCCCCCTGCCCCCAAGGGCAGTGTGTGGAGGGCTTGGGCCGCTGGGGGAGAAGAGGAGCAGGTCATCCCCCGGGGGGAACGTGCAGTAGGCATGTTCGTCCCCGAACGCGGGTGGCAGGGGCAGGAAGGGAGGTCCCGGTGGGGGCAGCTCCTCAGGCTCCCCCTCCACCCCGGGGTCGCAGGTAAAGTACACCTGGCACGCCTCGATCTCCAGGGCGTCGGGGAGTTGGAAGAAGAAATAGCCCTGGTTGGTGAAGCAGCTGGTCTGCGCGTGGCCACTGGGCGAGGGCGAGGACACCTTGTCCTGCGGTAGCAGCAGCAGCCGCGTGGCCTTGGCGTCCCTGTCCAGCACCTCCAGTGGGGAGATCTCTGGGGCCAGGCCAGCAGGGCTGAAGGATGACGCCGGGAAGGGCGAGGACAGCCATTTCTGCAGAGAAAGGAAAGAGAGGGAGGGGTTGCTCTGCATCCCTCCCCAGCTCCCTCCTTCCCTCTCCTCGGTGCCTCTGTCAGGAAGACACCCCCCCTTCCTGGCTGCCAACCCAGGCATATGCCCAATGGACCCAGGGCTCCGGCATGGACCTTTCTGGCTTGTGAGGCCCAGGGGCTTCTGGGAGCCTTCACTGTTAGCTGCCTCCTTACAGACCTTCCTTCGTCACGAAAGTGAAGGGGGGAAATAATGGAGCTGAAGGCCTGCCCGGTGCCAGGGACTCCCATATGTAATGCTAGCTATTCAGCAAGGCTGAGCTCTGAGGATCTGCAGCTTGAATCCAGCCCAGGCAGGAAAGCCTGTGAGACTCTGACCTCCAACGAACCAGCAAAACACAAAGCCCGAAAGCCGAGTCTGGTGGCTCACACCTGTAAGCCCACTAAATCTACTCAATAGGGTGGAGAGCAGAGGATGCCAGGTTGAGGCCAGTTCTCACAGTTTTGTAGACCACAGATTCCACCAGCAAGCCGGGTATGGCAGCCTGCTCCTGGCATCCCAAATAGCTCAGAGGCACAGATAGGAAGATCATGGTCTGAGGCCAGTTCATGCAAAACCATGAGACCCTATCTGAAAAAGTAACTAAAGTCGACAAAGGCTGGGCTGGGGCCTCAAGTAAGAAAGTCCCTGTCTACCAAGCATAAAGCCCCGAGTCACATTCCAGCACCACAGATAAATATGTTCAATGAAAGCGCAGCCTAGGCAAGAGACTCGAAGTTTTAGGGCATTTTCCCCAGGATTCCAGAAAGATCCTGATGGGCCATGAGAGCGGGGGTCCAGGTTGGTGATTCTACCAATCCCGGACGCTCAGGGCACCCGCCAGGCGCCTCCAGCCGGAGCCCGAGGCCAGGTTACTGCCATGGAGACGGTACTGTTTTCTTTTTTTTTTTTTAATGAGTGCCAGGATTGGGGCTGGAACCCAGGGCCTGGGTGCTGTCCCTGAGTTTTGTCACCCAGGGCTGGTGCTGTATCACTTGAGCCACAGTTTTTGCTCGTTGATTAGAGAGAAGAGTCTCACAGACTTTTCTGCCCCCGCTGGCTTTGAACCTGTATACTCAGATCTCGGCCTTCCGAGTAGCTAGGACTACAGGTGTGAGCCATGGCATCAGGCTTTAGATGCCGGCGAGATGGTGGTTGGTACAGAGGTGAGGCAGGTCTCGGTTCTGCCCGTGCTGAGCATGGAGAGTGCCAGGAATCCTGGCGCAGGAAGCCCAGGGCGATCCCTGCGGGGCCCCCCAAGCACTTGTCCCGAGCCAGGCAGCGTCCCCAGAGCCACACGCAGGAACACCACCTCCTCCCCATCTGACAGGCAGGAACATCGAGGCACAGGGAGGTTCCATAACATGCCCAAGCCCACACAGCAGAGAAGCGGCTGAGCGTGTGGCTCAGGAGCCATTCAGGGGCAGCACCACACAGCCACGGGACGGACGGCTCACACCACGGCCCCTGCTTACTGAGGGCAACAGCCATTGTCACTGGCAGCTCACACTCAGGGCCGGCCTCAGGCTGCCCGGCTGCTCCTCCCTGCCCACCCCATTCCTACCTGGACGTCTTCATGCCGGGAGAAGAACTTGGAGGGGTCCGGGGTGTGGCTCCTCAACGCTGTCTTCAGCCTAGCCAGGGGAGACGGGAGAGACAAAGGGTGAGACTGGAAATGGGGAAGAGGAGGTGCCGTGTCCTGAAGTAAACCCCACGGCTCTGGGGGGTGGGAGGGCGTGGGCCTGACCAGGGCCATTCATTTGTTCAGAAATGTAGACTGTGCGCTTGCTGAGGGAGCACTCAGAGGGAGCACCCCAAGGGAGTCCTCAAGGGAGCACTCAGGGAGGGAGCACTCAGGGAGGGAGCACTCTCCAAGGGAATACGCACTGGGGGAGCACTCAGAGGGAGCACCCCAAGGGAGTCCTCAAGGAGGGAGCACTCTCCGAGGGAGCACTCACTGGGGGAGAGCACTGTGCTGGATGCTGGGGACACAGGGATGGCCCCCAGAGGAGCTGACATTCTGACAAGGAATCAGCCCCAGCCAAGAGTGCGATCTACCCGCTTTGTGAGCAAGAGGACGGAGTGGCCAGTGGGAGAAAGCACGAGGGCCAGAGTGGTCAGGGCCGGAGACAGCTGGGGGTACACGGAGGGAGAGAGGAGGCCCAGTCAGGGCTGCCATGCGTGCAGCCCAGGCTCCGTCCTGCTCAGGGGCCTCTGGCTGAGTGGGGGCTGAGCGGCATGATCTGCGGGCACACAGGACGGGTGTCCAGAGAAGAGACCCCATTTTCTAATTGCACAGGGGTCAGGGAGTATCCTGGGTGCAGTGGAAAGTCAGGACACCATCCAGAAAGGGATGGGTGGGAGGGACTGCGGAAGACACGAGGGAGGGTGGGAGGGGCTCCCTCCCCACCCAGGGGCGGTGTGGAGCTGGGTGAAGGGTGCCCCTTGAGAGGAAAGGGGGACGAGGTATCGCTCAGAACCCCCACACTGGAACACAGGCTGTGTGGCCTTGGGGAGGTCGGCCACCCTCTCTGGTCCCACCCAGCATCAGGTAAAAGTGCTCCAGCACCATGGAGAAGCACAGAGGTGTCATCTCTCCTCCTGGGAGGAGCAGAGCAGAGTCCTCAGGGAGCTAAGTCCCTGGAGTAGCCTGTGAACCTTGCGGCTCGGCCCTCCAGGAGGTGTAGCCTGTGAACCTTGCAGCTCAGCCCTCCAGGAGGTGTGGCTTGGGTAGTTGAGCTCCTTACCTAGCAAACTAGAGGCCCTGAGTTCAAATCCCAGGGCTGCCCACAAGAAAAGAAAAAATGTACGCAGCCCTGTGCAGAGAGAATCAGGAGGAGCCGTGAACACGGCCCCACTTTTGGGGGGGCCCAGGACAGGTGTTAGCAGCAGGTAAAGCCCCCCCCCAGCCCCACCGGGAAGGGGATGATTGCTAAATGGGGGCAGGGCCAAGGGGCGGGGACTTGCTTACCATGGCCCAAGGTGCAGGCAGTTGGCCAGGAAGTAGACGGAGATGAAGAGGCCCAGAAGGCCTCCGACCGTCAGGACGGCGCTGGTCCAGGGCGCAGGGGCTGGCCAGGGCCGAGGGGAAGAGGGGAAGAGGGGAGAGCATGGCCAGTCTGGTCTCTGCAGCCATGCCCTTCTGGGCCCCACACCTGCCAGCGCCCCCTCCTCCACACACAGCCTCCCGGGTGCTGGCAGCTGGGCTGGGGTCCTGTGTAAGCCCGCCAGACGCTACTGAAGATGCCCACGGCCGCTGGCCGGCCACGCCTGGCCTCCTCCCAGGACCAGCACAGGGTCCCAGTCTGCCTTGCCTTGAACTAAGCATGTGACACAAAGGGGACAGGCTTCCATGTCCCCAGGCTGGGCCCTGCGATGCCATCCTGCAGACTGGGGAGGCCCCAGGGGACTGGGGGAAATGTGGGCACTCTTCTGCCGCCCCCTACTGGCTTGGGTACCCCCCGGGTGAGCTGGCATGGAGGAGGACGGGCTCCCCAGCCCCAGCCCCAGCCCCAGCGCTCCCGCTGCTTACCCACATGCTCGGGTTTTGTGCGGAAAGCCAGGGTCTGGCTCCAGGGGCTCCAGACGGTGTGGTGGCCCCGCTGGGGCCTGACCCGCACTTGAAGCTCGTAGGCCGTGTCTGGGATGAGCGTCTCCAGGGAGATCCACTGCTGCCTCTGCTTCAGGCTCAGCACGGAGGCTTCCTGGGGGGCAGACGGGGTGTTGGGCCGTGCCACCCGGGACCTCGAGCCACCCACCTCCATGTCCGCCAGCTGCTCAAGCCCCAGGACCGCCCGGCCCCTTTCCTCACTGTGCCTAGCTGCTTTCCAGCCAGCGGAGCCACTCTGGGCTGGCAGGGACTCCCTGCTGGCCTCCAGTGCCCGTAAGTCCACAGGGCGCCGAGTGCCAGGCAGCCCCCCAGCCACCCCCAACGCCGCTGCTCTACACCCATCCACGGCGTTTGACCTGTTGGCACGTCTGATGGTATGTGAGTCCCTGACTATAGGAAGCTGGACAGCCTCCCTCTTCCATGCCCTCCCTTGTGTCAGCACATAGTAGGTACTCAGGAGCACATAGTGGGTACTCAGCTGGGAAGATGGCTCAGTGGTAGAGTGCTTGCCTTGCATGCCTGAGGCCCTGGGTTCGATTCCTCAGCACCACATAAGCAAAAAGAAAAAAGCCGAAGTGGCGCTGTGGCTCAAGTGGTAGAGCGCTAACCTTGAGCTGAAGAGCTGAGGGACAGCGCCCAGGCCCAGAGTTCAGGCTCCACGACTGGACCCAAAAAAAAAAAAAAAAAAAAAAAAGAGTCTCACATAGTGGGTACTCAGAAGCACATAGTAGGTGTTCCTGAGGAGCACATAGTAGGTACTCAGGAGCACATAGTAGGTACTCAGGAGCACATAGTGGGTACTCAGAAGCACATAGTAGGTGTTCCTGAGGAGCACATAGTAGGTACTCAGGAGCACATAGTAGGTGTTCCTGAGGAGCACATAGTGGGTACTCAGGAGCACATAGTAACTACTTATGAGCTAGTACTCAAGAAATCCAGCAAACGAAGGAGTGCAGAGGTGAATAGAAAGCGCTCCCAAGCAGGCAGCTGCCCTTTTGATTTCATGAATCTTGCCCCAGGTTCCAACTGGAACTTGCTGCGGCCGAGCTATAATGGGCTGGGCAGAACCAGGCAGGATGGGGGGGGACGCAGCCACCCCCCTCCCACGGGGGGCTGATGGACTTGGCTGAGATGGAGGGGCGCAGCCTGGGGCAGGTCCCCACCCTAGAAGGACAGCCCGCACGGGTCCTCGCTCACCTCCCAGCTGTGGGCCTGAGACCGCTTCCGGACCTCAAACTCCAAGTCTTGCTGGATGTAGTGTGAGATCTGAGAGACGCGCCAGGTGACGTTGCACGTGCGGCTGTCCACGGAGCCGACCTGGAGGGCGTGGGGGGTCTTCAGGCGGACTGCAGAGAGGAAGGGAGAGCGGGCAGGCGCCCCATCACCAATGGTGCCTGTTCTGGTCCCTTCCTGCACCGGCTGCACCCCCCTCTGCACCTGCTGCCCATCCAGCGTAGCCCCATCACCCCATGCAGCCCCCCCCCGCCCGCCTCCCTCCTCCCAGCAGTGCTCCGCCTCCCGACCACCAGACTGAATATGTCTGGCTCCTTCCTCCTTCCCTGTGCCTACAGGGTCTGTGCTGCTGGGACATAACTGGGCCCAGGCTGGGACGGCTGCACCCTGCACCAAAACCAGCCTGAGAGTTTTACCTGAGTCCCCTGCACCGTATTGTATGTATGACTCAGTGATGCGTATTGTTGAATAAATATGTAGCTATAGGGGAAAAAGCGTGTGTGACCCCCATTTCTATGCTCGTGAGATGCTGAACGCCAATAGTAATGAGCAGACGTTTACTAGATCGCCACATGCTGTGCAGCCCCTGTGACTTGGCTCAGACCCCCTTAAACAGATGGAGAAACTGAGTCTCAGGCAAGCCAGTGGTCTGCCAGTCAGATCTCACCATCAAGGTAAGGCTGCCACTTGAACCCGACCTGGATCCTGGCCTCTACCCCACCTGTGCCCTCACAGTGGCCCCCTAGGCCAGAGGGACGCTCAGTCACTCAACAATCCCAGAGTACCACCTTTGTCGGGCCTGGCCCTGGTGCTCAGAAAGGAGACATGGACACAGACTTTCAGTCGCCATTTCCAAAGGAGGTAGGAAGGGCTGGGGAAATCCCGGAGGACCTCCGGGAAGAGGTGACTCTTCACTGATCCTTGAAGGATGTGTGAGAATCTTCCAGAGGGGAGGGGCCTTCCAGGCAATGGAACCGGCATGTACATGGGCTCAGAGGCATGCCACAAGGCCTGTGCCGGGGTTGGAGAACTGGCTACGGCCTGTGGCAGAGATACGGAGCCACAAGGGGAGGGGTGCTAAAGAGGGGAGCGGGCCTGGAGTTGCGGGGTGTAGGGGTGAAGCTGACAGGGACAGAGACAGCAGACAGATGTGTGCGGTAGGCAGGGATGTGCCGCCGGCCCCACCCCCGCCCCCGGCTCCTCACTCACGATTGTCGAAGGGCCTGAAGGTCTGGGTCACCACCATCCGCCACTGCTGGCCTTCCCAGCACACCAGGCTGACGTTGACGCGGTCGGCAGCCGTCAGCCTCTGGGACTGCAACGCAGGAAGGGCAGGGCTAGGAGCTGCCAGGATGGGGGTGAGAGGGGGGACCCCGGGGCGGGCCGGGGGAGACCGGAGGGGACTGGACAGAGAACATGGTCTAGCATGGACCAAGTTGTGGATCTTTTTTCCTTGATCCGCCACAACTCAACTGTTGTCCACTCAACAGCTGTCCGGTGGCGCGGCCACAGACAGCGTGGGAATCCAAGGGCAGGGCCGTGTTCCAATAAAACTTTATTGACAAACACAGGTGACGGCTGGATTGGGCCCACAGCTTCGCAGTCAGTTTCCCACCCCGCTGTAAAGCGGAGGGGATGGGGAGGATGGGCTACCTGCCTGGGGAGGAAGAGCGCTCCCCGCCCCCCATCCCTCACCCCCCCCACACACACTCTGATGTTTCTAGAAGGAAACGGCTAGGCACCCCGGTGTCCTGGGCTGCTACCTGCCACTCACTCAGGCACCCGCGGGGTCTGAGTTCACGGGCTCCCAGCCCAGCCCCTGTGACCTGCACAAATCCACTCTGAACCCAGTCTTCTCACTTCCAGGCTAGAAAACGCTTCCTCCCTCTGCCCCCAGGACCCTGCTTCAGCTTTCCCAGAGCTGCCGTAAGGGCCAGATTCGCCATTATACCCCGCAGTTATTCTTACGGTAAAGCTGTTGCCAAGAATGCACTCCCAGGAGCACTTTTGCTGCACCAGGCGCCTGGCGCAGACTGATCTCTCTCCACACCCTGGGGGAACTGCTCAGTGACTGTTCCCACCTTATCACAGACCAGGGGGCGAGCGCACAGAGAGGCTTAGGGACTTGCTGAGGTCACACAGCAAGGAAACGGGGATGGGGGTGAAGCCGGCCACTGCAGAGCTCTGCTTTCAGAGGCTGCACAGAGAGGGAGCCCCCAGGTCCCCCCCCTGCAATCCTTGAGAATCTGAAAGCTGACAAAGGCTGGAACACGGGGACCTGGGGGTCCCCCGCTCAACACCACAGTCTTGGAACACTGGGGTACGCCCCCATGAGGATCAGCCAGGGGCTCTGTAAGAGGCAGCCTGGTGCCCTGGGAACCCACAGCCTGAGTCCAGTCACCACAGCCCTGTGGCCGCGCCCAGGCTGTGTGACCTTTGGCAGGACTGGCATCTCTCTGAGCTGTTTCTTCCCTGGTTAGCGGCGAGCGGTGCTGGAGCGGGTGAGATCCGCTGGTGA
Source organism: Dipodomys ordii (assembly GCF_000151885.1). Classification (NCBI taxonomy): domain Eukaryota; kingdom Metazoa; phylum Chordata; class Mammalia; order Rodentia; family Heteromyidae; genus Dipodomys; species Dipodomys ordii. The sequence goes on along the minus strand of NW_012267295.1, from coordinate 4,253,414 downwards.
GGGTCACTGCGGGGTCCTTAGGGACCTGTCAGGTGCCTGGATGCCCAGCCCCTCACCATGACCCTCCAAGGGAGCTCCCATTCTTTACAGAAGGGGAAACTGAGGCACCAAAGTCTCCCCAGCTCACCCAAACTCTCTACTCTTCCCGACCTTTGTGGGGGAGGGCGGGGGGGAGTGGTTATTGCTGGGTTTGTGGCTGTGATTGTGACTAGGGGTGCTGTCCCCTCTTGGTAAGGAAGGCATAGTACAGCAGGGATCCCTGAGGGAGTGAGGGAGGGCGGGAGGGAGGGAGGGAGGGGCAGCCCAAGCCTGCAGGGGCTCAGGCCCAAGCCCACCCCAGCAAGCCAAGGCAATCCCTGGCTGTTGCCCACCCTGCCTTCCCGCTCCCCACCCCTCTAGGGCCCCCACTCACATCTGGATCTCCAAGGATCAGGTTGCAGGCCGAGGAAGCCCCATTCACCGGAAGCATCTGGCAGGTCACATTCCAGGGCCTTTCCAAGTAAAGGAAGCTTCTTAGGGAGGAAGGAGGGCTGGAGGGAGCCCTGGGGCTGCCCAGAGGCCATGTTCCACCCCACCCGTCCAGCCTGGCCCCCAGCAGTGACCCAGATCCCCAATCCAGAGCCCCCCAAAACTCCATGGCGCTTAGGGCAAAGTCTAAAGAGGACTGTGGAATCACCAGCGGCCAGAATCAGGGCCCAAACTCACCTCGGCCCTCCCTCTCCCTCTCTTCTCCTCACCCCTCCTGCCTGGGATCAGACACCCACCCACAGGCTGGACAGGTACGCCTCTTCCCGAAACCCCAGCCTCTCCAGTCTCCCACAGCTGCCCCAAGGGTCTTTCGACATCACATTTTAATGAGCAGAGCTTGGGGGAAAACCAGCCCGGTGGCTCCTGCTGGTAATCTTAGCTAAGCTGGGGGCTGAGATCTGAGGATCCCCATCACCACCAGCCAGGAGGCCAAGTTCGTGAGATACAAGCCTCCAATTAACAACCAAAGCCAGAAGGAGGGGTGTGGCTCAAGTGGTAGAGCACCAGCCTTGAACAAAAAAATCATGCTCAAGGCCCGTGTGCGGAAACTGAGTTCAAGCCCAGGTACTGGGACACACACCCAAAATTGGGGAGTCCCAGTGACTCCCCCCTTCCCCCCCCCATAACACACACATATACGCACTGCTGCTGGAGTCTAGCTTTGGCCTAGCAAACTCGCAGCCAGTGTCCCGCAACACCCCACCCGGCTGTGGGATCCCAGGACCCCAGTGGACAGACAAGCACCTGGTCCCGGTCCAGGGGGCCAGGGGAGCAGGATGCTGTGGTCCAGACCCTGTGAGGGTCAGGCCTGGGAGGTCCTCGGTTCCCAGGTGGCCCGGCAACCCTCACCGTACGTCCGACCGGGCGTGGATGCGGCAGGCTGTGGCGGGCAGGCCCTCCTGGGGACTCCACATGCAGGAGACGTTGGCTCTGGAGTTGTAGAAGCACGTGAGCTGGGAACGGCCTGGGATGGCAAGGCGGGACATGAGTGGAGAGCTCCCAGATGCCCGCGGAGGAGGTGAGCCGCTCTCACCGCAGAGATGGGAGACACTGAGCCCCAGAGCCAGCAGGGCGGTGCCCGCCGCCTCCCCCCATCCTGTTACCCTCCCTCTCCTCTCCTGTCCCCTGCTGGACCCCCTCAGAGAAGCAAGCCCGGGAGGGGCCCCAGCCTCCCCCCTTCCCCCTGAGACATGCCTCTGTCCAGTGTTGGGTCCTCACCTTTCACTGCTGGGGGCTCCAGGGCTGTAGTCAGAGTCAGGAGGAGCATGAGCAGGGACAGACACCAGGATGGAGCTGGGGCCGCCATTACAGCTGCAGGGTGGAGCTGGGAGGGGAGACAACACTGTGAACCTGTGCCCCTAGGCATGCTGAACTGCACGTAGACAATCAATCCAACCTCAGGGCCTTTGCACGTAAGAGTCTGTCAGTTCCATACTGCTTACTCCCTTCCTTCATGGCTCTGCTCAGGCACTTCCTCCCTAGAGAACTTCCAGGGCAGGCTAAACAGAAAAGCGCGGCCCTGGGCTTGAACCTCTATCACAGTACCGCTGTGTCCAGCCGTCAATCTCTACACTCAGAGCGCCGGTTCTGAGACCTCCCTGTGTCCCTAAAGCCATGGGTAGTGCCAACCCTGTGTCATGTGTTTTTCCTACAATGAAGTTTACGTTGTAAATCGGGTGCAAGCGATGAACACTGCTGTCCACCACAGAGCAGCTCGCTGGTGCAACTGTCACTAGCAGGGTGCCCGTGGCTTTTCCTCCGCTAACTCGGGGGGGACTCGCTGCGGTGATGTGGGGTGCCGTGGGGTGTCACTCGCCTGTGTGGGGAGGCAGGGAGGACGGCAGAGCGGGAGCTCCCGGGAAGGGCCACCTGCCGGGGAAAGCCTTGTTTCCACACAGCGGCTCCATCACTGAGCAGCTGAGAGCCACTGGGCAGGCCCTGGACACGTGGTGGACCCGCCAGCCACAGGGCTCGTTTGCGCATTAACTACCCAATGTGGGGTTCATTCAGGACGTAGCGGGAAAGGACAGACACCCGAGCGCGTCACCGTAGTCAGAAACGCAGGCAATTAACATCCTGCAGCTCATCTAGATCCCAAGTTGTCTGCTCAGTATTTTCTTGACCACGGCTGCCCTGGCACCTGAACTGGTGAGAACTGGAGCAGCAAATAAGGGAACACACACACGCACACACACGCACACATACACACACGCACACGCACACACGCGCACACACACGCACACATGCACACACACGCACACACACACACACGCACACACGCACACACACGCACACACAGTATACACTTGGGCACACACTATACACAGAGGCACATATGCGCACACGTGTATGCACATAGAATGCACACGCACACTCACACATGTATACACATGTACACGCTGCCAGCACATGCGTGCATGGCATGTACACGCACATGCTTGTGCATACTCCCCCCCACACACGATGCACACACGCAGTTGACCAGGGGAAACAAAGTTACTGAAACTGGTTTTTTTTGGTTGGTCCTGGGGCTTGAACTCAGGACCTGGGTGCTGTCCCCCGAGCTTCTTCTTTGCTCAAGGCTAGCATGTGAGCCATGGTGCCACTTCTGACCTTTTCTGTGTGTATGGTACGGAGGACTGGAACCCGGGGCTTCATGCCTGGGAGGCAAGCACTGTACCACTGAGCCATTTCCCCGGCCCAAAGCGACTGAATAAGCCGGCAAAGGCCTAGTGTGAGGAAAGCCGGCAGGCAGGAATGGAAGGAGCGGTAAGGGCAGGGGTGCGGCTGCTCTTAGACCAAAAGCCCCGCTGGCCGACAGACGGGAGCCCGCAGGACAGGACGCAGCTGTGGGGTGGGCTCTGTGAGCCAGCAGGATGTTTCTGGAAGGCAAATCTTTGTTCCAGCCGCTTCTCTGGACCCTAGGGTGGCCCCACGCCCCCAGAACAGACCCCCACCAGAGGGGCAGCAGCCAGCAGGAGCGTGGCCCCTCCACGCCAGGGGATGTGCCAGCCCCTGGGGAGGCGGAGGGCTGGAGGGCCCTTCCCGCTGGGATTCGACACTGCGCTCACAGATGGGGTGGGTGCTTGTAGCACAGTTCCTAAAGTTCAGCTTTGCAACCGATGCTGCCGGCATTAAGCAAATTGCAAGAAACAAGGGTTGAGCTCTGCAGAGAAATGGGGAGACAGCGGCCTGGCAGGCTGGGAGCATTTTCATTGGAGGTAGGAACTCCACCACACGAATCACACCCCAATAGTTCTTGCCTTGGTTTTTGTTTGGTTGGTTTTGGGGTGACAGTCCTGCGGCTTGAACTCAGGGCCTGGGCGCTGTCCCCGAGCTTCTGTACTCAAGGCTAACACTCTACCACTCGCAGTAGCAGAGCACAAGGCCCCGAGCTCAAGCCCTGGTACCAGCACAAAGCCAACCAACCAACCAACGAACCGAAGAACCCCAGCAAACCAAAAACCTGACCAACAATGACACGGGAGACAAGGAGTAACCAAAGAATGAAAATCAAAGCAGGTCACCCAGAGATTTGTAGCCTATGTCAAAATAAACGGATACACTCAACTCTTTACACACACACACACACACACACACACACACACACGGGGGTCAGGGAGATGAGAAAATAAAGCCTGTCAAAGACAAAGAAATAAAAAAATGAGACAGATATGAAGTCTTGAGCACCACCCAGCAAGCCCTATGCTGAGTCCCATCTGCCTCTACCTGTCAATAAACCTCTGGCCTGCTGCTCACCTGTGTAATCCCAGACTTTGCATCCCAGACCAACCGTTCTGGACTTGAACTCAGCCTGTCCCCCATAACATCGCTGCTACCCTGGGACCTCCTCCAGACCCACAGCACCGACCGCACCCAGCCTCTACTACAAACTCCGCACAGCCATGACATCGTCTGTCAGAAAGGCTCTTACCACTCCCATTCCACCCAGAGAAACTGAGGCACAAAGAAGCTGAGCACTGTCCGAGGTCACAAAAGAAGTAGATGGGGGAATCTGAAGCAGGCAGGACCCCCTCGAGCCAACTAATGCCATTCCTCGTGATGGCGCATGAGCTGGTGAACGGTGACCATGTTCTAACGGCCATACCAGCTGTGCCCGGTGGAGACCTACTGTGTGCTGGGTCCCCTGCCCACTGCTTTATGCATACGAGCCCCTCTCCTCTGCCTGCTGTTCCCAGTGTCCCCACTAGGAGGAGACCAAGGGACTGGGGTCATAGTCAGAGCTGGGATCCCATCCAGGGCTCCACCCCAGGGCCCACAGACTTGTGTCCTAGGGAATCAGGCCCCGCAGGTCAGCTGGGCAGTACTGCGTGTCCTAGAGACCAGAGAGGGGTCCTTGGGTTGTGTGTGCTTTCTCCTGGGTCCCCCCAGCCAGGTAAGAGCCCCCCAAAGTACAGAGGACCCAAACTCGTGGGTCACGTTGCCGTTCCCGGGCACTGGGGGGCTGTTGCCCAGAATGGGCCCGGCTATCACAGCGACCTTATTCTTAGGAGGGACCAGAGTCTAACCCCAGGGGACAGGAAGGGGACAAAGACGTGAAAGAGGAGAAACCTCAAGAGTCCCTCCCCCACACTGGGGCAGAAGGGGCATGGGGGGGCACACCCAGGTGCCCGCAACAAGGAGAGGAGAACATGGAAGTTTCCAGATGGTGACCAGACTGGGAGGGGTCCTAGTGGCCACAGAGGGTGTGCCTTCTTGCTGCAAAGGGGAAACTGAGTCTCAGGGCACTGCTCAGAGCCCCAGAGAGAAGGGTGCCAGCTGCAGGGGGGCAGACAAGCACTGCACAGGCCTCACCCACACTGCCCTTCCTCACTACAGACCGACGGCCATCCGCAGACTCACCGCCGTGTCCCCTCGATCATCACACACACCCCCAACCCAGGTCAGGCGTCAGCGTCCCCCCCCCCGGGGCTCACACTGCTCAAACTGGGTCACCCAGTTTCCAGGGTGCCTGCGGTGGTGGTGATCGATGCCAGCGCCGCCCGACACCTACTATCTCCATCCCCCGAACGTCCCGGCACTGAGCTCAGAGCAGCCGCCTCTTCCCGGCGACACACACAGGCAGACGCGCACACGCATGCGTGCACACACACACATGCACACGCAGTGCTGGCCTCCCCAGTCCCCAGGGGCCATGAGCAGTTAAGGATGGGGAGGGGGAGGCTTCAGACCCCGGAGAGACCCAGTCTGAGCCCCAAGTCCTGAGCAGAGCTCCTGCCTGAGCTGTGACCTGCCAGCTCAGTGACACATCGAGGCTCAGGGTCTGGTTTCTGGGGTTCCCCGGCAGGGCCCCCAGAGACCCATCACATGCCGGCTTCATAGCCGGGTCTCCCAGGGGACTTCTTTCTCCTCCCTTGCCCACAGCCTCCTAACAAGGACTCGACAGGTGCTCCGCCAGGCGGGGCCCCTCCACAGAGGACAGGCGGGAGCCCCCCCACCCACCCCGTGCCCACAGCCAGCCGCCTACCTCCTTTCCCAGCTGGGTTACCCCGTCTGGTCCCCAGGGTTTGGGGAAGATTCTCACCCCAGGGGTGCCCCCAAGGGGGTAGCCTGGCCCAGGCAAGCGGGGACAGCAGCAGCACCCCATCTCCGGGGGTGGGGGGAAGGTTTCTAAAGGAAGACTTAGGGAGGGAGGCTCAGGCAGAAACTGCTGGGGGGGGCACCCGAGTCTCCCCAGTGACCTTTGCTCCCACCCTGGGTGCGGGGCGGGGGGGGGGGCGGGGGGCCGGGCAGGCTGGGCGGGCATCACCTGGCTGGGACATGGGGCCGTGCTGGCGCGCTCTCTCCGGGCCTCCCTGCTGCCGGCTCCGTGGCCATGTCCGCTCGCAGCCCAGGTAGCAGCGAAGACTGAAACCCCAGGGCGAGCCCACTTCCTGTGCAGGGGACCAGGGCCAAGGTCGGGGTGACAGGACGGTGAGGAGGCATGAAGCTCCCGCTGCTCCCAGGGGCCCCTCCGATATCATCTCCCTCCCACGCTGGGGGTGTGGCCGCTCACTCACACAGGGAAGGAGGGGAGACAGGCCTCCTCCCCCACCCCACCGCACACGGGCCACCCAGGCCTCATCTGCCACGGGCTCACGCGCACACTAGCCCCCAGGCCCCCTCCCACACGGGGTCACACGCACACTAGCCCCCAGGCCCCCTCCCACACGGGGTCACACGCACACTAGCCCCCAGGCCCCCTCCCACAAGGGGTCACACGCACACTAGCCCCCAGGCCCCCTCCCACACGGGGTCACACGCACACTAGCCCCCAGGCCCCCTCCCACAGAGGCCTACCCTACACCAGGCAGTGCCGCGTCCATCCCTCAATGATGGCCAGTTGTCACCAGCCTTCCAGGAAACCCCTCATTCTATTTAGTGCTCAGTGATGGTGTTGAGGCTTGGTGAGCAATTTGGTGATCGCTTAACATGTCAGAGCCTTTCTTTAAGGGCTGACATGATTAAGATGCATTGGACCAAAACACTGAGCTGTTGAATTGATCTCTTTTCTTTTCTTTTTTTTTGCCAGTCCTGGAACTTGAACTCAGGGCCTGGGCGCTGTCCCTGAGCTTCTTTTGCTCAAGGCTAGCACTCTACCACTTGAGCCACAGCGCCACATTCCTACTTTCAGCTTTTTCTGCTTATGTGGTCCTAAGGCATTGGACCCAGGGCTTCATGCATGCTAGGCAAGCGCTCTACCACTGAGCCACCTTCCCAGCCCTGAGTTGTTGAATTGAAACCCCTTTATACAGCTGCATAAAGATAATTTATTTTTATTTTATTGGGTTTTTGGGGGGTTGTGGGGCTTGAACTCTAGGTCTGGGCGCTGTCCCTCAGCTCTTCAGCTCAAGGCGAGCACTCTACCACTTGAGTCACAACACCACTTCCAAAGAGGATTTAAAAAGAAGGAGGAGGAGGAGGAAGAAGAAGAGGAAGAGGAAGAGCAGAAGCACCTTCTTCATCCCTCAGCAGTTCCAGATCTGCTTTTCCTCTTTCTGGGGGGTTGGAGGTGCTGCTCACTGGTTTTAATTTAATGAAAAACATTGATATCTCTTTAGGAAAATGTGTGTCTATTCATGTCTACTGAGGCCCCGGGCCATAGACGGTACAGTGACATCCAGGTCTCCACTCTCTCTCTCTCTCTCTCTCTCTCAGTCCCTTCCTTCAAGAATTAATGGCCACTGCGGGCTCTGAGCTGGGCAAGGGACGGCGGAAGGGCAGTCCCCCAGGCCCCCATCCGCATAGGCGCAGAGGCCTTAAGAGGGACCCAAGACTCTAAAACCAGAATAGCAGGCAGTGAGCCCTTCTGCCAGCCCCCCAAGGTGGGGGGCCCCAGCCAGGCCATCGTGGGCAACCCATGCCTCCACAGCCAGCCCAGCCTGCGTATGCGGGGAGGTGTGCCCCACAAGCGTGGGTCAGGAGGCAGAGGGAGGAGGATTGTATTTGGAGGCCAGACTGGGAAAAATTGGAAAGCTGTATCTGAAAAAGAAAAACCAAAAGCAACTGTTGGGAGTGGCTCAAATAACCCAGTGCCAGGCTGACAAGCTGATATCCTGAGTTCATCATCCCCCTCCCTACTGCAGAAAGAAGGGGAGGAAGAGGAGGAGAAGGACAGCCAGGAGGAGGAGGAGGGAGAGACTGGAGTCAGCCCTTGTTCTACCCCACCCTGTGACCCCCTGCCCACACTTAAGTAGGAACAAACCCTTCTCAGATGCCGAGTCTCACTCCAAACTCCCAGACTCCACAGATTCAACAAACTCTCGGCAAATTCCTACAGCCCACACGGCCATGCCCCATGGCCATGCCCCCACGGCCACGCCCCACGGCCACGCCCCACGGCCACGCCCCACGGCCACGCACCCACGGCCACGCACCCACGGCCTAAGGCTCTTCCCACCTTACCCCCTCCTCCCCTACCAGGCAGCTGACAAACCCCACCATCATCACAGCAGGATTAACAGCCTAGGTTTACTAAGCAGAGAGCTTTTCTGGAAGCTTCTAGAAGCTTCCTGGGATAGGGGGTTGTAACAGGAGGAAGGCCAGATATGTATGTGGGAGGAGATGACAAGTGTCTTGCTTCCATACTGTTACAAGTCACTTTCTCCAGGTAAGTAGATTCCATTGAAACATATCAAGGCACATATAAAAGTTGGGCGCTGGTGGCTCACGCCTGTAATCCCGTCTACTCAGGAGGCTGAAAGCTGAGGATCATGGTTTGAAGTCAGCCCAGGTAGGAAAGGCTATGAGACTTTGACCTCCAGTGAATCCGCGGTAAGCTGGAAGTAGAGCTGTGGTTCAACTGGCCCACTCTTAGGCGGCCTAACCTGGGGTATTAGGGAGTGAAACATGAGCTTTCCCCCGACCCAGGGGCCAGCCTGGACCTAAAGCCAGGCAGGGAAGGGAGGCGGGCGGCATGGGCACCTCGCGGGTGTAGACCAGGTGTGGAGCGTCTCCTGCTCTCCCCAGCCTGCCACAGGGCCATGTCACAGACCTCCTCCCCTTCCTCCATTTCCTCCTGCAGTTCTTTGTCTCTCCCAACACCCAGCTGGTCCACTCAGTGCCCTTCCTGCCCACTAACACTTTCTAGTAGTTTCCAGGAGGATTATACCTTCTAAGCTTTCCAGCTTGGCTCCAAAGTCTCACCTGTGTACTCCAAGCCTGCTTCTGCTTCCTTGTCTTCCACCCAAGACTCACACACCCTCAGGCCACCCCCCCAGAGGGCAATGGAGTCCCTTTAGAACCTGAGTCTGTCCCTGGAGACATCAGCTTCTCCTGAGCAGGAATCCAGAAGTTTCCTGGGGGGAGGGGGGAGCAGGAGCTAGCAGAGCCCACCGAGGCTGCTGGAGATGTGCCCTGGGACTGCTCCCTGGCTGTCTTCGTCCCCACCGCTGCTTTTCCTTCCCACCCCTCCTACTCTGTGTCCACAGTGGTCCCACCTTGACACACCCCCCCCCCGCACACTCCATCCTCACAGACACGAGCCCTCCCTTCCCCTTCCCCCAGAACCCCACCTTCCTGGGGCCCGAGGTGTGCTTGCACACAGGGGTCTCCTGCCCCACTCCCACCATGTTCCTCCTGATGACTGTTTTCCTCCTGATCCATTTCAACACTGCCTCCCTTGGAGAGCAAGCCATGCTGTGGGCTCCTCACCTGTACCTGTGCACAGAAGGGAGCACCTCTTCCAGTGAGGGACCTTTCCCCAGACTTCTACTTCTAACATCCTATTGGCTATCACAGAGTCACATGAAAACCTAGCTGCAAGGGAGGCTGGCAGGAGAAAAGCTAGTAGAGCCGGCTCCTGGCAGAGAGAACGGGTTTGAGGAACCATTGTCTTTTCTGCACATTCGGTCCCCTGCCATATCCTGGGCATATTCGGGGCCACAGGACAGCCTTGCTCATCAGCTGACACTGCCCCTGCCTTAAGTCCTCCAATCCTAAGCAACACAGGACTGTAATGCAAATTTAAAACAATGCTGGGACTATTAATATAGTTTAAGTTTCAGGCAATTTTGTCACCCACAGTGGTTTTGTTTTGGGGTTTTTTGTTTTGTTTTGATCCATTCTGGGCTTGAACCCCGGGCCTAGGTGCTGTGTCTGAGTTTTTTCATTCAAGGCTAGTGCTCTACCACTTTGACCCACAGCGCCACTTCTGGTTTTCTGATGGTTCATTGGAGATACAAGTCTTATGGACTTTCCTGCCCAGGTTGGCTTCAAACCATGATCCTCAGATCTCAGCCTGATGAGTAGCTAGGATCACAGGTGCCCAGCTTGGTTTGCCTTTTTGGTTTTGCTTTGTTTTGTTTTGAATGATACTAGAGTTTGAACTGAGGACCTCCCACGTGGTTGGATCCTTGGCTGGTGTCACACCCCTTCGATTCCCATGTCTCCTGTCTCTTTAGGAGCCTTGATTCACTGTGGCACTGGGACAACTCCCAAAGTGAACAAATCAAAGCTGAGGACAGTGTGGACAGTGTGCCACTGCTTATGCAGCAGTAGAAGGTGTAATTAAATGTGTGTGTGTGTGTGTGTGTAAGTGTGTATGTGTGAAGCGAGCCCAGTGTGAGTAAGGAGACCCCAGCGGAGGAGGACAGAACAGCTTTTCAAGCCAAGTGAGCTGTGTTTCGTGGGCTCATGACAATGCCTGTTATAAGAATACATAAAATGAGAGCCAAAATCGAAATTCTAAGTCTTCATGGGGGATGGAGCTCCTCTGGGGCTTCCAGGGTCTCAGCCAGCACCCCCCCACCCCCGCCGCCCCTGAACATGTCCATTTATATTGTAGTTGGAACCTGGAAATGCTCCCAAGTGATCAATTGCAGGAAGGGACATGTTTTCCAGTGTCCCAACATGGTTGGCAACAAGACAGACCCCTAGCGCATTGTCCCACTGCATGGCCACAGTCTTGCCATGGGGACAGAGTGTGGTCTGGGTTTCACAAGGGAAACAGGCGGAGTATGCAAGATTCTCTCCCCAGGCCAGTTTCACAGACATCTGTGATCTTTCTGAGAAGATAGGCTAGGTGTTACCTGGGGAAGGGACGTGTGATGTTTACAAGGTAGCGATAAGAAAGTTCCCCTCTGTCTAAGAGAAATGCTGACTTGCTCTTTCTCTTAGGGTTTTTATTCAAGAATCAGGAAAAGGGCTGGGAATGTGGCTTAGTGGTAGAGTGTTTGCCTAGCATGCATGAGGCCCTGAGTTTGATTCCTTGGTACCACATAAAACAAAAATAAATAAAATTAATTTTTCAAAGAAGACTCAGGAAACATAAAACCTGGGCACCCCAGTGGCTCACACCTATAATCCTAACTACTCAGGAGGCTGAGATCTGAGGATCATGGTTTAAAGTCAACCCAAGCAGAAAAGTCTGTGAGACTCTTATCACTAATTATCCAGTAAAAAGCCAGAAGTGGAGCTGTGGCTCAAGTGGTAGAGTACTAGTGTAAAAGCTAAAGGACAGCATCCAGGCCCTGAGTTCAAACCCCAGCACTTGGCACACACAACTGAAAAAGAAGAGTCAGAAAAAAAAATGAAAACGTCCTCTGGGAAGGCTTTGTCTGGCTCTCCACACTGCCTGGAATGGCTCACGGCAAGAAGGTAGAACAAGGGATTGGCCAGGCTGAGAACCGTGCCACGTGAACGGCCACGTGAGGCAGGAGCGGCCGGCGTGATCACCTGACACCTGACACACGGCCCGTACAGAGACCAGACGCCCCTCTGGCTGGCGCTGTGTGTCTCCTCTACCTCAGCATCTCCCCAAGAATCTCTAAAAGGTGGGGTGCAGAGGGGACAGGTGGCTACGTTTTCCCAGATCCTCCAATGGGCCTGCTGTGGAGTACAATGTGGGGTGAACAAAAGGGTGGGGCTGAACCTGCGGGAAGGAAGCACAAAGCCAGTGACAGGAGCAGTGCTGACAGGAACAGGTGGGTGGGACCGCCTGCCACGCCTGCCCCGGCCACAGATCAGCACCCCAAAGCTCCCGGGGTGCTCACACAGGAGTCTCCAGACTCTTGATTCTATGGACTTTTAGGAGCACGCGGATGGCCACCCCAAATGCATTCTGAAGAAACTATGGGACAAATGGCCAGTCAGCCATGAGCTCAAATGTCCCCTGTTCCTGGGAGAAACACCCATCAAGGAATTTTCACACACACACACACACAGCCCCTGGGAGGTGGAGGCGGGAACAGCAGCTCTTGTGGACAACAGAAGGAAGAGCAGTGTCCCGTGGGGCATATGCCACACGTGACGGAGCAGGGTCTCATTCTGGCTCTCAGCACGTACAGGGAGCTCAGAAGAAGTTGCAGCTGAAAAACAAGCAACATCACCACAAACAAGGCCCCAGGACCATGCAAGGACAGGCAGCTTGCTCTCTCCTTCCCTCCCTCCTTCCCTTCCTCCTTCCCTCCCTCCTTCCTTCCCTCCCCTCCCCTCCCTCCTCTCTCTCCTCTCTCCTCTCTCTCTCTCACTGTGGGCCTGGGTCCACAGTGATTCCCCACCTAAGACCGTATCAGCACCAGGCAGGAACTGAAGTTCCCATCAGATGGATAGATGAGGACTATGGAGAACTGGAGACTCTGCCTACAGGGAAATTGCTGGTACAAAACCTTGGCTCAATACTACCAGGGAATTCCAAATTGGAAAGAACAGCTATAAATTGGGATTTTAAAGAATGAGTCAGGTACAGTGGTGCACAAGTGTAATCCTGGCATTCAGGAGGTTGAGAGAGGAGTGGTGAGAATCCCAGGCCAGCCTAGGTAGCAGACCCTGTCTCAAGAAGATAAGCCAGAGGCCGTGACTCACACCTGTAATTCTAGCTACTCATCAGGCTGAGATCTGAGGACGGAGATTTGAAGCCAGCCCAGGCAGTCAAATCTGAGGAACTCTTATCTCCAATTAACCAGCAGAAAGCTGGAAGTAGAGCTGTGGCTCAAGTAGTAGAGCTCCAGCCTTGAGCACAAAAAGCTAAGAAATAGCAGCCAGTTACCTGAGTTCAAAGCTTGCTATCAACACATACACACGAATAATAAAATTCTCCCACATAAGATGTCGGCCGTTAATTGTGACATAAATTCACAACGCAACGCCACAGCGCTGCCTTGTGAGAAACCGTCGCCCAGTCAGCAGCTGCTGTATGAGGATGGGTGCTTCTCAAGGCCGGGGCTGACCACAGGACCCTCTGTGTAGGTCTTGCTGGTCAGCAGCTATCCTCCCCCTCTGAGAGCCAGCACCTCAAATCCTGGTGGAGCAAACCTTCCTGGTTAGAGCTCTCTCCCTTAGGAGTCTTGGCTCTCCATCAACAAGCCAAACTTCAATTTTTCAAATTTTATTTTTCCAGCCTCTCTGGTTGCTGGGCCACAGGCATCTGCAGGGTGACCGAGCTCCACGAATCAGACACCTCAGTCCTCAACTTCAGCTTGCTGGATTAGTCACATGACCCAGACCCACCAATCAGACACCTCAGTTTTAAAACTCAGCTTGAAGTGACCATGTGACTAGATTCCACCAATCAGATTCCTCTGTTCTTTTCTCCCTTCCCTTCCCTCTTCTCCTTTTCCTTTTTTTTTGTCTTTTTCTTTTCCTTTCTACTTTGAAAGCCAGTGTGCCTCTCTGTGCCAAGGCTCTCCAGTACCAAGGGCAGCTGTACTTTGCAGCCAGCTACAGACTGCAAAAATCAAGAAATTAACCACCCCACCTGTCCGTCTGTCACCTGCCATTCATTATTGAGCACCCATGAGACTCTGAGCCCCCCACAAGAGCCAGCATGCACACACAGCTCCCTCCGGTCTTAGTGGGGGTGCTTTGAGGTGTGGGGGTGCTGTGACGTACGGAAGCATCTCCATTGCCCCCTCTCCATGCCTGCACCGAGAGGAACCCACACTGCAGCCGTCACCGCCACCGCCTCCTCCAGTCCCTCCATGTGGCCATGACAGACCATCTCCTTCCACCAATGCCCACAGCCCAGGAGGACGCCGGAATGAGCAGGTCAGCCTTCCCCGGTCCCCACAGCCCCGTCCACCATTGGTCCCACTTCCTCCCTATCAAACTCCGTCTAAACTGTGTGCAAAGCAAGAGCCAAACACGACCACCTGGCTCTCCTTAGGGGCTCTCCACGTGTGGCTCCAGTATTACAATCATCTGGGAACTTGATAGAGCCACTAATTTGTAGACCCGCCCTGCCTAGGAAAGAGGGCTGTTGCTAGGCCCCTCTCGTATCTTTCCAGTGATGATGTGTACACTCGGAGTCTAACGGTCACCGCTCCAGAGACTAGTTCCTTGTCGCCTCCAGTCGGACCACAAGGCCCTGTCATTTTGCACATTCGTGCAGACCACGCCAATGTTCAGTGCTAGTCCACTACATCTCCCTCACATCGCCTTCCTTCTCCTTCACTACCAAAGTTTTAATTCAGACTGCATGGTGTTTCTTTCCCCCTTGAATTCTGATCATGGCTTCCCAGCTCTTCTCCCTGATTCCTGACCTTCACATGACTCCACAGTTTCACTCCTGTGTGCTTAAGGCTTGGTCCCCAGCATAGCACCATTTGAAAGTGCTAGATCCTTTAGGAGGAGCCAAGGCCTGGTAGGAGGTCTTTAGCCCCCTGGGGATAAGGCCGGTCCCTTCCTCTCTCCCTTTAATGTCTGGCTGTGAGGTGTGTGGCTTTTGCTCAGCCCCAGGCTCCCACCAACACATCCTGTCACAGGCCCAAAGCAACAGAGTCAACCAATCAGGAACCGGCAGCTAACACCTTGAGCCCAAATAAACCTTTTGTCTTCATCAATTGATTGTCTCCAGTACTTGTTACAGTTCAGGGAGAGCTGACTAACACAAGGAATTCCTGGAATACCTAGAATATCTCTACCCAGGTTCTTAAAGGCTCCTCACTATCTCTCCAGGAGGAGAAAGAAAGAGGGAGGGACCAGGACACATTTCTCTCTTCTATCACAGAAGAACGATGTTGCTAACTAATTGAAAGAATTATACCACTAGAGGACAACAATATTTTCTTTTTCTGGGCCCTAATCTAAAAGCATAGCTCACACATGATTTTATTTAACCCTCTTAACATTACATGTATAAGAATTATGATAATTCCATTCTTTTCCAGAGAGGAGATGGAAGCTCAGGGCTGTGGCATCCACTAAGCCAAGCTTATAGGACTTGGACATGATAAAACCAAGATTCAGACTCAGAGGTGTCCCACAGGACTCTTTATCCCTGGGTCTTTCACTTCATATGCATGCCTGTGACTTTGCAAATGCGTCAATAAAACAACACTTTAAGGATCAACATTGCCTACATTTTTTAACTTTTTTTTTTTTAACCAGTCTTGGGGCTTGAACTCAGGGCCTGGGCACTGTCCCTAGGCGTTTTTGTGCTCAAGGCTAGCACTCTACCACTTGAGCCACAACACCACTTCTGGTTTTTCTGAGTGATTTATTGGAGATGAGAGTCTCACGGACTTTTCTGACCAGGCGGGCTTCAAACTGCAATCCCCAGATATCAGCCTCTTGAGTAGCGAGGATGACAGGCGTGAGCCACCAGTGCCCAGCACCTTCATTTCTTTTTTACTCCAGAATCAGGCAACATTTCATTCCAAAACATAGGATCAATGTTCCCAGAAATCTCAGTTCTAAACCTGTTCAGTGGAGCAAGCATGTGGCCCAACTCCTCCAACCAGAAGGTGAGATTTGAGATTTCTGGGAATGTGAGCATGTGACCAGGCTCCTCCAATCACAAGTCTTTATTCCAGATGGCTAGGGTAAGCATGTGATGAGGCTCCTCCAATCATAAGTCTTGACTCCACATCGCTTGGAGGGTGAGCATGTGACCAGGCTTCTCCAGTCACAAGTCTTGCTCCAAACCTCAGTTAGGAAGAGGGTAGGTGAAGGAGGCGTGAGGTCCAGAGCTGGGAAGAGGCTGCCCGTCCCAGCCATTCAAGCCTGACCCGCGAGTCCTGCCATGGTCCCCAGCCTTTAGAACCTTCCGGATCTTTCCTCTTCTGATGGCACAGGACAGGTGTGTTCCGTGGTTTACATCTAAAATTCCTGGTGCCTCTCTCAAGCAGAAGGGAGAACAGGCCTGTGGCTTGCGGGCGACCTGACGTGACACGGAGTGAGGGGCCACAGGGGAGCGAGCCCACCCATCCCCGGTCTTCACAGAAGGCTCGAAGCTGTCACAAAGGCCCATGGCCAGCGTCAGTCCAGGTGTTCAAGGGTGGCCTAGGACAATCCAAGCTAAAAGCCTCCCTCAGGCTGGGTGTGGTAGCGCATATCTGTAATCCCAGCACTTGAGAGGCTGAAGCAGGAGGATCTCATGTTCAAAGCCAGCCTGAACCACATAGTAAGACCCTGACTCAAGAGAAAAAAAAAGACATGCGTGCTGGGGCGGGGCGGGGTAGGGGGAGCCTGCTCTCCCAGCGGAGTGTCTTCCTGGCAGACTCTTGCTTCATTGCCTGGCTCCAAAGGCCTGTGGGGCCCCACAGCCCGGGTAGGTGGTATTCTTGAGTCTCTGTGCTGTGTCTGAGTGGGGAGCCTGGCTGAGACGCTCAGAGGTAGTGGGGGGGCCCCGTTTGGTGGGTGGCTGGTTTCACTTTCAGGGTGACTTTGAGACGCCCCAGTGAGAACCTGCAGCACGCACAGTCACAGACATGTTGGCGCGTCTCAGCCAGGCCCACCCCAGCCTGTTCCCCTAACCCTCCTGAGCTGCGCATCTGCACCCCTCACCCCCACCCCACAACCCTGACCCCCGCTGGGTGCCGGAGGGGGAGGCTGGGAGACACCGACACTTGCACAGACACGCCCGGCCCAGCTCCCCCCACCCTCCCACAGCTCCTCCACATGGCTTCACTCTGCCCAGCAGTCAAACCACCAACACCCCCCGCCCAACAGCGGGTCAGAGGACACCGCCGCGCGGTTTCACTCATCGCTTCCTGTCCATGTCATTTTGGTTCACCCACATCCCAGGCTCAGAGGCCCAGGCCTCTCCCACAGGCCAGGAGCCTTGGACCCAGTGCCCAGTGGTGCCTATCACCTGCCAGGCCTGTGGAAACCCCACCAAGAACAGGCTGTGGCTAGTGTGAGCCACACAGAACCTGCCAGAAGAACCTGGAAGGGCTCTGAGGTTCTGGAGAATATTGAAGACCTAGACTGGGAGTGGGAGGGTCCAAACTCCAGATCAACTGCCAGGGCCCCACCATAAAGACCCCTGCAGCATGCCTTCCCCTGCTTCCTGCCTCCTTCACTAGACAGAAGTCAAGCAAAGAAACACTAGGCTGGTAAAATGCTCAGTTCCATTGAACAAGGCTCAGAGCTCCGATAGCTAAGCATGGGTTCATGCAATGGCTAAGAATGGGCCCAATGCCAGCCAAGCATGGGAACACAGGAATTCTAGCGACTCCAGGGGCTGACATCAGGAGGACTGTAGGTCAAGCAAGGTCAGCCAGCACAAAAGATGTGAGAGCCCCCCATCTCAGCCACACAGTGGTGCACACCTGTCACCCCTCTACAAGGGAATTATAAATATGAGGGATGGAAAAGAAAAAAAGAGTAACAAAACCAATAAAGAGTACAGTCCGGGCTAGCCCAAACAAATGGAAACCCTATCCCTCTTCAGAAAATAACCACAGTAAAAATGGCTGGGGGCCTGGCTCAGGTGATGGAGTGCCTGTTTACCACATAAGACCCAGCGTTCAATCTCCAGCACCATGACAAAACAAAAACAAAAAGTGAGTCGAATGCCATCTCCTGGTTGGAACTGGGAAGTGGGGTTGACAGGTCGCCCCACCATTCCAGGGTAGGAAAGCTGACCCCCCCCAAAGAAATAGAGGTCACTTCAGAAGCAGGAAGCTGAACCTCAAGGAACTAGCAAGATGCCCAGGTGCCCACCTCCCTGGCTTGGCTCCACCCTCCAATCCTACAAAGACTGGGATTGGATCATCCTGACAGCTTTCCCAGGAAAGACATCCTCTGATTGGAAGAATCCTTCGTAGACCCTTATCATTGAGGAAAGAGGGGCCCTGGCATGGCGGTACTCTGCACCCCACCTGAAGCTCCCATTTAAGACAAAGCCTCGCAGGATCAGGCTGCAGAAGCTCACCTGCACCCCAGTCGTGGGCCTACAGTCATGGCTTTCATCGGGGGGGCCTCTGGGAGCTGGTGATCAAACATGAAGCAGCAGAGAATGGCAGGGCCTCCCACAGAGGCCCCTCATTCCTGCTGCTGTCCGAGGAGGTGTCTGGTCTTGTGCTCAGGCCGTGTCAGACAGCACTAGCCGGAGTCCCTGCTCGCAGCAATGGGTAAGGTCACCACCTGGGACCACCGGCCATGTTACAGGTCAGTGTGTGTGGTGTGGAACACGTGGGCAGAGCTAATGTGTGCACAATTGCCTCCCCCTCCCTGGCTTCCACCACAGCGTGTGCCCCCGGACCCCACCCAACCTCCTCCACCTTCAGAAGTGCTGTGATCGCCAGCCACACTCCTCTCCAGCCTGGCCACAGGCCCCCAGGGTCCAGCACGCGAGGAAGCGGCTGAGTGGAAAGGAAGCCCTGGGTGGGCTCTGATCGGCAGGATGTGGTGGCCACTGGCTTCAGAGCTGCGGTTCCAGCCTGGCACCGTGGCTGAAATCACCTGCGCCTGCCTGCAGGAAGCAGGGGCGGCAGGCGTGAGGGGCAGAGGGCTGAGGTGAGCTGGAGGCGCTGAGGCCGGAGCTGTGTGGTTCAGGCTGCAGAAACACCCAGAGCCAGCATAGGTCAGCTGAGGCTTGGGCCCTGGGAACCTCACTCACCTCTGTCTCTCCTCTCAGCTTGCTCCATCCACCATCCCCACCACCACCACCATCTGTCCATCACCCAGACTATGAATGAGGCTCCACACAGCCACCTCCAAGAGGCTCGACATCGCTGGAAAGAGCAGAGCACACCTGAGCCATACAGAGCTGCAAAATGTTCTAGAATGTTCTAGAAGCCACAACGGCTACTTACACCCCTTCCCAGGTACCAGGCCCTGAGGAAACTCTTGGTGGGAATGCTCCCCCACTCCTAGCAGGCTTCAGGCTCTCGCAGCAGCATTCGCAGGCTTCAACGTGGCAGAATCAGCCGGGCACTGGTGGCTGGTTCCTGTAATCCTAGCCACTCCGAAGACTGAGATCTTAGGGTTCTCAGTGTGAAGGTAGACTGGGCAGGAAAGTCTGTGACACTTAGCTCTAATTAACCACCAAAAGGCTGGAAGTGGAGCTATGGCTCAAGTGGTAGAGCACCAGCCTTGAGTGAAAAAGCTAAAGGGTATCATCTAGGCCCTGAGTTCAAGCCCCAGGACCAGCACCAACCAACCAACAAACCAAAAAATGTGCAGAATTCCAGTCATGGGCACCTCCAGATCCCCAGCCAGGGCATGTTAACCCAGCCAGGGCACCCATGTTCCACAGAGGGATGCTGTGCTATTTTAGAAATGAGGAAATGGAGTCCCAGGGAAATGGTAACATTCCCGGAACCGTACCAATGTCTTGTCAGGGCTGTGATTTGAATCTGGGCCATCCGGCTCTAAAGAACTCATGTTGCCAGCTACTGGACTGCAGCTTTTGGAATGAAAGAGCCCGCGGGCATCCGTGGTCTCCTTGCTTATACCTGCATTAATCCTGGTTGTACAATCTGACCTTCTAGAACCTTCTCTGGCCTTGTGGCTCTTTCCCTGACCCCTGCCTGCCTGGGGAGAGTCTGAATCATGCATTTCCCAGCACAGGAAGTGGAGCACCAGTTAGACGCAGGCTGTAGAAAACCCCAGGGCACACTTGGGGGGGGGACAAGAAATGGGTGTGTGATAGAATGCCATGCCTGCATCCCCTCTACAGGATCTTGCCCAGGGTGACCAGACTCCCAAACTCCCCATCACCAGGAAGACATCACACCCAGAGTGATAGTGTCCATGGGGGTCCAGGCACAGGTGGCCTCCGACATGCCCGTGTGCAGGCCAGGCCCCATCAGCCGGCCCCCTCAGGGCTGAAGGCTGCACTGGGCTGCAGGGGTCCCCACACACCCTTAGGCTCTTGGAATCCTAGTCCCTGGAAAGCCACTACTTCTGGGGATTGGGGTTAGGAACATCCCTCCACTGCACTGGGGAGACAGTGCTGGTGCCTCAACTCGCCCAGCCAGGAGGAAGCCATGGGAAACCCCTCCCCAGCAGCTGCATGGCCCCCCGGGCCGCTGTCCCCCAGAAGGCACTGGGATGCCCGGTGTTATACTAGCAGCCTGCACTTCCTGGTTAGGCAAGGATGCCGACTGAGTGCTCTGCACCCCACATCACCCTGACTGCTCACGGGAGCCCTAAGAATTCTTAAGGTGCTCCACAAGGCTTTAAGAATAACAAGGAAAACAGTCACACCGTGGGACTGGTAGTCCCAGATTTGGCCACCAGAGGGCGCTGTGTGCTCCTCCCTCGCCAGGCAGAGGGAAGAGCCAAACCCATGCTGGACACAGGCTGTGGCTCCTGGGGACCGTGGGGGGGGGAGATGGGGGGGGCGAGGGGGAGGAGTGCAGGTGCTCCCAGGACAGGCCAAGCAAGCGGGGTCCCGGGGTCCAGGAAGACAACATAAAGGCAGCCCAAGGAAGGAGGTAGCCAAGCCCAGCAGGCTGTGAGAGAGGGGGCTCTGAGGCCCAATTCCCTCCCCCTCAGAGGAGCATGGGTCCAAAAGGGACAGCTGTCGGCTGTGGGTTACACAGCAGGCTAGGGGCCAACACTGGCCCCCAGTCTCCCGAATCCCCCCATCCTACCCAACCTCTAGACTCAAAGCCAGGAACTGAGCCCGTCTTTCCTGAGTTGGCTCAGATCAGAAACGGGCTCACCCCTGCTCCCGCCCTGATGCTGTAGGCCCCAGGCCCAGCCCTCCCCTCCTCCTGCACCTTCCCTGAGCCCAGGGAAGCACCTGTTCCCACGCAAGCCCAAACTGCCCCCAACCAACCACACCCCAGCCCTCGGGGCACTGCCCTGCCTGACACTGCTCTGCCCAGTGCACTGGTTGAGCACGGGCCGGAACATCTGTTTGGTATCTGTCTTCCTGGCTGGACTGTGGTGACTCAAGGTCATCGGTGAAGTCCATGGGTACCCTCTGCTTCCCAGGCTCAGGGTAGGTGCTCAAACCGTACCTGCTGAAAGAAGAGGTAAATATGAGTGGCTAGGAAGAAAGGAGGAAGAGGAAAGAAGGATAGATGAGTGGGTAGATGAAATGGGTGGGTGGGTGGATGGATGGATAATGGATGATGGGTGGATAGATGGATGGATGATGGGTAGATAGATGGATGCATAGATGATAGATAATAAGTGGATAGATAGATGATAGATGGGTGGGTAATGGGTAGATGGCTGAATGAGTAATGGGTAAATGAATGGATGGGTAATGGGTGGATGGATGAGTAATGAATGGATGGAGGCATGCATGCCTGGATAGATAAATGAATGGATGGATGATAGGTAGATCTATGCATGTATGCATAGATGATAGATAATGGGTGGATAGATGGATGGGTGGATGGATGGATGAATGGATGGGTAATGGGTGGATGGATGGGTAAAGGGTGGATGGATGGATGGATAGGTGAATGGGTAATGGGTGGATGGGCAGATGGATGGATGAATGGATAGATGAGTAATGGGTGGATGGGTGGATGGATGGGTAATGGATGGATGGATGAATGGATAGATGGGTAATGGGTGGATGGGTGGATGGATGGATAATTGGTAGATGGATGGACAGATGGTCAGCCTTGGTTTCCAGGCAACCCTTGGAGGGACACAGGTATCTCCAAAGAGGTCCTTGGACTTTCAAGAGGAATGAGGACCAGAGGGCCGAGCAGGACAGAGCACTATGCAGCAGGAATTTGAGGGACCGAGCCTGGAGCAGATGGCCTGTGAACACCCAGTGCTGAACAACGATTGAACAAACTCAGCAGCTGCTGCGTGGGCACCCGGTGCCCAGCAGCCCCGCCCGCAGCTGTGGAGATGCTGTGTCAGGGACTGGGGAAAAACCCAGCTGGACAGAAATTCCATTTCTTCCACTTCAGCACATGGAAATGAAGATTAGTCAGAGCAAGCACGCTCTGGGCTGTGTGCATGACATACCATTTGTGGTGCACGAGGCGATCACACACACACACACACGAGCACTATGTGATTAGCAGTCAGCAATGAAGGGAAGCCATCCTGGCAGGGACACAGAGCACCCTCCCATGTCCCACAGTTGCTCCCCTGCTGCCCCACAGAGGTCATTTGCTTCCTCCACACGTCTGGTCCCCTCTTCTCTCCCTGACTCCACATCCTGCACCCCAGACCTGGCTCCACACCCTCCATCCCCCTGGGCTCAGAAGCCAGCTGCGCTGAAGCCATGTGGCTCAGCCCCGAGAACCCCTGACTGGAGTCCTGGAACCCCCTCTTACCCTGGCGCTCCCCTGCGCAGCCCCACCCATAATGCTCTCCCCATGTGTCTCCAGGAGTCTCTGCCTCTCCCCCTGCCCCACAGGCACCACGTGGCAGCTCCTGGCTGGAGGAGGGGACCTGCAGGTGGACCTGGGCAGGAGGTCGGGGTGCTATGGGGTTTCCTCCCCTGGCCAAGGACTGCCCCCCAAAAAACTCAGAGAAGTCATTCATCAAACAGAGAAGCTCCAAGTGAAGACTATGGTGTGCGTGTTCCATGAAGACACAGAAATGCTGGCTGGGTCTACCACGAGTGCCCGGGCTGAGGCTCATGCGGGGGTCAGCGGCCAGCCGCAGGGAGCCTGGGCGATGGGCTGGGCAGGGCTCACAGCACACAGAGGGGCATACCTGGGCTGGGAACACCAGAGCTTCTCGCTTACCCCAATAATACTTTGTGGTTTTGTTTTTCTTTTTTGTCAGTCGTGGGGCTTGAACGCTGGGCCTGGGCGCTGTCCCTCAGCTCTTCAGCTCAAGGCTAGCGCTCAACCACTTGAGCCACAGCACCACTTCCAGTTTTCTGGTGGTTTATTGGAGATAAGAGTCTCACAGACTTCCCTGCCCAGGCTGGCAGGGATCTCAGCCTCCTGGAGTAGCTAGGATGACAGGCGTGAGCCACCAGCAGCAGGCACACTTTGTGTTTTCTGCGGGACAATCAGTGCTGATTTCCTTGAATTTTGAAAACAGTAGCCCCATCTAGTCTTGTGTCCCTCAATGGGGAAAGAGAGAAGGGGTGTGTGTGTGTGTGTGCACGCACGTGTGCATGTGTGCATACACGTGTGTGTGCCAGTCCTGGGGCTTGAATTCAGGACCTGGGTGCTGTCTCTTAGCTTTTTCATTCAAGGCTGGCACCCTACCACTTGAGCCACAGCACCATTTCTAGCTTTTTGGTAGTTAATTGAAGATGAGTCTTGTAGACTTCCCAGCCCAGGCTGACTTCAAACCTTTATCCTCCTGAGTGGCTAGGATGACAGGCGTGAGCCACCGGCGCCCCACAAGGACACTTTGAAGTTGACATTACAGATAAAGACAGCGTGAGGATCTGAAAAGGCTTAATTTAATCCACCGGCATCCTCCAGCCAATTAAGTGACTAAGTGTCTCTGGCAGGCAGAGCCAGGACAGGAGGCTCCCTGGGGAACCCCGGCTGCTCTCATCCTGCTGGAGCAGGGCTGACGGGCGGCCTGGGTCCAGCTGACCCCACACCTGGCCGCCCCCGTCCTTCCCCTCTGAGCCATTTCCTCTGACTCCCCGGAGCCCCGCGGCGCGTGTGGCCCGGGGCTGGTGTTCTTTGTGGGCGAGGAGAGCACGTAGGCTTTCCTTACAGCCTTAGATCGAATCTCCGCAGGACCGGGAAGGTGGGCGGAAGACGAGGACAGAAAGCAGCGGCCTGGCTCTCCCAGAGGACACAGAATCCTTTAATCACGCAGGACAAGCAGGGCAGGGCACAGTCACCCGGGGTGCTTGTGTAGCACCCGCTTTCCTGGCGCACGTGGGCTCTGATCCCCTCGTCTGGCCGTGCGGTTCCCTTGGCTGTGAGCACCAGAGACCCCCTCCCCCCATGTCACCTCTACCCCTCTGCCAAAGCACCAAGGGGGTAGAGGCCACCTCGCTGCAGAGAAGGTGGGGCACCTGGGTGGGGAGAAGGGCTGGGGGAGTCACACACCCTGTGTTCTGGCCCCCCCAGGACTGTCTTGAAAGTGTGGCTCAGAGGAGGCCCCTAGCTGACCTGAATGTTGCTGGCTTCAGTCCCCAGACCTGCTGAGGGGCTCCGAAGCCTGGCCTGGGGCTGGGGAGGCTTGGGGGCGGGAGCTGTACCCCCCCTGCCTTAGCACCTACACAAAGCCCAGACACAAGAGGTCGGGGGAGGCAGGCAGCATCTGGGACGGACGTCAGCGCCTGGCACGGGCTGGAAACCCTGGAGAAACAGGCTCAGACCCGCGGATGAGGTCCACCCTGAGAGGAGCGGGGACGGGCCTCGGGGGGCACCTGCCAGCTGCGTGGTGAGCTAAGACTGGGTTCCACAAGTAACTCCAACTCTCAAGTCCTCTCCAAACAGGACCCACAGTCTGGCCAAGGCCCCTCTGGGGTTTGTCTTAATGAGGGGTATTAGAGAAGAGGAATGGGGTACCATCTCCACCTTGGGGACCCTGTGTCCCTAGGGAGTAATGGGGAAGGAGGGTACCACCTGCTACCCCCCCCAACTCAGACCTCCATGAGAAGGGTTCTGCTGGCTCGGGTTCTGGTCTCAAATCTTTGGTGTGCCCACTGGTGCCTGCCCATCCCCACCCAGGCCAAACAGGGCTGAGTAGCAAGGGTGGGGCGGGGCCTGGCACCCAGTGAGCATCAGTGTTTGTTGAATGAAGACATGGACAGGGGGTGAAGCAGAGAGAGGGGAGAAGGGAGGGGAGGGGAGGAGGGAGAGGAGCAAAGACAACAGGGAGAGATGAGGAGAGAATGTGAGGATACGAGAATTCTAGACTATCCAGAGAATTCCAGGATGCTCAGAAAGTTCTAGAATGCTGTGGAAGGGCTAGAATGTGAGGGTAATTCTGGAACCCCCATTCCTCAAGTATGGTCCACAGACCAGTAGCACCACCCAGGCACAAATATAGAATCCTAGTGTCTGCTCCAGCCAACTTAGCCTCAACGGAGCACAGGTCCCTGGGCTAGAGATTTGAGAACATCCTAGAATATTCAGGCCAGAAAGTTTCTAGAAAAAAGGTGAAAAAAAGGGGGGGCTACCTGGAATTGGTGGCTCACCCCTATAAACCTAACTACTCAGGAGGTTGAGATCTGAGACTTCCAGTTCAAAGCCAACCCCAGGCAGGAAAATCTATGAGACTCTTATCTCCAATAAACCCCCAGAAAACTGGAAATGGAACTGTGGCTCAAAGTGGTCGAGCGCTAGCCTTGAGTAACCAAGCTCAGGGCCAGTGCCCAGGCCCTGAGTTCAAGGTTCATCACCAAAAGAAGGAGGAGGAGGAGGGGGAGGAAAAATGCCAAAAGAAGAGAGGGGCAGAACAGAAACGGGCTAGGGAAGACAGTGGTGTTGGGGCACCAGAGGGGGAGGCCGGCGGGCGGAGGATGGAGGGGACTGGCCCACAGTGGCGCTCAGCCGTCCTCATCCTCGGGCTTCACCAGGTGGCCGGAGAAGGTGATGTAGACGTCCACATCATCGCTGTAGATGGCGTTGTCGCGCTCGCGCTTGAACAGCCGCACCCACACGCGGTCGCCGGGCGCCAGGGCCAGCATGACGCTCTGGCTCTGCATGATGCTGCGGTCGCTGGGCTGCGCGTACAGGATGACCGCCGCCTCCTCGTTGCGCACCACGTGCACGTACGTCTCCTTGAAGTTCCAGCTGTGCACGTTGAGGCTGAAGAAGTACAGGCCTCGCAGGGGGGCCACGAAGCGGCCCGTGGCCATGTCGAAGTGGCCGTCGGGGTTCACAAAGACCGTGTCGAAGAGCAGCGGCTGGAAGCCCTCGCTGCTGTGCAGGGCCGTCCTGCGGCCCACCGAGAAGGCGGAGTAGCGGGTCTGGCACGGCCCACCCGGGCTGCCCACCTGCCCCTTGGCGCCCTTGGGGCCCTGAGCACCACGGTCTCCCCGGGGACCCTCTTTACCCAGCTTCCCTGGTGGGCCCTGCAGCCCTCGGTCTCCCTTGTCACCTGTGGGGACATGAAGGGGGAGTCGGGATCAGGACAGACACCCAAGCCTGGCTTAACGCGGCGATCCATTTACAGAGGCTCCACCGCTACCAGCCAGGCCGGAAGAGCTGGGGATTACTTAATATTTAGTTATTTATTTTTGTGGGTCGTGGGGCTTGAACTCTGGGCCTGGATGCTTGTCTCTGAGCTCTTTTGCTCAAGGCTAGTGCTCTACCACAGCACCACTTCCGGTTTCCTGGTGGTTTATTGGAGGTAAGAGTCTCATGGACTTTCCTGCCCAGTCTGCTTTGAACCATGATCCTCAGATCTCAGCCTCCTGAGTAGCTAGGATGACAGGCGTGAGCCACAGGCGCCCGGCTGGAGCTGGGGATTGTTAAGCAGCTACTGCCTACCACATACCACCTCCCCAAATGCCAGGTGATAGGGCACCTGCCCAGCAGACAGACAGATACCATCTCCAGGCTTCCAAGGTTGAGCCCTATGCCTGAGCCTCGAACCTGCTTGCGCCGCCCCCCCCGCCCCCCGCGCCCCGGCTTCCTTGGAAGGGGCGCACTCTGTGAGCTTTAGCTGGCAACTCCTCTTCTCCAAGGGCCCTGGGCACATGTCCCGCAATACCCCACACCGCCTGCACCCCATGCCCGACTCCTCAACGCCCTCCTGCCCCCTCTCATCAGCTCAGGGGGTCCACACCTGGTGCACTGCCCATCTCCCTCTGGGGGCGGCTCTGGGGCCTGCTGTCCCCGCTCCTCCTGCCTCCCTCCTGGCAACCCCTGTACCCCCAGCCACCAGCCCGGGTGGGGGAGGACCTCACCCTTCAGGATGGTGATGTTAATGTAGGGCCTGATCTCAGGCAGGACATAGGGGAGGGAGGACGGGGAGGACGGGAACACATCTGCAGCATCCACCGGGCCCTCTGGGTCGTTGGGGTCACAGCACCGTCGGCAGCCTCCAGGATGGCCAGAGGTCACCGCTGAGGTCACGGAGTCCCCAGCCATGGGCTCCTCGGTGGGGACCCCCAACACGGTAAGAGGGAGCAGGAGCACTGCCCAGAGGGGACACAGGACGGCCGTCCCCATGCTGACCTGGAGCAGGGAAGGAGAGATCCAGTTACACCTCAATGCTGCCTGGCTGCCGGTGCTGTCCCGAATGGAACCCAGGGAGCAGGGGCCCCATGGAGCAGACAAGGGGAGCCACGTGAGGGGTGAGCCCCATAGCCCCAGGATTAGTGGCAAGATGGGCTCGGACCCTAGGTCTGCTGCAAAGTCTTTTGAAGCTGAGAGAGACACAGATAGACAGAGACAGGGAGAGACAGGGAAGACAGATGGTGGGGGGGTGGGGGTGGAGGAGAGACAGACAGACAGATGGACAGACAAATAGAGACAGAGACAGAGACAGGGAGAGACAGAGAAGACATGGGCAGATAGACAGCGCACCAGTAATGGGGCTTGAGTGCAGGACCTGGGCTCTGTCCCTGAGCTCAAGGATGGCATTCTACCCCTTGAGCCACAGTTTGACTTCCAGCTTAATCAGAGATTAAGATTTTTTTTTTTTTGGGTCGGGTCGTGGGGCCTGAACTCTGGGCCTGGGCGCTGTCCCTCAGCTCTTCAGCTCAAGGCTAGCGCTCTACCACTTGAGCTACAGCACCACTTCTGGCTATTTCTGCTTAGGTGGTGCTGAGGAATCAAACCCAGGGTCTCCTGTATGCAAGGCAAGCACTCTACCACTGAGCCACCTTCCCAGCCCCAGAGAGTAAGCTTATTATTAAGAGTATCTCTGGTTAATCAGAGATAAAAGTGGATTACAGGTATGAGCCACCAGCACTCAACACCCTAGCGCAGAGGCCTGGGAAGGAGAAAGCCTCTCTGGAGAGAGGCACAAAAAGGGCAGATGAGAACCGGGGGGGGGGGCTTTGCTGGACCAGTGACCCCACAGGTCACCAAGGGGTCAGTGACCAGCCCTCCTGCCCTCTCCCCATCCACTGTCTTGTTTTCTGGACACTGCTGAGCATCAGCCCTGGGCAGCGGGAGGAACAGGGACAGCTGGATTCCACAGGCTTGCTGCCAGGAGAGGGGGCAGAGGGGATGCTTGCTCTGGTGTACGGCCACTGTGGTCAGGAAGTAATGTCAGGGTTGACGCAAAGAGCCAGGCGGGTGCTGGTTTGAGGGGATCTTTCAGAAGTTGTGCTCCATTGTAGATGATGGCGGCAGAAGGCAGAAGAAGGCGCCCCTCCGGGCAGGCAAATGAGAAACAGGGAGGTCCCCGTGAACGGAGCACTCCACAGAACCAGAGGGGTGCAGCTTGTCAAGGCTGGTATTAGCCCTGCTCACCCCTCCGTTACAAAGCCACACAGCCCAACCTATCCAGACCCAAAGGGCGGGCTCAGAGAGGCTGCCATTGGCAGGTAGTTGTGTCAATCACCCTAGACCCTCCAATCAGTTGTCAAGGTGGTAAATTGGAGCTAAGAGGCAGGACTAGGAAGTCTGGAAACTGGAAAGGATGGGTGTTGGTGAGGATCTGGTTGGCCTCGGCCACAAAGGGGTCCCAGAGCTGGGCAGGAAGTAGCCTGGACACCGCGAAGGCGACAGGCCTGGGGTGGGTGGGCAGGAAGCCCAAAGCAAGCCTTTGAGGTGGTGGCAGCCCCGGGAGAACTCGCGCCACAGAGCTATCACAGACTCAGAAACGTAGCTTCTAAACCAGGCTGGTTTCTAACACTTGTGGCATTTCTTTGTTTATTTCCTTTTCGTTCTCCTTTAACACTTAGTTCAAAAATATTTTTCTGTGGTTAATACAAAAAAAGGTAAAATAGTTATTTTCCGAAATGCCACCTACCTCAGCTGAGAGCGACAGAAGTCACTAAAGGGCACAGAGGGGCTGGGTGGTGGAGCATGCCTATAATCCCAGCACTCGAGGAAGAACAGGAGTATGAGGTCCAGGCCAGCCTGGGCTCCATAGGGAGACCTTGTGTCAAACTAAGTTAAGCAAAATAAAATCAGGGAATTCAGGAGCCCTAACTCCTCCCTCCGTGTCTGGGTGCAGAGGGAGGGGGTTTGGCCCTCACTGGTTTCCTGGTTCTGTTTACAAGGCAGTGGCCTTCGATGTGGACTTAGGCTGAGAACTGAGACAGAACTTTTGCAGGCTTTGTGACTAAGGCTGCTGGCTTTACGTCTCTGGGCTTCCTGCTCCTAGACACAGGATGCCAACAGCTGCTCCTGGCCAGGCTATGTGGGAGGCTAACACACAAAGTTCCTGACTAGCAGAAGACTATGGAGGGTCTATCCCTCCCTCTCTGCCTGGCACAGATCTCTTTCCCGGGCCTGCAGGGACAGAAGGCACAGAGCATTTCCCAGACCACAGGCATGGCGTGGGGATATTTCTGTTTCCTCTTGGCCTGGCCTGATGGGAGTCAGAAGCTCAGAGAGACAAATGGGGGCTGGGGACAGGAAGCAGGAAGCTGGCTGCTTTGCCAGGACGGAGCAGCACCCAGCCACTCCAGTCACAGGCCGCTCCCAGAGGCGGGGGCCAGGCAGGGGCCAAGGGTGGGGGGCATGCCATTGGGGTGACTGTGGGGGTCCCTGCCACCTCCACTGGGTACTGCAGGGAGTCTCTGTCTCCTGGGTGGACCGGGCTGGCAGAGTGGCAGGGGTTCTGCAGGGAGACGGAAGCCAGGAGCAGTAGACAGTGGTCAGGGAAGGGGTCAGAGGGGGAGGGTGCCCAGGAAGAGAAGAGCAGAGGAGAGGAATTCCAGCCCCTGGACCTTGCCACTCACCCTGTGTCCGGCAGCCTCCCTCGGCACAGTGGCTTATGGAGCCTGGGCCTCAGAGCGGCCTCAGGCTCCTTGGCCCATGTCTGCGATAACTCCTGGCTGGCCCAGACCCTCAGGGCTGAGCAGAGCTGGGAGGAGGGATGGAGGGGGAGAGGGAGGAGGGGCCGGCGGGCGCTGAGCTGGCTTCCCACTTCCCTCCTCCCATCCCTCCCTCCAGCGCTGCACAGATAAAGGGAGCCAGGATTTCCTCCACTTAACTCTTTGGTGCTCTAGTGGGGTCGCGCTGGATTCCGTGACTTGGAAACTTGAGCAGGAAGGGGTCTGAGGCTCCTCCACAGTATGGACTGGGAGCACTGAGCCGGGACAGTGGGAGTTGGGGGGGGGGTGCCAGGAGGTCCCCGAGGCTGCACAGGAAAAGGAAGCAACACTGGAAACGCCCCCCAGTCAGGTCCAGCAGAGCCCCGGGGCACAAAAATGGCAGACCAGGTCCTGGTGCCTTTAGCTCGGCCTGACCAATCAGTGCCTCTGATGGAAGCCTGCGGGGGGAGGGGGGGGAGGGAGGCGGGTCCTGGACCTCCAGCAACTGGACACAGAACTGTCTTCAGGGATTCCTTGCAGTGTAGACGTGGTCCTCCACATTCATAGGAGGGCGACCTGTGTGTACTGGTTTGGGCATGGCCCTGCCTCAGGTTCTTTCTGGAGGCTGCAGCTCTGTCTCCTGGCTGGCTTCCAGGGACCACAGACCCCAGGAGACAGGGACACAAAGATGGTCCTCCACCACCCTCCCACCCCACTCCCATCCGCTGCCTGGGCCTTTGGTCTCCAGCATCTCACTGTGTAGCCCTGCCTGTCCTCACCTTCCAACCTCAGCCCCCTGAGAGCGGGGATTACAGGCATACACTACCACATCTGGCTCCAGAGGATGATAATAGGCATTATTTTGGCTAGCTCCACCCAGGGACTCACAGTGGGCCACACAGTACTTGAGAGGAACCCACAGCCTATGGAATGCCAGCATTCACCAGAACTCCCAAGTTTCCCAGATGTACGCTTGGACAGGGGAGGTCCAGCAATATGAGGCATGCTGCACAGCAGCCAGGAATTTAGAAACAGTGCATCCAGAAACATAAGTCTTGCACTTTGTCATAAGCTGCAGTCAAGGAGAAAAAAAAACAAGAGCAAGAGCAGCTTTCTCCATCTGACCTTGCCTGCTGGGCCCAAGCGATCAGTGTGCTCTAAAAACTGAGAAAGAGCATGCGAGGAGCGGCGTGGGGAGCCACAGATACTGGAGACCGATACAGGAAAATGGCTCTTCTTGGCACCAAATGCTTATGTCAAAGGATAAACACCTTGGCTGGATGCATTCTTTATCTCAAGGATAAACACCAGTTTTCAAATGCGTGGCAGAATGGATGCTTCCCTTAAAAAGACGTCCAGACACGATGGTCATCCATTTATAGTGAGGGTCAGGCTTGGAGCCCCTGAGCCCCAGTGGCAAATGGGTAACACCCAGTGTGATTAGAGCAAAGATAAACGCCTGTCTGTGTGACTTTAAGCCAGGCCCTGCCTTTATCATATAAATACCCTGATGTCAGTGCTCGGTACACTGGAACCTGCCTTGCTTTTTATAACCCACTGAGGCTCCCATGGCCCTCTCCCCAGCATCCCTTATGTGAAGATTCTGTCCAGAGCACTTGTGGGGAACATCCTCACTGTCCCCCCCCCCCACAACTATCTAAATTTAAACCATTCGTTTCAGTCAGAGAAGATGGCACTCTAGCCTTCTGACCTACATGTTTGTCCTAATGTATGTATGACTGCTACTACGGACCCTAACTCAATTTGGCGTTTCTGTGACACCCTTCCTTTCTCTGACCCGGCTTGGTGGTCCACAGGGTCCCTCCGCAGCTATGATGAAAGGCTGTTCCAGTCTGCCGAGGTCTCTGCCTCCTTTGCTCTCACCTGCTCACTCTCTCCTCACACTCATGACTCAGTTTCCTAACACTGCAGCTGTCCTTCTGAGACCGCCCACACTGTTACAGAATGTACCTCTGCCTTTCTGCTCGTCTGCTTGCTTACTCAATAATGTTCTGCCAAGTTTTATTACCATTGTCACTTGTCCAGAAATTCTCATTCTGTGATGGAAGTCTAGGACCCTAAAAGTCCCAATTTTTATAGAGGGAAGCTTCACAAACCCTCTCCTGAATCTGGTGACAAAGCCAGGGGTCAAATCCACATCTGAGACTTCACGTGCTAAACACACCCCCTACACACACACAGCTGTGCAAGTGCGGAGTGCAGAGCAGCAGCCCCACCCCCCTCCTTGACCAGGGCGGTCTCTGGCCTTCAGATTCCCCATTGGTTTGGGGGACAGTTAGACCAATAGCAGGCTGGAAAGGCTCCTTAGAGATGACCTAATCGCATTCTTTATCTGGCCAGCAGGAACATTATGGCCCTCGGAGGCCAACTGTGGCACACAGCACCCTGGAGTCCAAACTGGGATGAGAGCCACTCTCTCCTGATTTCCAGCTTTGCATTGTACCCTCAAATCAATGTGGTGCTCCCAATTCTATTCTGGGGTACAGGAGCAGACTGAGGGACTATAGCTGTGGGGCATGTCCCTGTCCCTGGGGCAGCAGTCCTGGGGCGCAGAGCCAGGGCTGCAGGGGGAAAGGGCTGAGTCATCAGAGCTGGGGGCCAGGCTCTCTGCGGCCTCCGCCCTCCCCAGCCCAGAAAGCCTGGGGCTGACAGGCAGTGGGGAGAAAAGATGGATTGGGAGCAGGCTGGAGACACACGGGCTTTGTAGAGCGCTGACTGTGTGCCCAGCACCGTGCCTCTACTACCCTCCACACCCACCCAACAGCCCAGCAACTGAGATCTGGGCGGAGGGGAGATGATGCAGCCTCCAGGGCCAGGCTCCCTCTGGGTCCAGGGCAGCGTGGTGGAGGAACTCGGGGAGGGGGGACTGTTCTGCACCCCATCTCTTCCACCATGTCTGAACATGCCTATATTCGGGTGCCCTGGTGAGGGTGACTGACCTCACCGGCCAGGTGGCGCAGAGACAAAGCTCCAGCCCTGGGGCAAACTTGCCAAAGCACCCATTAGCAAAGCCCGAACTCCAAATACGAGCCTGATTCCCTATGGCCCCCCCTCCAAAGGGCCGGACTGAGGTCAGCTTGGTTCAAGGTCACCAGCCAAACCGAAGTCTGCACAAAGGAGGACGCGCGCGCCACCTGCCGGGGGGAGAGCGAGCATGCGCCCCACGTCACCGCCCCCCGCACTCAGGGGGGCTGGCAGCGACCCCCGACCCCAGCACCCCT
>NW_012267295.1:4200254-4219987 GCF_000151885.1 Dipodomys ordii | reverse complement strand
GAACCCGGCCGAGCGCCCACGACCAGGACCGAGCGGCCGCGTGGATCCGAGCGCGGCCGAGCAGAGCCGAGCCCCGCAGAGCCGGGGCGGGGCTACCGGAGGCGGAGCCCTGCGTGGGGCGGGGCCTCCGGAAATGGGCGGGACTTGTTCCAGCGCTGGACGAGGCCTCCAGCGAGGGGAGGGGGCCTGAGGTCCCACAGCGCCCCCTGCTGGACTCAGCGCTGAGCCGGCGGGGCCCAATAGTCAGCGTGGCCCCGTGCCCGGGCCTGAGTCAGCGTGGCCCCGTGCCCGGGCCTGCTGGAGGGGGCAGGGCACCAAGCGGCAAGCCTCACTGAGGGCCATGCCGGGGAAAGGGGCGGGGCGTTGCGCTGAAGGGGGCGGGGCTTGCTACTGGAGGGGGTGGGGCGTCGAGCCCCGCATGATGAGCTGCCTATGGGGATTGGAGAGGGGGCAGCTTGGGGGAGGAGCATGCTTGGCGGTTTGAAACCCTTAGTGGGGGAGGGGCGCAGTCTCTCTGGGTATATATAGGCTGCGGCTGGCTCCGAGGCCTGGGGGGAGGTGAGGGAGGCCTGGGGGGAGACCGGGAGTCCCCAGCCAGGGCAGGGCGGGGCAAGCCTCGTCTCCTCGAGGGGTCATTGGGGGCCTCCTCTAGAGAGGCCTGTGGAGAGGCGCCTGGGGCAGAGCAGGCAGGCCTGTGGAGAGGCCTGCGGGAAGAAAGGGAAAGCCTTCCCCTTGGGAGGTCAGAGGTTTGGAGGTTTGCAGACCTTCTAATGCGTGGTTTGCAGACCAACTAATAAAGGGGGGGGCTGTCAGGTCTGCCGATTGGAGGCTTGGAGGTTTGGTGGTCCAGGTTGCTCTTGGTTGTGGGTATCTAGCCCAGGACAAGGTAGTCTCAAGACCCTTTTCTGGTGTTAATAGTGTAAATATACTTCTTTTGTTCACCTTCCACTGTGCCTCGATGGATGGTCTCACTCTCCAGAGGTCCCAAGTCCACCATCAGAGGTCCTAAGTCCACCATCTACTGATGAGGAAACAGGCTCTGGATGGCTAGAGCTGAGTTCAAAGCACTCAGAGCTAAGAAGCAGTGGAATTAGGGTGGGCCTGATGGAGGCCAAGGGCCCATCTGCTTCTGCAGCTCTGCATTACTGGGTTGGGTCTGCTAACTTCTCCCCAGGATAGAGCCGTCCATCCTGGTCCTCATACACAGGTGGCAGGAGAGATGACCTGGGTCTGACAGATGGCCCTGCCAAGCCAGCTCAGGACCTGTGATGTGGCAGAGCCCACCGTTCCCATGAGCCAGGACTGACATGTTTCAGAAAGCAGGGAAGAGCTCTGGAACAGCCACTTCTCATCCCTCAGTTTACCTACCTGTGTCAACACAATGACAGAGGATATGAGCTGGTGGAAAATAAACTGGAACCTAACTAAGTTGTCTGGAACCCTGGAGAACATTGACTGAAGCTGTTAAGAAAGTGAAGCCAGCCCAAGCAGGAAAGCCCAGGAGACTCTTATTCCAATTAACCATTTAAATGCCAGAAGTGGAGCTGTAGGCCAAGTGACAGAGCACTAACATGAGTGAGAAAGCTAAAGGGTAGTACCCATGTCCTGAGTTCAAGCCCCAGTACTGGTACACATACACAGAAAGGAAGCGCGCGTGCACGCGCACACACACATCTGGTCCCAGTCTAGGACTGGGAAACAGTGTTCTTGCTCCTGCTGCTGGTGTTGGCATGGGTGACACAGGACAACCATCCCTGGCCTCACTGCCATCCACAGAACTGCTGTCAGAACCCAGAAGTTCTTCCGTGGCTGTGCTGAGAGTACTGAGCAGGGCTTTGACCACTCCTCACGAGCCTCTAGCAGCAAAAGTTCCCATAGTTGGGGCTGGGAAGGTGGCTCAGTGGTAGAGCGCTTGCCTTGCATGCATGAGGCCCTGGGTTCGATTCCTCAGCACCACACAAGCAAAAAGAAAAAAGCCAGAAGTGGTGCTGTGGCTCAAGTGGTAGAGCACAGCCTTGAGCTGAAGAGCTGAGGGACAGCGCCCAGGCCCAGAGTTCAGGCCCCACGACCGGACCCAAAAAAACAAACAAAAAAAGTTCCCATAGTTGGGAGATCTCAGGGGCTGTGCAGATGTTAAAAGAGCCATGGGAAGTCTGGCCTGTGTGTGTGTGTGTGTGTGTGTGAGTACTAGGGTTCCTGAGCTCTTTTGCCAAAGGCTGATGCTCTATCCTTTGAGTCACAGCTCCACTTTTGGCTTTTTTGTGTGTGGGAGACTAGGACTCAAACTGGGCATCTGATGTTTAGTGTTCATTGGCAGACATCCTACCACCTGAGCCATGCCTCTAACCTGAGTTTTGGCTTTGTGATAGTTATTTGAAGATGAGTCTCTCAGGCTTTCC
Organism: Dipodomys ordii; assembly: GCF_000151885.1. Taxonomy (NCBI): domain Eukaryota; kingdom Metazoa; phylum Chordata; class Mammalia; order Rodentia; family Heteromyidae; genus Dipodomys; species Dipodomys ordii. Next base: position 4,217,588 of record NW_012267295.1, on the reverse strand, counting down.
TGCCCTGGCTGGCTTCAGACCACATCCTCATTTCTCAGCCTCCTGAGAAGTTAGGATTACAGGTGTGAGCCACCGGTGCCCAGAGGTCTCATGACTTTGTATAGGGAACACATTTTCCCCAAGGTCTCCACCAGACTCCCCAAGACCCTCACCAGGGCTTCCGGGGCAGGTGGAGCCCCCAGGGCCTTGGCAGGACCACCACCTTGCACAATCTCAGGACAGCTCGGGACTCTCTCTGCCTTGAGCGTTTTCTCCTGTGAGTGGAGTGCTGAAAAGTTCAGTCTCCCTGTGACTCAGTGGCTCCCGTCATCACTCCCAGAGATCTGGAGCCTTGACCTCCCCGGCCTCAGGCCTTGGGGACTCCTTTCTCTGCTTTGGTCTGCAGTCTAGTGGCCATGGGCTGTTGCTTGGTAGCTGCTTCTGAGACACAAGTTCAAGGTGGGGCTTTGAATCTGAGTAACTTGATGACTGGAGAAGATAGGCAGGGTGGTTCATCACCTCTCCTTCCTGGCTTAGGCTTGGAGGCTAGTCCCACTGCGAATGGAAGCCCTGGAGCTGGGAAGCCCAATGACTCCCCTGCAGGAGGCCCTGAAAAATGCAATTGTGTTCATCTGGCATAGTCCCAGCCCTGGAGGAGAATCACCAACACACACCATGCATTTATATTGCTGGCATAAGCTAGTGACACCCAGAGTGACAAAGTACAGGCTGTGAGAACCAGAGAAGGGACACTACAGCCTAGGAGGCCACTCCCAGACCCCAGGAGAGCCTCTATTCTCACCCCCCACACCCCAGCCACATGTAATGCCCTAGCATATTTAGATGACCTGAGCACCTACTGTGTGCCCTGCACTGTGTATATTTAAACCTTCTCAAATACACACACAAAGGTGTGTAGGCCAGCAAAAGCATCCATACAGTGAACCCAGTGCATACTGCAGCTGCCGCCTGGTCTGCCTTCCCTAGACACTGATTGGCTGTTCCTGTCTCACCTCCTATCCCATTGGCCAGGTCAATTGGTGCCTTCCCTTCTCTTTAGCTGGAAGGTTAGACACATGACCCATATCTGGCCAATTATGGCAGCCTATCACCCTGTCTTTGGTGATTGGCCTAAGTAGCATCATGTGATTCTGCTGGAGCCAATCAGTTTTCCTCTGTGAGATTTGATATTTGGATAATAGAAAGCCTGTTGTATGGATCTGTGAGGATGTGGATCCAGACCTTCAAGTTCTCTTCCACATCCCCTGATGATCTGCACTCTGGGAAGCCAGAGCCCACAGTAACTGCATCTTCACACCACACACACACACACACACACACACACACACACACACACACACACACATCTGACACACAGGGTACGGCACAGCAGGAAATGGCCCAGGTCACCATCTTTATGGATCAGAGCTAGGGGCAGAAGTAGCAAAGGTTGTCCCCACCAGCCCATCAGGCCCCTTTGCAAAATCCCACTTGGGTGCCCCAAGGCGGAAAAAAGGAAAGGCTAGCCAGAAAGAGCTGCAAGATCATGGGGTAACTTTCCTTCTAACCCTCAGATCCTCCGGGGGAAACCCCAGGCCAAGCCCCAGGGCTGAGCCTCCAGCCTAGGTCTGAATTTATGCACATCTTCCTCTTTCGGGGGTTTACACTCGCCCCCTCCCTGCCTCCTTGACATTTGGCCGCTGACCACCACCCCGCTCCCCATTTCTCATGATCTGCAGTATCCTCCACAGCCAACACAGAGAGGCCACTTCCTGAGGGAAGGCTCACCCGTGGGGGTGATCCAGGAGCTTCTGCTTGCAATCCTGTGATCTGAGGAACTACCTGTGTTCTGAGGGACACCGAGGCCCGGGGAGGGCCAGGCTAGTGAGGGGCCTGAGGTAAACCGAAGGTCCAGGCCTCCAAACTTCTGGCTCCTGTCCTGACCCTGAGGTCCCTGCCTACTGCAGGGGAAGACTGGGCCTCCGCCCTAATACCTACCTCCTCAGGGCCAGGAGGAACCCCTGGCCCAGGCTGTGACAGCAGCTCCTCCCTGTGGAGGAGTTCCAGCCTCTTGTCATCCCTGTCCTCCTGACCTGTGGCCCTGGAGATACAGAGGATGGGAGGAGGCCGGCACTGCCCAGGAGCCCACCACTCCTCCAGGGTCCCTGTCCAGACCTACCTCCACTTCTCACTGGTGCCTTGGGGCCCTCTGGAGGCTAGGCCTGGATCTTTCAGAGCACTGCTTCTCCCTGATTGGTCCTTTCTTCCAGCTACCCACTGGGCATCAGCCAATCAGATTCCAATTGAGCTCAGCTCAGAGGGGCCAAGGGCTGTTCAAAGTCACAACCCGGATCTTTCCTCCCCTCCTTTCCTTCTTCCTCCTTCCCTTCCTTCTCCCTGATTGTCCCTTCTGACTGGTTGCTTCTCACCTTCCCCTCAATCTGCAGGCCTGCCTGCATGGGGGGCATCTCTTCTGCCTCCGGTCATAGCTGCAAGGAGAAGGAAAGGGAGGAGGTCTGGGGCCTTCCAAGGCCTGGAAAGCCCTGGAAGACCTGGAGTGAGCTGCCTTGGGGATCAGATGCCTGACCTCAGGAAGGACCAAGCTGGGCCACAGGTGGCCTGAGCTTACGCTGACTAAGAAAAGAAATAGAAAGTTACTAGTACAAAATTAGATGCATGGCCTGGAAGGGGCCGAGGCAACCAGAGACCCTGAAGCTGGACTTAATTCTTTTACTGAAAATTCACCTAATGACCTTCTGGCCTCCTTCTGAAGAGTCCAGCACTAGCTATCTGGGCCCCGAGGGCCTGGAGGTCACTGAGATGTCTATCCAACAGGGGAGGTAGAGAGGCGGGAAGGAGCTGGCCAGGGCCCCACGGTGCAGTGGGAGGTCTAGGCCTGGGTCCTGAGTGGCTTAGGCCCTCCCTCCACCTCACAGCAAGTCAAACTTTCTTCCATTTGGGGCTCCAGCCATGGCCCGAGGTCTCCTGTGTCCCCTATTCCAAACCCAAGGGGCCCAGGCCTCAGTTTATCTTTCTGAGGGTCCAGATATAGACTGGCTTCTCAAGTTCTAAGGAACAGACCAGTCTCCCTCCCCTACCCCCCCATACAAGCTTTACCCCTCTCCCCCCCCCCCACAATCCCTCTTCTGAAAGTTCAGCCTGGCAGTGAGGCCCTCTCAAACTTTCTGTCCTCATCCACGATGATTGCTCCCATCTCGAGAAAGAAAACAATGCCCAGAGAGGGCGCACAGCTGGTCTTGGCACTATTGGATCAGAACACAGGCCTCTGAAGTTCCCATGGAGGGCCTCTGACACTTCTGTCAGGGGAATCCTGGGCTTCCCCACAGCCTCCGTCTTCGCCTGGGCCTCCTGGCCCTCGGAAGGCCTCTAGAGATAGCTGGTGTGCCGGATGCTGGGCTTGTCCTCAACCAGGGGCTCCCGGGGTAGAAGCTGGTGCTCCCTGGCTGCACCAGGTGGGCACTGCTGCCCGCTGGTGCCAGGCTGCGCCACGTGGCGGATCCCACCATTCGTCTCCTTCCCTCTCCTCTCCCCACTCTCGTCGTCCTCCTCCTCCCCATCCTCCCCATCCTCCTCCTCCTTCTCGTCTGTCTTCTCCGGAGGTCCTGCCGTGGGCTCCTGGCTGTGCACCCGGCGGGATGGGCGCAGCAGGACCCTGCGGAAGCCCTGCTTGAAGCGGTAGGAGAGGAAGCCGTAGAGGATGGGGTTGGCACAGCTGTTGGCATAGGGCAGCGCCACCACCAGGAAGTAGAGGCCGAAGAAGGCGGGCTCCTCGGGCAGCGGGCACACCACATTGACGATGTTGAGCACATAGAAGGGCATCCAGCAGAGGACGAAGAGGGCTACCACGGCCACTACCATACGCGTGACCCTGCGCTCGGATGGCCGCCGCCGCTGGCACACGGGCGCCTGCACCCACCGGCAGGTGGGCGCCCGCACCCGGCGCCCGGCCGAGCGTACCTTCACCACGATGAGCAGGTAGCAGAGGCAGATGACCAGCAGCGGCCCGAAGAAGCCCAGAGCGGCCGTGTAGATGATGAAGCCGGCTCTCCAGGCCGCGGCCGGCTCGGGCCACTGCATGTGGCAGGTGCTCATACCCCGGGGCACACCCGAGAACACCACCACGGGCAGCACCACCACCGCGGAGGCCAGCCACACGGCCGCGCTGACCACGCGGGCCACGGGGGCCGTGCGCCAGCGTGCGGATCGCGTGGGATGCACCACGGCCAGGTAGCGGTCCACGCTCATGACGGTGAGGCAGAAGATGCTGGTGAACTGGTTGATGCCATCCACAGCCATAACCAGGCGGCACATGAGGGAACCAAAGGGCCAGTAGGACAGGGCATTCTGGGCAGCCAGGAAGGGCAGCCCCAGCATGAAGAGCTCGTCTGCCAGCGCCAGGTTGAGGATGTAGACGCTGGTGACCGACGGGCTGGCCGTGTGCCGCAGGACCACGTAGATGACCAGCGAGTTGCCTAGCAGGCCAACCACGCACACCACCAGGTAGACCAGCGGAATGAGGACGCAGCTGACAGCCAGCCCAGCCGGGCTGGGACCCGCGGATGCGTTTCCCACCCAGACATCCGGGGGCCAGGCAGAGGAGGCGTTTCCGGGTTCCAAGGTGGTGGGCACTGATGACAGGGAGCTGGGACTGTCCATGGCCAAGGGCAAAGCCGGTCAGCAGTCAGCTACTGGCCTAGAGGAAGGAAGACAAACCGGTCATGCCAGGTGATGGCTTTCTGGGTGCTGCCCCTCTCCCATTGAACCTGAAGACCTACTGCGCACCAGCTCTGCGCACTCAGCAAGGTGAGGCGGGGCTACCTCATTTCACGGAGGAGAAAACTGAGTTCTGTGTGAGGGGACAACAATCAACCTCCATCTCATGACCAAGGTGCCTCTGAGACATCATTTTTCACCCTTTCTGGGGCAGGGAAGGGGGGGCTGGCTTGGGGGGGGGCTGGGTATGTCCAAGGCTAACTTAAAAGAACTTGCGAACCCCTAAAACTCCATGTCAAAGTTTTTGTGTTTACCTCCTTTTTAGCCCAGCACTGATCTTGCCTTGTGTTCTTGGTTCCAAGTATGGAGAAGAAGCACAGGTCCGGGGTACCCCTTGGCTGGAAGCCAGAGCCCTGAGAGGCTCTCTCCACCTGGCTATCCCACCGGCCGACTCCCCCCCCCCGCCCCAACAAAGGCCTGCCCAGGAGGGTGGCTGTGGACACGGGGCGCCTGAGCCCCTCTCCCCTCCCCAAGGCTGACATAATGGAAATGGCAGCACGTGACAGGTGCTGAGCCACCTCCCCCATCTTGGGGCGCACAGAGGATGCTCCAGCTTGGGGTGTTGAGCAGAGCAGAAGCCCGCATGGCAGCTCAGCCTCTGTCCTGGGGCAGCTCCCGAGCTAGGCTTTAATCCTCTTCCCCATGCTGGACCCCTACGGCCATCGCTCACCCACCACCCACACCAGCACAGAATCGGAACCATGCAGAGGGCACGGACTAACCACAGGTGCATGGCGTGGGGGTCGCTGAGCACAACTGCAGGCTCAGAGATCCCCTGGAACTGGTGGCCTAAGGCCTTTCCCCCCTCCCCCCTCCCCCCCAGGACATCGGCGCTCCTCCCACCTCCCCTCCTCCTCACGATGGCCTGCCCCACGCGACCCCACTCAGTCCCCACCTCCTGCCACCACCAACGCCTCGCCCAGCAATCCTCAGTCAGAAACAGGGAATCTGCACAGGGAGCCCCGCAGCCCTCACTCCGACGGTACCAGCTCCGAGAGAAGCTGGCCCCGACCATGGCCACGGTGCCCCGGGGGGGGGGGGGACGGGCCCTGCCGTCTTCCTCACAGACAGGTGGACGCAGAGCAGGGACTGGCTGCTCAGCTGGTTGGCCTTTCTATTCTCGGGCTAGAAGAAGGGAGGCCCGGCAGGAGGCCGGCCTCCGTGCTGTGGTGGGACTCCTCTTGGGCCTGCCACACAGAGTGGCCACGCTTGCTCCTCGGCTCTTGGACTCTCGAGACCATGAACCTCAAACCTAGAATCCTAGAGGCCTAGGAATACAGCTTTAAAGGCTTTCCCCACAGTCATGGATTCTGAGTGAAGAGCGCAAAGGCTCAATGTCCTTGAATCTCAGAATTTCAGAATCGAGGCCTTGGCATTTCTTGAGCCAGGATCTGTAGAATCCAGAGCCTTAGACCTGGCTTCCAGGGCCGACAGGTGGGAGCCAGGGCCCCCATGCCACGCATGCACCTGACGAGCCCACTGCTAGACCAGACCCTCCTTCCAGCAGCCCCGCCGGGCAGCCGCTCACAGCCGTGGGCTGCAGGAGGAGCAGGGAGTCAGCCGAGCAAAACTAATTGCCAGGCTTCGGGGACAGATGCCCCGGGGGGGAGCCTGGGGGGAGCTCCCAGGAGCACCTTTCCAGTCCCCTCCGCACGCACACACGCACGTGTGCACCCCGCACCGCAGCCTGCGTGCTGGCTGGCACACAGCCCTGCCCACGGCCCCACCAGACGCCCCTGTGGGCGGTGAGTGGAAACAGCCCCTCCCCACACCTGGGTCCCCTCCGAGATTCCCGCGCTCACTCGCTCACTTGCTCGCTGGCTGCCATCCTCCCTGGCAGAGTTAAGCAGGCTGGGAGCCCGCAGGGTTTCCTGGGAGTAGAGCAGAGCTGCAGTTTAAGTGCCGTCTTTCCTCTAAGGATCTGGAATCCTGTGCGTGATCTGTTTCGTCCCCTGGAAGGGGGGGCCTCCCTCCCTCCCTGTCTGGGTTTATCTTTGGCACAAGCTCTCCTGAAAGCTGGGGGCGGGCTCCTAGAGGACTCTTCAGGAGAGGAGAGAGACACAGAGCGGCAGCGACGGCCCCAAAGCCACCACAATTAAGAATGGCCCCTGGGGGCATGCCACGCGCACGCACACACGCGCACGCGTGCACACACACACACACACACACACACAGAGGCTCCTGCCCCTCCACAGTGCTGGTTCTCAGCACCTAGGATAGCACCAGAACGCAGTGAGTACTGACTGACAGAACAAAGTGCTTCAGCAAGTAGAGCTACAAAGGGCAACTTGGTTTTCTGTTGGGAGACTCAGACTTACACCGGGATTCCAAGGAGAAGGGAGACCAAGGGGGGCTCAGAGAAGGTAAGGAACTTGCCCAAGGTCACCCAGCAGGTAAGGGGGAGGTCAGAATTTGAACATGGCTCCGTGGAAACCCCACCGGCTTCTCTTAAGGCCTCAGGCTGGAAGAAGCCCTAGGCCAAGGCAGCCGGGGATGCTGCGCTGATGGATGTCTATGCCCACCCCCTGCCCCCTGGCCTTGCTCTAGAGAGGCCTGGATTATACCCGTCAGCACCGGTTGACTCACCCCCACTGGGGCTGGGGTCTTTCCCCCAGAAACGACCCCTCAGCCTGGGATGAGGGCCACTCAGCTACAGAGGACCCGTGCCAGGTCGCTGGGTGACCTTGGCCAAGTCGCTTCTCTCTGGTGCTCCTTTTCCCCTGTTCACACGGGGGCCCGAGCACCCATGTGCCAGCGTCGGTGGGGGGACACTGCCCCCCGCTCTGAGGGGGCCCTCGGGGAGCCCACATGAGCCGAGGATGCCCAACAGCCCCCAGGCATCTGATTTCGCCCACCTCTGACATTTGTGCTTTTCCCAGCCTCCGAGACGCTAGAATCCAGGCACAAGACCCACAGCCTCGTACCCAGCCCTGCAGCCCATTGAAAAAGATGCCCTCCTTGCTCCCCACCTTCTGCCAGCCCCAGGCCCAGCCCCCACCCCAAGTCCACCCCAGGCAGAAGATGAGCCCAGGCCTCCTTACCTGCCCACGGGGTGAGGACCTCCGTCCTCCACGCTGGGTCGGGTGACATTCTGCTGTCCCCTAGCTCTGCCAGTGCCCAGGTGCCCCCCCCAGCACCAGAAGCTGGGGACCCCACGCTTCCAAACGCTTGCTGGCTGGGGTCCCTTCTAGGCCCTCGGTGGCCACATCTGCCCACGGAGCCTCCCCCATCTGGTCTCTGGGTCAGGTTTCCCACGGGGGCTGGGTGCGTCACCCTCCATCTCTAGGACACACGGGGGGGTCGGAGGGAGGAACAGAGGCACCACGGGGGTCCACGGGCAGGGCAGGCCTCTCAAGGCAAAGAACGGAGAAGGGGCTGTAGGAAGCCAATAGAGAATGAGGTAAAGGGGGGGGGAGGGATGGCCAGAGGTGGAGAGGGAGGGAGAGAGGGAGAGAGAGAGAGAGAGAGAGAGAGAGAGAGAGGAGACAGGAGACAGAGAGTGGGTGGAAAGCCAGAATGAGGGGGAGTAATGAGAGATTTGAGAAATGCGTGTCAGGGAAAGAAAAAGAGGAGGAAAGAGGCGAGGGAGAGAGGGAAGGAAGGAGAGGAGAGCAGCAGGGAGAGGCAGGGACAGAGGGAGGAAGGAGGAGAACGAGGGGGTGGCAGGGACTGTGACAGAGAAGGATGGTGCCACAGATGGTGACATGGAAAGCCAGCGGGGGGGGGACCAGGAATGGGGGCGTAGGACCTGGAACGGGGATGGACCGAGGGGCCTGGCGAGCAGGTGCCAGGCTGCGGGGGGGGGGGGGGGGGGGGGGGGAGGTGGCCGGGAGAGGGAGGGAGGGAGGGGACCGACCCTGTTATGGTTACCGAGGAGATTTCAGCCACCCACGCTGGCCTTGGCTCCAGGAGGCAGTTGGAGAGGAAAGTCTTGCTCAAGGGAGTGGAGTGCCACCAGCCAGAGACAGGACACCCTCCCTCCCAAGGGACACATGTCCCCCAGGGTGTGACCCGAGGGCTGAGCAGGGACAAAGGTCAGTGCGAGCCCTGGGCAGTAGGGTGGGCAGTCTAGACAGGGGCTGGGGTGGGGACAGGCGTGCAAAAGAAACTGGCAACTTAGAGAGAGACAGCGCGTGGGGCCGGGGGGGGGGCTCCCAGATATCCTGCTGTGGGAAACACGTCACGACTCCGTTCTAATTGACACATTTCAAAACCTAGCCATCACAGCCGGAGGATTCCGCATGTACTCACGAGACGAGGGCGATCTTCAGAGGGGAAATCTTCCCCTCAGCCGGAGGACACGGTTTCGGGGTTCGCCCTCATCATTCCTGGGTGGGGTATGTGGGCCCTGGCCTGGGGCCCTGTTTGTGAAGGCTGATCTCAGACACCCCACTCCGGGGTGTATGGCCCATTCTGAACCCACACCTTGAGGACAAGGGCTGGGGGAGAGACCCAGAGATCAGAGAGGAAGACAGGAAGTGCAGCTACCCGCCGCCATAACCCAGGACCCGGGCTGCCAGTCTCAGGGGTTGGCACGGAGTAGGTCCTCAGAGAAGGGAGCTCTTCCCTGTGTGAGCTGTGCTTACACAGTAGGTCTGGGATATATCTGCCTCCTCCTGCAGCCTTCCCCCCCCCCCCCCCCCCCCCCCCCCCCGCAGGCCTCAGCCCTTCACCTGAAAGCCCTGGACACAGAACTGGGGTCAGACCTAAGGTTTGCTCAGCCTCCCGCTCCGGACCGGCCACGGGGCCGTGGGCCACATCTCCTCCCTGACCCAGCCCCATTGCTTCAGCCTTGCCCTCTGCTCCCTCCTGCCCATCCACTGGCCAAGCCTCTGAAGAGACGCAGAACCTGCCACCCCAAAATGCCCCTGTGGCTTATTGATTTTATTTTTAAACTACAGGCACTTGAAAAGCAAGAAGGGCGCTATGACCTTCCTTCCCCTCGCTTCCTGAGTGCCGGATCTGAAGGCTGGCTGTGCTGGGGGACCCCCTCCCCACTGTGGAGGTGGGGGGAGGGTTCCCCTTTGAGTTGTGTGTCCCCCCCGTAGCACTGCTGCCTCATGACTCCGCCTGGCAATGAGCACCCCTCTGCGCCCTTCCTTGGGCCAGCATCCTCCCATCAGCCCCCACTTCTGCCCTCATGCAGGAAGAGGGCATCTTTAACACCTAAGCCACCCGGCTGCCCTCTGGAGCCGCTGCTGTGACCACACATGTCCCTGAGGACCCTGTCATGTGTGTGCTCTGCTGCTTCTCCTCTCCTCAGCACCTTCCCTCTGAACCTTGTGTGGGCCCCAGGATCTTTGCACAAGCTGCTCCCTTGACCTGCCTGTGATCCACAGCAGGTTTAGACATCCGAATGGGCAGCCTTCTCTGATCCCTCCTCCCACTCACCAACATTCCCTCCCCCAAGGCTTCCTTTTTCATCTACAAGGCATTTGCTTTTATTGTTTTCTATGTCAAAGCACTGTTGGCAAATATAATTTCTTATCAGCATATATTAGTTGTACAATGGAACTTGGGTGCAACATTTCCACACATGTTTACAATGGATCCTGATCAACCTTACCGCCTCTGTCACCCCCCTGACTCCAGTTCCTCTTCCCTACAAGCAATCTCAACAGCTTTTGCTGTTCTATTTTCATGTTTGCAAATCCTCCTGCACCATCTTTCTTAGCCCTCCTGTCTCCTGATGGACCCCTGCCCTAGCCTGTTTTATGATCCTATCATTCGAGTGTATGTGTCTATTAACTGCACTAAAGACATTCACTGTGATAAATTAGATGTGCATATATTATGTGTTACTCAGACTAACCCTCTCTATTGCTTTCTCTTCTCTGCTCTCCATACTCTAAACCCCTATTGGCCAACAGCTTTTTCTTCCCTTCCTCCCTCCCTTTTCTCCTCCCCCTTCCTTCACCTCCCCCCTCCATAATACTGAAACCATTGAGGCACTGCAGAGAGAACTAGTACATGATTGGTTATGCACAGAATAGTTATGTTAGCTAAAACTATGACCTTGTTCTTGTCTTTATTTGGTGATGAAATAAGGCTCAGAGAGATGTTTGGGCGTCAGGTTGCCACAGTGATGGCAGACACCAATGACCAGAGGAGACTGGTAGCGCACACCTCCACCTGTGTCTACGAGGCTGTTTCTGCAGAAAACTAGGCCTTGGGGGCTCTGAATTAATCAGTGGTTAAATAATGTACACATTCGGATCTGAGAGGACTGTTGGGAAGGGGTGGGAGCGTGGAAGGCAGGCCCCAGCCAGAAGCCTCATCACTGGGCTGTGCCTCTGAAGGGCGGCTGTCAGCCTTTCTTCTTCCCAGCTTCTTTGCATTGCTCTCTCTCTCTCTGCCTCCTGGCCGTCCCAGAGTGAGCAGCTTTCCTCTGGCATGTCTTCTACCATGATGCCTCTGCCTTGCTTTGGCCTGAAAGCAATGGAGCCAGCAACCAAGGCCCGTAGCCCCAAAACCGCTGAGCCAAAAATGAACCCTTCCTCTCAGCTACAAAACTCTGACCCACACAGTGCTTTTGGGCAACTGCCTACTTGATTTCTGAAATTGTATAGCACTGTCCTCTTGTCGGGTGCATTTCATTCATGGCCTTGGATAGTACATGGCTGTTTGGTTTGTGAGATGCATGTCCTTTAGTTCTGGAAAAGCCGTGTGTGTGTGTGTGTGTGTGTGTGTGTGTGTGTGTGTGTGTGTACATGTGCATGAGTACATGAGTGTGCACACACGCACACCCACACCAGTCCTGGTGCTTGACCTCAGGGCCTGGGCCCTGTTTCTTAGCTTTTTCTGTCACTCAACAGCTCCACTTCCCAGTTGGATAATTGGAGATAAGAATCTCATGGACTTTCCTGTCTGGACTGGCTTTGAGCCTCGATCTTCAGATCTCAGCCTCCTGAGTAGTTAGAATTACAGGCGTGAGCCACTGATGCCTGACCCGGGAAAGTTTTCTAGCGCCTTTATGCTTCCCAGCTACTCCTTTGCTGCACATTCTGAGTTTGTTGTGGAGAGAATAAGACCAGGGCTGGGCTTCCCCCCATTTTCTTCTATTCACTGCACTGCCTCCAGTTGTTGGCTCTTTCTGGGCCCATTCACTCCGGTTATCACCCTTTGCTATACATTCTTGTTTCAGACAAAGGTGTCTGAAGTTCTACGGGTGCCCAGATGCAATGATTCATGCCTGTAACCCCAGCTACTTGTGAGGCAGAGATTGGGGAGCTGAGAGTGTGAGATCAATCTAGGCAAAAAAATGTCATGGATCCAGGTGCTGGTGGCTCACGCCTGTAATCCTAGCTACTCAGGAGGCTGAGATGTGAGGACTGCAGTTCAAAGCCAGCCCAGGCAGAAACGTCTGTGAGACTCTTATTTTCAATTAACCACCAGAAAACCAGAAGTGGCACTGTGGCTCCAGTCATAGAGTGCTAGCCTTGAACTGAAGAACTGAGGGACAGTGCCCAGGCCCAGAGTTCAAGCCCCATGACTGACAGAAAAGAAGGGGAAAAAAAGTTACTCAGACCCCATTTCAACAACAAAGTAAATGCAGCAGTATGCATTTGTGATCCCAGCTACATAGAAGGCTGAGCAGAAGCATCACAATTCAGACCAGCTCGAATTTTTAAAACAAAAGAAAGGAAAGGAAAACCCTATCTGAAAATTACTACCAAGTGGTAAAGAGCCTACTTAGCAAGTGCAAAGCCCTGAATTCAAAACCAGTGTCACACACACCTACACATTAAAAAAAAAATCCAGCTGGTGCTCAAGACCAGACCTGGAGAGCAGGCCTGCCTTTTGTTAAGAACACCAAGATGGTATCATCTATAAGGCCTTGCTCTACAGGGGCTAAGAACAACTTGTTTAGAATTCCACCTTTCACCAGTCCCTTGTATCAGTCAGCTACAGCTGGGTAACAAGTCACCACAAAGCTGTTTCCATGACCATCCCAAATAAAGCCCTAGACAGCCACAATGCACAGCCCTAGCTGGACAGACGTGCCACTGGTTCTCTCCCATGCTACTGGGCAGTCCTGCTGCATGCTCTTGAGTTGGCAGAATAACAGACCCTGAGGGTCCTGGCACATCCTAGTGTTGCCCCAAGGCAGGTGCTAAAAGGGACGCAACCCAAGCCAGCTCCCCGCACAGGGGCGAGGCGGTGGAGAGCTGCTAAGGGGAATAGAATTGGTGGCTGCCTGGCATAGGGGAAGGCCTGGACCTAACGGTGCCTGTGTTGCCTGCTGTGATGTCTGGGTCCTCTTGGCCCTGCGCCTCTCTAGGGCTCTGTGAAGTCACCACCTGGCTTCTATTCTGTCTGCAAACCCCGATTCCCCACCCCCTCCCCCGCAGAGACAGGCGTGCCCTCCTCCTGGTAGATCATTTACACCGCTCCATCTGTCCGCTCCTTGGTGCCCTAGCACTGCGTGGGGCTACAGGTAGTTCCTGTCTCTCTGAAGAAGATGTTTGCTTCTGGTTGTTGTAGCTGCTTCTCGGCAGGGGAGGGGGGAGGGCAGCCCTCCCCCCTCCCCAGGCCTTGGCCTCTGCTTTTCTATGTTGAAGACCCTCTATGATGCGTGGATGGAACCACCTGGGGGAGGAGCTCCTGCCTCTGAGCTCTGTGCAAGGAAGGCACCTCACACCACCCTCCACCATGGCTGCTGACCAGGGGAGAGATGGCAGGGGGAGGGCAGCGGTGGGGAGGGCAGCATGGGGGAATGGACACTGGGAGACCAATGGGCCCACTGGTCAGTGAGTCGGGGCGGGCGTAGCGCAGGGGGCACCAGGTGCCTGACATGGAAGAAAGAGCATGGAATGGCCAGACTCCCCCGTAGCGGGCTCTGGAGGAAGTGGCTACCTGGCAGATGTGCCCTGGCTTCCAGACCATGCCCCGTTTGGAGCTCCGCTCAGCTGGCACTGATAGCCGCCGCTGTCCAGGAGCGAGGCCCCCGGTGCCAGCAGCATCTTACCACACCCAGTGGCTCTTCCTCTTCCCAAACTCACTGTCCCTGCCTTCCTTTGCAGGTCCCCTCTCTGACTGAGCCCTGCCCCAGCCCTCCACCACTTCAAACAGCAGAAAGGAAGGACTCAGAGATAAGGGGGAGAGCACTGGGGAAGGGGTACAGAGCCTCACTCTGTGATACCACAGGGATAGAAGATCTGACCAACAGCAGCACAGACGAATCAGTGGTCCTATAACAAGTAGCCATTGATACTGATCAAAAATGGGACCTAGAGGCTGGGAAGGTGGCTCAGTGGTAGAGCGCTCGCCTTGCAAGCATGAGGCCCTAGGTTCGACTCCTCAGCACCACATAAGAAAAAAGAAAAAGCTGGAAGTGGCGCTGTGGCTCAAGCAGTAGAGTGCTAGCCTTGAGCTGAAGAGCTGAGGGACAGCACCCAGGCCCAGAGTTCAGGCCCCACAGCCGGACCCCCCCCAAAATAAAATAAAATAAACTGGGACCCAGGCTCTGTTCATCCTTCTGCCTCTCCATTCAGGTTTTTGTTGTTGTTGTTGTTGTTTTATCAGTCATGTGGCCTGAACTCGGCCTGGGCGCTGTCCCTCAGCTCTTCAGCTCAAGGCTAGCGCTCTACCACTTGAGCCACAGTACTACTTCCAGCTTTTTCTGCTTATTTGGTGCTAAGGAATCGAACCCAGGGCCTCATGCATACAAGGCAAACACTCTACCACTGAGCCACCTTCCCAGCCCTGCCTCTCCATTCTGAGCATTCAGCTTATACTATATCGATATGCTTGGGACTTGGCACTCCCAAGATGGCTGAGGCAGCTCTAAACAACTCATCAGTATTCCAGGCAGGGAAAGAGACAGGACAAAGGGCAATGTCGGCTGAGTCCGTGGCTTGCTTGCTTATTTATTTATTTATTTATTTATATGAGGAAACACAACTTCTCCCCAAAGCCAGCTGGCTTTTTTTCCTGTGTGACCTTGCAGCCGTAGGTGCAAAGCCTGCTGGGAAAATAATCCTTTTGTCTGGTGCTGGGTGAACTGCTGCCCGTGAAGCAGAGGGCGGGAGGGACCCACATGAGCTCTAGGCCTTAAACCCTACTGTCTCCCTCCTTTACCTGTCATGAAAGATGATTTGGAGGATTCAATTAGATAAGACAAGACTCTAGTCTGATGGTAGAGGCACTGAGTGAGGGGGAAGGCATTGGATGAGGCTGTGGCCAGGCCCCCAGAACCACCAGGTAGAGCCTGGAATCAACCCCAGGTCCACAAATAGCTGGGAGATGCAGGCTGGCTCCAGGGGCACCCAAGCTTTCCAAGCCTCCTGATGGGGGAACCGGTCCTTCCCACTGTCAGGACTTTTTTTGTCTGTGTGGGGTGTTTGGTTTGATACCTTTCAAGGCTAGAACTCTACCACTTGAGCCACTGCTCCAGCTCCAGAGATTAACTTGAAGATGAGTCTCACGGAACTTCCTGCTCAAGCTGGCTTTGAACTGAGATCTTCAGGTCTCAACCTTTTGGGCAATTAGGATCCTGGTGGTGGGGTCTTGCCTCAGAACTAGGAGACTGATCAGGCATGGGGGGGTGGCCTGGAGTTCTGGGAGGGTGGAACATGGAACGGGGCTGACAGAGGGCTTCTGGCTGTGGGGTGGCTCTAGAGTGTCAGCCTGAAAGTGGGGACTCTTGTGTGGCAGGGTCCCACACTGTGCCGGTCAGCAGCAGCTATGTACTGGTGAATGACAAGCTTGGCTAGACAGAGCCATCATCATGAGGAAGGGAGGACTGATGTCCTGCAAGGGAGGGGACAGAGGAGGGGACAGACTCAAGGCCAGGCCCTTGTCACTACCCACAGCAATCCACCGCTGGTCAGAGCCCTGCTTCTGCTGGGGCCAGACTTGTTCCTGTGACCTCCGATTATAGCTTACTGACACTCAGGTTCTCAAAGCCCTTCGATCCAGAGTGGAAAGCAACTGCTCCGCCCTCCACCACTCCCGCTCCAAGGTCTGGCCAATCAGGACACCATGTCCCTCTGACGAAAAAAAATGATTGGTTGAAGTTTGTCCAATCAGAGTATACTTTCATTTAACGCATGTGATCCAGGATTGGCCAATCAAGGCACAGCATCCCTCTTTTAAAAAAAGATTGGTTGAAGCATGTCCAATCAGAATAAACTCTCATTTAGTGCATGTGGGCCAGGCATGGCCAATCAGGGCACAGCATCGTTCTGACAAAAACATGATTGGTTGAAGCTCATCCAATCAGAGTCAACCCTCATTAAAACTTGGGGAGGGACACTTGCTCTCTCTCCCTGAGGGTCATCTGCTTGAGAAGGAACCATCAGCAGAAGACAGAGCCAAGACATACAGAAAAACAAACTTCAATGAAAAGGTTCAACCTCACCTGACCCACCCTGGACCAACTTCACCTGAAATCATGATAGTTTCAAACATGAATCAAGTTTATTTTCCATATAAGCAGGTTGAGTTGGGCTTTCTATTTGCAATAGCAAAAGTCCTGACTGGCAAGTATGAAATTTCTAAGAGTCTCTCAGGAAGACGAAGCTCAGGTCCTGCGTATTCACAGCAAGCCTTGAGAGATGGCAGGGGGGCATGAGCCCAGACCCTTGGGTGGCTGGGCAGATACCACAGAGATTTACAGAAATTGATTTGTTTTATATTATGCTCTCCAGAAAAAGACCAGAGGATCAAGCTTCTCAGACACTCTTTTTCACTCCAGGGAAGGAGAATGTTCAGAAAAGCTGGTCAGTAGGTACTAGAGCGAGAACCAAGTCCCAGGAGGCGTGAGAATGCAGCTGGGAACCATGAGGCTAGAAGCTCGGGGAGGGGTTTCGCACGGGCATTTGCTGCCAGGTGATGTGGGGTGCCTTGCTGGGCCCCAGGGCTCCCCTACAGTCCCTGGGAAGGTAGAAGCATGTGGGGGAAAGATGCAGGGTCTGCAAACCCGCTCTCTCCCACGCCAGGGGGCTGGGCAGTGGGGAGAAGACAATTCACCAAGCTCAGCACCCCCCCCACACACACTAAGAGCTACCACAGGGAGGGGGCCGCATGGCCAGCCGCGGCGCCATCTGGCTTTGGGTGGGGGACCAGAGGATAGAACCATGTGGGTGCCAGGGCCGGGGTGCCCCCTGCAAAGGAGACAGGCAGCTGTGAGTTCGAGGGAAAGGTGAAATCCACAGGGCTCAGCTTTCTTGGCTTATGGCTCATTCCTCCCTCTGGGTCTATGCCCACCCACCAAGACTGTTCTCTCTACTCCTCCCACCACCCCACCCCTCCACCCTCTGTGGCCATGATGGGGACTGGGGCCAGCTCAACTATCCGAGGTCCTTTTCTGCTGCAGGGGTGGGCCAGGCAGCAGCCCCAGGGCCCCTGTACCCCAGCTTAGGTGACTGGGCCTATCCTGACACACTGGAGACTTCCTGTGGGAAGAGGGCTCCAAGGTCAGGACTGACCCAGGCCAATGCCAAGGCGGTGGGGAAGCTGAGACACCTCAATACCCTCTGTGCATCTGGCCTGGCCTGAATGCCGCTCTCGGGTGCAGGCACTGGCCTGGGTGGGTGGGAGGGGCGGGGCATTGGGGGC
>NW_012267295.1:4197168-4199707 GCF_000151885.1 Dipodomys ordii | reverse complement strand
GGCGGGGGCGGGGCGGGGGCGGGGCACCTACCCCTAGAGGAGGCTGCAGGGGCGCTTGGGCTGCCGCGTGGGCTGCGGGCACAGCACGGCCCGGATGGCCTCGTCGAAGACGGTCTTCAGGCCCCTCTGGGTGAGAGCCGAGCATTCCAGGTACTTCACGGAGTCTGCAGGATGGGGCCCAGGCTGAAGTCTGTGTCCCAAGACACAGCACCAAGCACCAAACGGGGCCCCTGGGAGCTCTGTCACCCTGAGCAGGAGAGTTCTCATGTGGGCAGTGGGGCTGGGAGAGGGGAAGACGGCGGGGCAGACCTGTGCCATTAGACGCTGCCCTCCTGCTCCAAGGATGAGGCTCAATGGCCCCTGTTCTTCTAGAAAGCAGCCATGGGCATGCGCCAACCTTCCCAGGGTGCATGGGCTCCACACCAAGAACCCTAGATTCCATTTGCCTGTCCCCTAGCACCAGCTCCTCACTGCACATGCTGGACACAGAACCTCCACCCAGGGCAGCCCAGGTGAGTGGGGGACCCCAAGGGGACTCCAGACAGCACCACCCCTGCCAGGGACAGGCCTGGGGCCAGGAGAAGTCCTGGGAGTCCCCATTTTGCAGACAGGAAACCGGCCCAGAGAGGGACAGCCATGAGCCCAGAGGCTCATGGGAAACAGGGAGCAGGGACCACAGGAAGGACCACTCCGGTGGGGAGTGGGGAAGCTCTAAGGCCAGGCTGAGGCTGGGCTGGGAGACAGGACCAGGGACAAGGAGGAGATGGAGCTTCAAAGTCATTCTTGGCTGACCTGTCCCTGACAGGCCCCAAGAGCCCTTTCTCCTCCAGGAGGAGGTGACCATGAGGCCCACCTCCGCCCATGGCTGCCTCCTTGGGACTGGCTCCCATCTTGGCCAACTCAGACCTGGGGGTTGGCCTCAGGGGAGAGAGCAGCTGCCCCTGGCCTCCTGGGCCCCGGGCCTGGCCTGATCAGGTGTGCTCCCACACGACACGCCAGGCTGACGTGGACGGAGCCCTTCCTGGAATCAGGCTGGGACGTGCCTCCTTCCGCGTCAGTCTCGCCGAGACGCTCATCAGCACACTTGATGGAGGAGGACACTGAGGCTCCTCAGACTGAGACGCCCACCAGATAGGGAGACTGAGGCCCAGATGGGGGCAGAGCCACTAACCCCAGGTCACACTGGAGCTCAGACCAGAACCCTCCCGCTGTTCCATGCCACGGGAGGCAGAAGTGGAAGATCAAGAGTTCAAGGCCATCCTGGGCTACAGTGAGGGATTCTGACCCCAAAAAAAAGAAATCAAGAGAAATCCTAAAACCTAAAGGGTCGGGAGTGGTCAAGAGTTAGCATGAGCTGGGTCGGGGCTCCATCTCCCTGCTGTCTGGAAGCGCCCGAGGACTGGGGTGGGAGGAGGGGACCCACGGGTAAGCAGTGCCCAGGGCAGGTCATGTCACAGGAAGAAGGGCTGCGGTTTCTCTTCCTGCAGAGATGCCAGGCCCCTCCCATTTCCGTACAGGAAGGGGTGGGTCGAGGGGCGGGGCCTGCAGGACCCCCTGGGGAGACAGGGGCAGCAGCAGGTGGTCTAGGGACAGGCCCAGAGCCAGCAAGCCTGGGAAAACCACAAGAGAGGAGGACCCAGAGTGGACTCCAACCCAGTGCAGGCGATCAGGGCCGGGGAGGCCCCCATCCACTCCCAGAAATCCACTTCCTTCCCCTCCCATGGCCCGGGGAATCCTGTCACTGCCCTGCCCTGTCGCATGGCCGCCTGGGGGGGGGAATGTGGCACCTTTCCAATCCACCGCCTCCAGGAGGTCCTCCAGGAAAGCCAGGCTGGACCTGCCCATCCTCCACGCTGCACAGCCCAGGCCATCTGTGACCCCAAACCACTCCTGCCTGTCCAACCTCACCCCTCGTCTCCAGCCACCTACAGATGGACGCCACTACCATGTGACCCACACACGGTGCGGCAGCTTCGTTCCCTTCCTTCTCCCAAAGCCAGAGCTATATCCCCAGTTCTTCAAGATGAGGAAACACAGCCCAGAGAGGTTAGGTGACTGGCCCCAGGTCACACAGCTAGCCAGAAATTGAACCGTGTGGCCTAGTCCTGAGTGGAGGCGGTGTCAGACTCTCCCCCACACACACCCAGCACCCTACCGATCTCCTTGGCCAGCGCCAGGCCCTGTGGGTAGGTGATGGGGGCCAGCTTCTTCTCCTTCAGCTTCTCGATGGTGTCCTTATCATCCCGCAGGTCCAGCTTGGTGCCCACCAGGATTATGGGGGTGCTGGGGCAGTGGTGGCGTACCTCGGGGTACCACTGGGCGGAGGAAGGAGGGCGCCCCGGGGACAGCAGAGGGGCGGGAGGGGTGCAGAGAGGACCGTTTAGTTGGGCCAGCGGGCCAGAGTCACGGGGGCATGGGGACAGAGATAGCAGAAGGATGTCCAGAAAGAGGGGACAAGATTTGAGCCAGAGACAAGAGGTGGGCACGAGGCTCCCTGGAGATAAGGGCGTGGGGGGGGGAAGGAAGGGGGGACAGGACA
>NW_012267295.1:4176661-4196938 GCF_000151885.1 Dipodomys ordii | reverse complement strand
CCCTCCCACCTCTCCCTCCCCCTCCCTCTCAGCTCACCTTGGCTCTAACATTCTCATAGGAGGCGGGACTGACCAGAGAGAAGCAGATGAGGAAGACATCCTGGGGACACAGCGGACCGGACCGTGAGGGAACCCAGATGTGTCCCAAGCCTGCCCCTCCCCCCCATGCCCGGGCAGCCATGCTGAGGAGCCCGGGGCTCCATGAGGGGGACCTTGGGGAACTAGGGTGGGGCATCCAGACCCCTTCCCCTCAGTGGTCGAGTCCGGCACTGTTGGCCAGAGTGGCCTGTCCAGCCAGCGAAGGCCAGAGGCTGGCAGTGCTGTACCAGGCTCCAGATGAGGCCTCTGCCCACACAGGGCCGGCGGAGCAGGGCAGGGCCGGTCTGGGCTGACGGGGAGAGGCGGGGTTGGCCAGGCCCTGCTGGCCTGGATGGCATCTGAGGGCACGGAGGCCCAGGGGCCGGGGCTGCGGGGGCCGGGGCTGCGGGGGCCGGGGCTGCACGGCATCTGAGGGCAGGTAGGCCCCAAGGCCGGGGCTGCCGGGGGCCGGGGCTGCCGGGGGCCCGGGGCTGCCATGGGCTGGGGCTGCGGGGCCGCTCACCGTCTGGGGGTAGGAGAGTGGCCGGAGGCGGTCGTAGTCCTCCTGGCCGGCCGTGTCCCACAGCCCCAGGTTCACCGGCTTGCTGTCCACCATCACATTGGCTGAATAGTTGTCAAACCTGCGAGGAGTGGACAAGATGGGAACGGGGCCAGCCAGACTCCAGGGCCTAGGATGTCCGGTTCATGTTGTTGATCCACTCAGAGGCTGAGACTCAGAGAGGGGCTGCAACGGGCCCAACGTCACACAGCACTGTACAGCTGGGCTGCCTTTCATGTTTATTCCTTACTGATTCATTATAATAAGACATTTAAAATATCAATAAACCAAAAGAGGATAGTACTTCTTGATCCATTTTCTGCCATCACCTGTCTCTCGGAAAGGTCATGTTTGGGGCTGCATAATATTCCTTCTGGGATTTGATGAGCATAAACCCCACCTGTGCCAGAGTTTATTCAATGACTGCTCAGCCCAGAAGCCAAGCATGAGACAAGGGGATGTGGAGGTGTGTGTCTGGAGGGGACCCCAGGAAGCCTTGCGGAAATGCTTGCCCATCGTCATAAACACTGAGACAGACACTGAAGAGCAGTCCGGCGGAGTTCTGGGGCCCAGCAAGGCTCACCCTGCCCATCTCCCTCTGCTTGTCCACGCTATGCCCTCTGCCCAGACATCCCCCGACCACCAGCCTGTCCAAATAGCCCCCACCATCCTGACCGGTGACCCCCGCACTCTCCAGACCTCAGCCCCTGCCTGTGCCTGGAAGACTCTTCTACCCCTTTTCATTCTGGCTTCCTATTCATGCTTCAAAACCCTGCCTGAGAAATCCTCCTCCATGCAGAACTTCCCTGCTCCCGCTATGAAAGTCCCCTTCCTCAGGCCACGGCTCAGCCTGGACCTTGAGCCAGGTATTTAGTGTCTCTGTCCCCACTGAAGGCAGGGTTCCCCATGTGCCCCCCCAAAAGAAAACATCAGAGCCAGGGGTGTCACAGGGCACTGGCTCAGCCCTGGACAGGGTCCTGGACATCTCTGCGCTCCTCCCACAGCCTGGAAAGCTCTGGGAACAGCACCCCAACTTTCCACACGCCCCTCCCTCCTCCTGCTGGCTGCCTGACTCTTACTCACCCTTCCGGAGCCTCTCTGACCCACAGCCACCATTGCCACCCCCCACCAGCTCTCCCCCGGGACTCAGTACCCCAGGGTGGGCCCTGCGTGTTCCACCAGCCCCTGAGCCAGCCTCCAGTCCCCTGTGCTCGCCTGCCGGGGCACTTCCCAAGGAAGGAGCCATCCCAGACACCCCCAGTCCGGAGGGGACACAGGCACTGCTGCTCAGGAGGCTGAGAGCTGAGGACTGAGCCTCAAAGCCAGCTCGGATGGGAGAGTCCATGAGACTCTTTCCAGAATAACCAGCAAAATGCCTGACTGGAGGTGTAGGTCAAGAGATAGAGCACCAGCCACGAGCAAGTAAGCCAAGAGTAGACAGTACAATGTGCAAGCCTCAACACTAGCAATTAAAAGAGAAAATGTGTGCTAGTCTCAGGGCTTAGATGAGGGCCTAGATGCTGTCTTTGAGCTTTTTTTTTTTTTTTTTTTTTTACTCAAGATTAGCGCTTTGCCACATAAGCTATAGCTTCTGGCTTTTTGGTGATTAACTGAAGAGTTTCATAGACTTTCCTGCCCAGGCTGGCTTCAAACCAGGATCCTCCGATCTCAGCCTCCTAAGTAGCTAGAATTACAAACATGAGACACTGGTGCCTGGGGCAAAAAAAAAAAATTAAAGGAAACAAAGACAAAGAAAACGCAGCTTTGGGACACCTAGAGGGTGTACTGTGTCCTCTAACATCTTGGGCCCAGAGAGTGGGTGGGCGTTGTACAATAGGTCCTGTCTTCCACAGGACGGAAGACAACAAGACTACATGTGACTGCTATCAGACAGATGGGGAAACTGAGGCCCCGGGAGGCTAGGTAGGTTTCCCAAGGCTGGCCAGCTCACAAACCTAGGTGAGCTCCGCCCTGCCTTGCCTCGTGCCAGGCCCCAGAGGCTCACTGGGGACTCTTCACTGGGGCCAGCGGTATGACTCCGGGTGCATGCCCTGGCCTCGCTGAGAACCCAAAAAGAGAAATGTCCCTCTCTCCTGGGGCTGTCAGGAGGATCGCAGGAGACAGCAGGCACTAGAACCTTCCACGAAGGAGTTGACCTCAGCAATCTCATTATCTATGACCCAGAGGCCCCTGGGCCTCTCCTAGAGAACCAGCTGCCATAAGGATCGTTCCTGAGGCTGAATTCCTGGGGCCTCTATTGCTTGAGAGCCTCCCACCGGGCGAGGTCGGCCAGGCCCAGGGCTGCTCCCACACCACCAGCCAGCCTTCCCTCCTGTGTCCAGGGAGGAGCGAAGGGTGATGGGAGGACAGGGACTTGCCCGGGACATCCCGCCAGCCCCGTGAGCAACACGGCTATTTGTGGCTGGCCACAGCGGCACCACGGAGAGCTTTCCATGGAGAGGAAGGCAGGAAGATGGGAGGGGCCCTCCCTGAGCCGTAAGGACAGGGCGGTCAAGGTTCTTGGCCTTTGTAGCACAAGGCTGGCCTGGGCCTTTCTGCATAAGCTGGCTTTGAACCCTGATCCTCAGATCTCAGCCTCCTGAGTAGCTGGGATTCCGGGCGTGAGTCACCACACACACCTCTTTAAGATCTTCCTTTGGTGCTGTACTTGAGTTTGAACTCGGATGCTTTGCTAGCTAGGTGCGCCATCATGGGAGCCTGTCCCTTTTTAGAGCTCACCTGGGCCTTGTCTTTCATGGAGTTATAAGGAGAAGGTAGAAGGGGTCACCCCCCCCAACCCCACCCGTGTCACAGGATGGGGTCCTGCTGCCATCCATTAATATCCAGCACAGGGCCACTTCCAAAGCAGGCTCAGTCTCCTGATCTGAAAACGAGCCAAGCTCTCCTGGGGCCCTCTAGGATGTAGGGCATAAATCAGCAGGCTATAAATGTCAAGGCCGAAGGGAGGGGTGAGGAAGTCCTGTCAGCATCCTTCCAGAAGAAGGCCACTGGTCTCTGAGGTGGAGGCGGGGAGGTAAGAGGGATACTGAGGAGGCGGTGGAGAGAGCCAATCAGGAGCTAGCTCCAAGGGGCCTGATGCCTGATTGGCTGGCCGGCAGTGCAGCCCACCCGCCCCCCCCAGGTATCAATTCCCAAGCTGCAGGTTCAGGTCCCGCCCCTTAGCTGTTCACCCTCCAGGATTGGCCCAGTTCAGCACCTCAATTGGCTCAATTGCCTGCAGCAGGTCCTCCCCCAGCCCCATCGGCCCTGGGCTCCGAGCTCTCCGGCTACCTGTTTTCCCAAGCCCCCCTTTCCCTCCACCTCCAATGTCAAGTGTGACTTTTTCTCTCTCTCAGTCCCAGGAGCACAGGCCCCTCTGGGGCCTAGTCCAGGACTGCGCAAGGGCTGGGCGCTGGCAGACCAGGGAGGAAGGATGGATCTGGGACTGGTTAATACTTCCCAGGACTCCACATTTCAGCACCAGGAAGCGTTGCAAGATGGGGCCAGATGCCCAGACCTTCTGTCAGGGGCCTGTCCCGTGGGTGGCTCCCCAACAGAATCAGCCCTGACCCAACCCCTTTGAGGGCCCAGCCGGGTGGAACGGCAGCAAGACTCGCCAGTTAACCACCAGAAAACCAGAAGTGGTGCTGTGGCTCCAAGTGGTAGAGCACAAACGTGGAGCCAAAGAGCTCAGGGACGGTGCTCCGGCCCTGAGCTCAAGCCCCATGACCAAAAGAAGAAGAAGAAAAAAGATTGAGCAGTGGGGACCCCAGCAACCCTCCGCTTGGCCCTGGGCTCTAAAGCCAGGCCGGCCAGTGACCTTGGGGGATGGGCCACTTGGCTGCTGTGAGTCTGAGCTTCCGGGGGAACTCTGGTACTGTAACACGGCCTCCACGAGGCAGGGCTGGCCCCCAGACCGAGGCCCGGGATGGAAGCCACGTGCCCGAGTGAGATGCTGAGCTGGGACAGGGAGCTCAGAGGAGCCCTGGGTGCAGTCACAGGGGCGTGAGAGACCAGCCGGCGTCCTGGAGGAGGGGGCACTGGAGCGGGGCCTGCTGGCTTTCGTCACAAAAACACTATGGGTAGAAGGAAGAGCCTGAGCAGAGGCCCTGAAGTAGGAGTTCTGGGAACTCAGAGCAAGCTGGGCTTCAGACACTCAGAGGCCGAGATCCGAGGACTGTGGCGCGAAGCCAGGCTCGGCAGACAGATCCGAGAAACTCTTATCTCCAGCAGAAAGCTGGAGGTGGAGCAGGGGCTCAAGTGGTAGAGTGTCAGCCTCTAGCAAAAAAAGAAAAGCTCGGAGACAGTGCCCAGCCCCTGAGTTCAAGCCCCCATAGTGGCACAAATAATAATAATTTTAAGGAACTCCCAGCAAAGCAAGGAGCCATGCTGGTGATCTGAGGAGGTGGGGGACTTCTCTGGGGGTGACAGGAGCCACAAGCTGCCCATCCCCTCTTCCCCTCCCTCTGGGTCACATGACAGCCAGCTGCCACATCGAGGAACGGAGCTGGCCTCTGCCAGCCCCCAGCGGGCTCACCCCCAGCCGCGACCCCACCGGCCTCCGCTCACACCAGGCCCCCGGCCCCTTTTCTGCCCTGGAACACACTTGGAAACGGCCTGTGGCTCCCCACAGCCATGCCCGACCCCCCCCTTCCCCGACCTCCCAGCGGGTCCCGCCCCAGGGCCCCACTCACACGGTGGGGATGTATTCTCCCGGGAAGGCGTTGGTGGTATAGCTGATGAGCAGACACGTCTTGCCCACGGCTCTGCAAGACAGGAAATGAGAGGCTGCGAGACGGCCATGGCTCTGCCCGACGCCTGGGGAGGCCTCGGGGCCGTCTGGGCCTCCACTCCTGCATCCTCCAGCCTGGGCTTCCAGGAGGTCCCGGCATCCTCTGCTCCAGGCCTCAGTCTCCCCAGCTGAGACATCGGGCCAAAGCCGCCCGAGGCCTTTAGGGAAGTGCAGATTTGGGGGTGCTCACCCCAATTCTGGTCCCTGAGCACAGTGAAGGTGGTGAGTCAGAGGGTTAAGACTCGAGACGGCACCCACCAGACCCAGATAAGGCTTGGGGGACCGCTGGGGCCTGAACTGGGCTCTGCTCTCAGTCTTGGGTTCAAATCTCAGCTCTACCACCTACAGGTGGCACGGCCTGGGGCAAGCCATCTAGCCTCCCTCTGCCTCCGTTTCCTGGCTTTGGCTCCGAGCCTGGGGCCCATGACAGCCAGCCGGGCCCGCACCCCTCCTTCGCCAACTCAGGTTTTGAGATGTGGGTTCAAATCCTCTGAGGTCTTGGAAAATTACTTAACTTCTTAGAGCTTCAATTTCTCACCTACAAAACAGAATCTGTGAGGCTGGGGTTGGTGAGAGGTGAAGGATAAAACAGAGAGAGAAGCCAGGCGCTGGTGGCTCACGCCTGTCATCCTAGCTACTCAGGAGGCTGAGATCTGAGGGTCACGGTTAGACGCCAGCTCAGGCAGGAAAGTTTGTGAGACTCTTATCTCCAATAAACCACCAGAAAACCAGAAGTGGTGCTGTGGTAGAGCACTCGCCTTGAGCTGAAGAGCTCAGGGACAGCGCCCAGGCCCAGAGTTCAAGGCTCACGAATGGCAAAAACAAAAACAAAAAACAGAGGGAGAGAGCTACACCTGTGCTTGCCTCCCCTCAGGCTGCACCGCAGTCCAGAGCGCCTGCCAGGCCAGGAGGAGGCAAGAGTAGCTCATCAGAGGGGGGGGAGGGGGCAGAGGGAGGGGGAGGCCACGGGGGTCAGCCCTGCTCCTCACCCCCCACCCCTGCTCTGCTCAGTCTCCTCACTTCGGGTCTGAGTGGCTGCTCCCCTCCTTCCCCTCCCCACCCACACAGGTGGAATGAGTAGAGCATAAGCCTTGACTTCTGCCCCCTGCCCAGTTCACACACACACACACACACACACACACACACACACACACACACACGAGCAAGGTGGGCTTCTCCCTGCCCCACCCCCAGCAATGCCATCAAGGTCAAGGCCAAGCTTCAAGGACTCAGCCAGGAAAGAGCCCAGGGGCCCCTGGGAGGCTGCAGGCTCTCCCTCCCAGCAGCCTCGCTGCAGAATGGGGAGCAGGCTAGAACCCCTGGGAAGAGCAGAAGGGCCCCAGGGTGCACCTGTGGGCTGGGCCCTAATAGGCCTGGCTGGCTGGCCTATGTTATACTCATTCTGCAGATGAGGAAACTAACCCAGACCGCCCCGCCAAGGTCACCCCTCCATGGCCTCCTCCTGCCCCACCCCTGCCTTCCCCGTGTCCACCCCTATATCCGCTGCACCCCAGCAGGCTGAGGCGGGGTGACAAGACCACAGCTGCAGAGCCTCCTCTCCTGGATGTCTGGGCTGCATCAACCCCGGCCTCCCCTCTCCTCCCCGCTCCCCCGCCCTGTCCCCTGCAGTGACCAGAGCCCAGCTCAAAGGACAAATGGTTGGCCAGCCTCGAACCTGCATCTGCACCTGTACCTTGGAGCTGGGCTTTGTGGGATCACAGCCCCAGCTCTCTTCTATAGCAGGAGCCCTGGGACTGCCACCCACCCACTGTCCTGTGCCCCCCCCACACCCAGGTGGCTTCTGGGGAGGGGCGCACCGTCCTCGCCCACCCCAGTGTGCTCTCTTAAGAAAGGAAGTGACTCCCCAGCCTCCGGGCTCCCCCAGCCTCCCGGCTCCCGGGTGTCCCAGGAGGGAACATGGGGAAGTTCAGCCAGGTACCTACCCATCTCCCACGACCACGCATTTGATGGCCTGCATGGTGTCCGCAGCCGCAGGGCCAGGGGTGAGCTGAGGGCTGAGAGCGTCTGTGTGGGGGCCGGGTGCAGAGAGCAGGCGGGTGCCCCAGCTGTGGAGGCAGGAGGCGGGAGGAAGCGGAAGGGGAACTTACCCAACCCGGGCTGCTGGCCCCACGGGCTGGCGGGCTTGCACAGGGCGGGGCATGTGGTCTGGGACCAGCCAGGGGCCCTCAGGTGCTGAGCCCAGCCCTGGCCACCCCCTGGTGCCCTCTGGGCTGGGAGACCCCATTTCCTGCCCACAAACAAGCAGAGCCTGTGTCCTCCAAGGACCTGCAGCTTCCAAGAATTCGCTCCGCCTCAGGCCTGAGCACAGGCATTAAATGAGCACCTACTGTGTGCTGGGCATAGTACCAGGGGGCTGGTGACTGGGCCAGGAGATACCTGGGCACACAGGGGGTGCCCCCCTGAAAAAAGCCTGGCCCAGACTGGGAGCGCAGGGGTGGCAGTGGGGAAAGAAGGGGAGGGGAGAGAGAAGATAAATGGGGGTCCCTCAGTACCCCGCCTGGCCAGCCTTGAGCAGCCCGCGGGGCCCCAAACCCTGGCAACCAGAGGCAGCTGAAATCAATGCTGTGGTCAAGAGGCCCCAGCTGCTCTTTGGGGGTCAAAGCCCGAGGCCCACAGCTCAGTGAGGGGAAGAAGGGGGTGTGTGCCCCGGAACAGGAAACACTACCTCCCCCGGTTGGGTCCAAGGTCACTGTCAGGGTCACGGCCCACCTCAGCAGCCTCAGGCTCCCTGGAGGGAACTGGGGAGCCGGAGGAAGCCAGGGAAGTGCCAGACTGTTCCCCACGCTGGGAAAACCCCCTTCCCACCTTCCCCGAGGGGCACCAGGAGCCCCATCCTTTCCAGAACTTTCCACAGAGATATGCATCTGACTTTCACCAAGGGTCCCATCCTTTCCAGAACTTTCCACAGAGATATGCATCTGACTTTCATCAAGGGTCGCTGAAACACTTGGCAGCCATCTGTGAAAACGACAGCCACGGATGCCCACTGAGCTTCAAGTAGATGGCTCAAAGCTGCACAGATGCTTTGGGGGGCCCTAACCTGGATCAGGAACTGGGGTCCCCCTTGATCACCTTAGAGTCCCTTTCCTTATTTTCCACACTTCCTCCCCATCTACATTCTTTTTCTCTCCTGCTGTTAAGCCATAGGACACCCCAGTGACAGTTAAAAAACAAATATAAGCTGGGCACCATGGCTCACACCCGTAATCCTAGCTACTCAGGAAGCTGAGATCTGAGGATCACAGTTCAAAGCCAGGTCAGGCAGAAAAGTCCCCAATCAACCACTCAAAAACCAGAAAATGGAGTTGGGGCTCAAGGTGATAGAGCACTAGCCTTGAGCAAAAGGGCTCAAGGACAGAGCCCAGGCCCCGAGTTCAAGCCCCGTCACAACAACAACCAAAATGATGCTGAGATACCACCTTACCCCAGTCAGAATGGCCCACATCCTAAAGTCAGCCAACGACAAATGCTGGAGGGGATGCGGAGAAAGAGGAACCCAATTACACTGCTGGTGGGAATGTACACTTATACAACCACTTTGGAAAGCAGTCTGGAGGGTCCTCAAAAAGCTAAATATAGATCTCCTCTATGACCCAGCCATACCACTCCTAGGCATCTATCCTGAACAACAGGAACCCATATACAAGGACACATGCGCCTCCATGTTTATTGCAGCACCGTTCACAATAGCCAGGATATGGAAACAACCCAGATGCCCCACCACAGATGAATGGATCCAAAACTTGTGGTATCTATATGCAATGGAATATTATGCAGCCATTAGAAATGACAAAATAATGGCATTTGCAGGGAAATGATGGAGCTAGAAGAAATCATGTTGAGCGAGGTAAGCCAAGAGCAAAGAGACAAACGGCACATGGTCTTCCTGATAAGTGGATGTTAAATCCAAAATGTTAGGTGATACGACAAAATTAACAGGACTTAAGAAACAAGGACTTCCACTCATGCTGCTGATCACATGTATGGTATATATGTGCACACCGGAGGGAAACCAGGAGGATTACACAGAACTAGAGGGAATCAGGGAAAACCATACAACAGTGGGACCCATCAGCTGCACAGGACATTGACCAAAATGAACTAAGCAACTAATGGCAGTGATGGGAGGGAGGGAACAAGTGGGAAAGAGGGAACAGCTAATGCTATGCAAAACAAAAGAAATTTACATATCACCCGGTGTAGAAGAAATAACTGTATTGTCAAAGCTCATGGAACTCATCAATGTTATAGACCACGATAGACCATTTGCCTCATGAAAGTTAGAATATGTTTGCGACTTTAATCATCACTATCCCACAATACTGTTAGATTTGGGAAATTATGTAACCACTTAATCACAATAAAGAATTTGAAAAAAATAAATAAATAAAGATGTAGCCAGGCACCGGCGGCTCATACCTATCAGGAAGTATGAGATCCAAGGAGATCTCAGGAGGCTGAGATCCAAGGCCTGCACTTTGAAGGCAGCTTGAGCCAACAAATCTGAGCAACACTTATCTCTAACCAGCAAAAAGCTGGAACTGGAAGAGTGGTTCAAGTGGTAGAGTGCCAACCTTGAGCAAAAAGGCCAAGAGACAGCGTGAGACCCTGACTTCAAGGCTCGGTACTAGCCAAGACACAGTAACTTCAGTAACTGGAACCCTGGATTGCACCCAGAGCAGAGAAGAGAAAGAGAAAATGCAAATCAGGTCTGAAACCTAGCAGGTGGGGAGGCGCCAGGACTCAGCTGGGGCCAGGGTGCGGGCGGGCGGCAGGCAAATGAGGCCCACACAGGGGAAGGGGCTGGCTGCTGGCTGCTTCATCCCCAGGAAACAAAACCAGCGTGTGGGGTGGGGGGCGGCACCCCTCTAGGAGCACAGAGCCGAGGGGTGAGGGGCACGGCCGCAGGCCCTGGCGAGCAGTCGATGTGCTGAGCTTTATCCTTCCAGTCAACCCTGCCAGGGCATGGCTTCCTCAGGCCCAGCCGTACACAGCGGCGGCCGCCCCAGGACTGCACCTGCTCCCCATTCCAGCAGGGGTGCTTCTCCCCCATAGCACAGGCAAAACCCTCCTCGACTCAGAACCAGCCCCCATCACTCCGCATGAGGAATCCCACGCCACCTGAGGACAGCGGCCATCGCGGCACCTCTCCAGTGTGGGAACGCGGCTCGAGCACGTGACCCCTGCGAACCCCTACATCCATTGCTCCCATTTTACAAATAAGCCAAGTGAGGCAAACAAGCTCACCGGGCCTGGTGTGAGCCTTCATCTCCTCCTCCAGGAGTCCCGTTTCACAGACAGAAACACCAAGGCCTGCCGGGGACCGGTGGCTCACGCCTGTCATCCTAGATGCTCAGGAGGCTGAGATCTGAGGATCACAATCCAAAGCCAGCCCAGGCAGGAAACTCCCTGAGACTCTTATCTCCTAGAAAACCAGAAGTGGCGCTGTGGCTCAAGTGGTAGAGCGCTCGCCTTGAGCTGAATGACAAGGGCAGGGACAGCGCCCAGGCCCAGAGTTCAAGCCAGAAAGAAGAAAAGAATGAAAGAAAGAAAGAGAGAAAGAGAGAGAGAGAGAGGAAAGAAGGAAAGAAAGGCAGAAAGACAGACAGACCAAGACAGACAGACAGACACCACAAAACCCATGGCCACCCAGGCCGAATGCCTGCACCCGTGCAGTCACATCCCCCCAAACCACACAACCCACACGTGAGCTCCGCCCTCCAGCATCCACTAGATTCGTGGGTCTGTCTGACTCCACCCAGGAGCCAGGAGCCCGGCTTCTGTTTGCTCAGCTCCACAGCAGAGGTCTGCTGGGTCAGCCCGCTGGCCTTGCACTTCTGTTCTGAGGGACCCTCTGTTCTTCCATATACATTGTGGATGAAGCCTATCAGGTTCCCCGAAAGGCATACCCGCCTTCCGTTCACATCTAATGGGAGCTGGGAAGATTGGTTCTGGCATCTGCAGCATTTCCCCTCCAGAAAGCTCACGCCCTTCTTCAAGTGATTTCTCTCGGGATACCTCATTACTTTGGGCACTGTGATAACTAATATTTTTATTTTTATTGTATTTTATTTGTCTGGGACCAGGACTTGAACTTAGTATCTGATGCTTTTACTCCTTGGCTGTTGCTCTACCACCTGAGCCATAAC
Source organism: Dipodomys ordii (assembly GCF_000151885.1). NCBI lineage: Eukaryota > Metazoa > Chordata > Mammalia > Rodentia > Heteromyidae > Dipodomys > Dipodomys ordii. The sequence goes on along the minus strand of NW_012267295.1, from coordinate 4,185,339 downwards.
TCCAACCCCATAACAAATACTTTAACATTGAACTTCTTTGCTCTCAATATGTAGTGTCAAAGTTTATATGTTGAGCTCATACATGTAAAAACCTCAGGTGGAAATTCTCGTGATAATTTATCTCCAGATTGTGCTACTTACCAATGTAACACTGTCTTGCTGACAAGCCTTATTGTTTATGAAAAATGATTTCTTCTTCCTGATCTATTTTTTCAGTCATAGAGCTTGAATCCAGGGCCTGGGTGCTGTCCCTGAGCTCTTTTGCTCAAGGCAAGCTCTCTACCACCTTGAGCCACAGCACCACTTCTGGTTTTCTGGTGGTTTATTGGAGATCAGAGTGTCACAGACTTTCCTGCCAGGGCTGGCTTTGAACTGTGATCTGAGGATACTCAGATATCAGCCTCCTGAGTAGCTAGGGTGATGGGTGGGAGCCACTGGTGACCAGTTCCTTCCTGATTTTTTTTCCACATGATTTCTTGGCTCCTTTGGATTCTTTTCTGCAGGCTGGAATTGAATCAGAGGAATGGTAGTGACAACAACTTTAAAGAAAACGCTGCAATGTTGTACCATTGAAGCCGGCATTCCCTGTGGGCTTTGAACAGATCCAGGAAAGAATTCCCTATGGTTCTCAGTAACGCCCAAGTTTTGTTTGTATCATGTTTCTCTGTGCTGGGTGCCGGTTGCCCACATCTGTAATCCTAGCTATTCAAGAGGCTGAGAACTGAGGATAGAGGTTCAAAGCCAGCCAGGGCAGGAAAGTCCTTGAGACTCTTATCTCCAATGAGCCATGAAGATCTCGGAATGGAGCTGTGGCTCAAGTGGGAGAGTGCTAGACTTGAATGGGAAAGCTCAGGGACAGTGTCCAGGCCTGGGTTTGAGCCCCAGGACTGGCGCACACGCACACACACACACACACACACACACACACACACACTACAGTTCCTGATGTCCCAGTGCTGGCCATCGTGCATGCCCTAGAGACCACAGTCTCAGCTCCATGCAGCGAGACAGGGCTTGTGGTTCAGTCTAGGGCACAGAGTGGAAAGGACAGTGAGGTGGCCACTTCTGAACCCTCTCCCCGCGGGCCAGCCCTGTCCTCCCCTCCGGACCCCTCCCCAAAACCCCACAGGCTCCGCCCTGCTGGGACGCAGCCACACCACCTTCACCAGGCCCGGACCTCAGCACTGTGAGGAGCCAACCTCTGTTCTTTATAAACTACCCAGCCTCTGGCACTCTGTTACAGCTGTGGGACGGAGACACCACAGCCCAGGAGCTAGAGATGCTGGGGTGCTGGGGGCTGTCTGAGAGACACACACACACACGCGCTCCTTGTCTCTGAGACTCAACCTGTCTGAGGATTTCGGTGAGGGCAGCTTCACCTGTGCCCACGCACGCTGCCAGGCCACCGCTGGCTTTGTAAGCCGCTGGCTTCTAGCTGCCCTCATGCCAGGAGTGAGGGGACTGGTGTCTGTCAACCACTGTGGCCGGGACCGTGCCTTCCTTAGCCCTCCTGTCCCTTCTCATTTATTTCTCTATGCTACTGGGGCTTGAACTGGACACTGTCCCTTTGCTATTTTGCTCAAAGCTGGCACTCTACTACCTGGGCCACAGCTCCACTGCTGGCATTTTGGTGGTTAATTGGGAAATAAGAGTCTCATGGACTTTCCTGCCCGGGCTGGCTTCAACTAGCGATCCTAGGATCTCAGCTTCCTCAGTAGCTGGGATTACAGGCGTGAGCTACTGGCACTCAGCTGCGTCCATTTATATGCATCAAGGCTTTACTAGTTTCATTCTTTTTTTTGGGGGGGGGTCCGGTCGTGGGGCCTGAACTCTGGGCCTGGGCGCTGTCCCTCAGCTCTTCAGCTCAAGGCTAGCGCTCTACCACTTGAGCCACAGCGCCACTTCCGGCTTTTTTCTTTTTGCTTATGTGGTGCTGAGGAATGGAACCCAGGGCCTCAGGCATGCAAGGCAAGCGCTCTACCACTGAGCCACCTTCCCAGCCCCTTACTAGTTTCATTCTATGAACTGGCCATACTGTCTCTTTTTCTAGTTTTAGAGGAATTTGAGTATTATTGAATCTCCTCTTCCTTGCTAGTTTATAAAGTTTGCAGAGGCATCTGAGCCTGGCTTTGGAATTATGCGAAAGAAAGATGGGGTCGATTTAAAGCCCTTAACTCGATTTCTTTAACTTATTCAGGACTATCTGGAATTTCTATTAATTCTTGATTCATCCCTTACATATTTTTCTAGAATGTTGTCTCTTCTTGGGCTTCCAAATTCATTGGCCTAAAGGTATTTGTGGCATTGTTTATCTGCTTTTATTTTACTTAATCATTTGCTTATTATTTTTGTGGTGGTTCCGGGGTTTGAACTCAGTACCTAGAGTTTACTAGGCAGGTGCCCTACCACTTGAACCACTCCCTCAGCCTTTCTCCCTTGGGATAATAGCTAGCAATAAGAAGAAGAAATAACAGCATGAAAACATTTTTAAAGAAAAACTTTGGGGTGTAGATGCCATCAGCCCCCCTATCTCTGGCAGGTCCCCTGGAGTCAAGTCTGGGAATTATGAGTCAAGACCTACTCTGGCCAGGAGCTAGTGGCTCACACCTGTCATCCTAGCTACTCAGGAGGCTGAGATCTGAAGATGGAGGTTCAAAGCCAGCCTGGGCAGGAAAGTCCATGAGACTCTTATCTCCAATAAACCACCAGAAAACCGGAAGTGGCGCTGTGGCTCAAGTGGTAGAGCGCTCGCCTCGAGCTGAAGAGCTGAGGGACGGCGCCCAGGCTCAGTGGAGACAGGTGACAGAGCCGGTGGCTGGACACCCCTCCCCCCCCAGCACCTGGCCACACCCCACAGGATGCAGGGAGGGGACTTTCTCCCAGGAGATCCCCAATGACCACGGTTGCCCCTCCCCACCAGGGGCTTTCCTGGCCACACCGGCCTCCATCTGTGCCTGGATCAGGTCTGCACCCCAACTCGCCCAGCCGTGGGTCCCCAGGTCCCAGGGCCCCTGGGCCGGCTCTGCTGCCACCTGCCCTCGGCTGTCTCCCCTCCCCCGCCCCCAGGCCTGCCGCTCAGGGTCCCACTGACTCCAAGGTCACCTTCAAGGTCATGCCAGGCAGCGTCTTTTGTCCTTCTGGGCAGGAGCTGGCTGGCTTCTGTCCCTGGTGTTCCTAGAAGTTTGGTCCCCACTCTGGATAAAGAGCTTTGTCAGTGCCCCCACGGGCCACGGCAGGCGCGGCGCAGCCCCTGTTCATGAAGGAGGTGTCTGGTCTTTGGTGACTCCAGCCACCAGGCCACGCTCACCGTGCACCTGGAGTCTGAAGGTGGGGCGCTGGGTGACAGGTGACAGGTGGCACCCCCGGGGCTCTCCCAATACCCGCCACAGCGCCTCAGCAAGCTCCACAATCTCTGCCACGTGCTGTGTGTGCGTGCGTGCGAGTGTGTGTGCGTGTGCGTGCGTGCATGTGAGTATGTGTGCGTGCGAGTGTGTGTGCGTGTGCGTGCGTGCGAGTGTGTGCGTGCATGCAAGTGTGTGTGCATGCATGTGAGTATGTGTGTGCACGTGTGTGCGTGCATGCGAGTGTGTGTGCATGCATGTGAGTATGTGTGTGCGTGCGAGTGTGTGTGTGTGAGTGTGTGCGCGTGCGAGTGTGTGTGCATGCGTGCGTGTGTGTGTGCGTGCGAATGTGTGTGTGTGTGCGTGCGAATGTGTGTGTGTGTGCGTGCATGTGAGTGTGTGGGGAGTGGGTGTGTGCGTGCATGTGAGTGTGAGTGTGTGTGTGTGTGTGTGTGTGTGTGTGTGTGTGTGTGTGTGGCCGGTATTAAGACTTGAGCTCAAGGCCTCACATTCTCACTGTTTTTTTTTTCTACACACAGTTGGCATCCTACCACTTGAGCCACACCTCCAGTCTGGCTTTCGTTTCTTTTGCTGGTTAATGGGAAATAAGAGTCTCAAGGTCTTTCCTGCCGAGGCTGGTCTCAAACCTCCATCCTCCAGATCCCAGCCTCCCAAGTAGCTGAGATTACAGGCGTGAGTTATGTGCGTCTGGCTGCTCACTGGTTATTTCTTTGATGCTTCAGAGGCAAAGTGCACTACAGGACAGCTGTAATTTGCCTGTGAGCGAGCGGATTTCCAAAGGGTTAAAGCAAGGCTTCTTTCTCCTAAGCTGCGGTCTCATACATACTGGGTGTCCATTTCCTTATTAGATGTCAATCTTTCCCACTGATTTGCCTATCAGGGAAATGAGCTCTGGTCTGGGAAAACCCAGTTGGCTTCTGGACTTTCATTCTGGTGGCAGGAGCCCTCAGTTTTCTTTCCTCTGGTGGCTGTGGGGTTTGGGGAAATCAGCTCTCAGGATTGCCCCATTCTGTACTTGTGTCTTATGAACATCTGCCCTTGCTGCTCCTCATGGCATTGTGCTCCGAGTCACCCCCTCACCTCCTGACACGTCATCCTGGAGTACCACGTCAGCCGGGACCCACGCTCTGGGGCCCAGGAGGAGACCGAGCGCAGGCCAGGCGCAGCCGGGACCCACGCTCTGGGTGCCCAGGAGGAGACCGAGCGCAGGCTGGGCGCCCGGCGAGCACCGCCTTCCCGGGAGGCGAGCTGCCCTTGTCCCTTCAAGCATGAAGCCTGAAGTCAGGTCTGGATGAACCGGCCTGGGTTCTGGGTCCTTCGCCTCCCTGCCCAGCACCCGGGTCCCCTGGGGCCCTCAGACCACCTTCCTTTCCTTGCTGGGGCTTGAACCTGACCTTGTGCTGGATAGTCAGGCACGCCACAGCTGAGCCCCCCCGTCTTTTCTTCATCCTTCCATCTTCCCTCCCTCCCTTCACTTTTTCTCCTTCCTTCCCTTTCTCTCTCTCTCTTTCTTTTTACTTTTCCTCTCTTCGTGTGTGTATTCCAGTATTAAGACTTGACCTCTGAGACTGGCCATTGTCCCTGAGCTTTTCTCTCAAGGCTGGTGCTCTACCCCTTGAACCACAGCTCCACTTCTGGCTTTTTGTGTTAATTGGAAGCTGACAGATTTTTTTTTCTGCCTGGGCTGGCTTTGAACTGTGATCCTCAGATCTCAGCTTCCTGCGTAGCTAGGATGACAGGTGTGAGCCACTGGTGCCCGGCCTCCCTCCTTCCCTCCCCACCCCCACCTCCTCCTGCCTGTGCCTGGTGAGTGCTGGCATCCCAGGCTTCTAGAACCCTCCTTCTCCTAGTGCCCACCTGGAGGCGGGGCTTGGGAGCCCCTCCTCTTCCTGGGGAGGCGAAGCTGGGGCTCTGGCCTGAACCAGCTTCTGTCTGCCCTGTGCCCCAGGGAAGCCCCAGGCCTAGGGCAGAGGCCCCAGCCCGGCCTGCTGCTCGTGTTAAGGCAGCAGACTGCTGTGTGGGGACGGGAGAGCTTAGGGCTCCTCCTGTCCATCCAGCCGCCCCTTTCCCCCAGCCACACACCCTTCCCCTTCCCCCCTTCCTGTTCTCGGGGAGGGGACAGGGAGCGGTGAAGGATCGGTACTCAGTGCGGTGGCTGGCTACGTGGCCCGTTCCTCATTCTGCACACGTCTCCCAGCCTCTTCCTGCTCTGCTTCCCCTGGGGAATGGCCGTCGTCCCCCCGCCCTCCCCCCCTCTTGGAAGAGAAGGGAGCAGAGCCACCCCCGCCCCCTTCCAGCCGGGAGACAGCCAGCGAGCAGGCTGGCAATAAATCTAATGATCATGCAGGTGGCTGGACAGGCCAGGGACGTGTGGAGGGAGAGAGTGGGGCCCAGCCTGAGCCTGCCCGGGGGCTCGGAGAGTGCTGTCTGGGGAACGGCCGCGGGCGGGAAGGGGCACGCGCGCCCCCAGGGCCACCAAGGAGCCCGTGCGCAGACTGCAGAGCGGCCAGACGCCAGACCGCTAATGTCATCTTGGATTTATTACTCTGGGGCGTGATGGGAACCCCGGAGCGCCCCCTGGCAGCCGAGGGGGGGCTAGGCCCGGATGATGGGGGACCTGGGGGGGGGGGGACAGGTTTGAGGCAGACATCACCCAACGCGGCCATGTGGAATTCTACTTCAGAGGATCAGGATTCGACGGCACGGTAAAAAAAAAAAAAAAAAGGAAAAGTGGTGTCAGGCTCCCTCCTAGGAGAGCCCCCCTCCGCCCCACCCCCTGAGGCCCTCTACGTGTGGACCTCCATCACACGGGGCTCCTGGGCACCCCAGCCCAGCCCAGGCCTCCCCACACTCTACCACTTTGAGCCCCAGCGCCACTTCCGGTTGTCTGGTGGTTCCTTAAGAGATCAGAGTCTCATGGACTTTCCTGCCCGGGCTGGCTTTGAACCGCGATCCTCAGATCTCAACCTCCTGAGTAGCTAGGATGACAGGTGTGAGCCACCAGCGCCCGGCTTCAAGCTGTGTCTGTCCCTCTGTGGTTCAGCTGGTCAGGTTCTGCTCCCCAAGATCACACCTCCTCCATCACCCACATCACCCCGAGACAAGCCAGGGATGACCACTAGCCACGAGAGCCAGGGAGGGAGGCCGGCAATGGAGCTGGACAGGGAAGACAGAGCTGGAGCTGCGTGCCCTCCCGCGCCCAGTCCCCAGATCCCCCAGTCAAGGCGCTGCGGGGAGGCGGGGGTCCATTCCCCGCAGGCCATCCCAGAGGCTACCACAGGGGGGCGCCCGCGGGCTGGCTGTGCCATCAGAGGAACCAGACGGGCCAGAGGGAAGCGGGGCTGAGAAGGCCCAGGCTGATTGGCCGCTGCTGGCCCGGCCTGGCCACAGGCCAGGTGCCAGGCTGAGCAGCTGGAGGGCACGGCCTGCCTTGAACACGCACACTCAGGCCCTGAGGTCCAGCCCGCCCCACCCCATGCTGGTTCTCCTTGTGACGCCATCCTCCCCCCCCCCCGCCCAACACGCACACACACAGACACACACAGATACACACACACAGACACACACACACACTTTACCCAAGACTGCTGCAGGAAACAAAGCCAAATAAACCTCCAGTCCCGAGACCCCTGATCTGTCATCATCTGGTCGCTTCCCAGGACATGGAAGTGTGGGCCTGGGTTTGCTATGTAAGGTACAGGGAGCCGGGGCTGGTGGCTCGCGCCTGTCATCCCAGCTACTCAGGAGGCTGAGATGTGAGGATCACCATTCAAAGCCAGCCCCGGCAGGAAAAGTCTGTGAGACTCTTATCTCCAAAGTGGCACTGTGGCTCAAGTGGTAGAGCACTAGCCTTGAACTGCAGAGCTCAAGCCCCATGACTGACAAAAATTAATTAATTTTAAAAAGCTGAGCTTCACATTTGCCTGAGCTTCCTGGCAGCTGGAAGGAAAAGGGAAACAGCAAGTTCCTCCGTCCTCCTTACTGGGAAAGGAGAAGTAAGCAGGGCTTCCAGGTGTGAGCCACCAGCAGCAGCTCCATAGTCTTGTCTTGCAGTGACGCAGGAAACTCATGCGGTGGTCAGGGCGCAGCGTGGCACGCGCGGCCTGCTTTACCATGGGGTTAGCTCCAGGATGTTTCCCCCACAACCAAGGGAGTCGAGGGTCCAAATCCCTAGTGTCCTGGGCCGGGCACCCCCAGGTCTGGCTTCTGCCTGAGCCATCTGCAGTGGGGCCAGGCATGCCTGCACACAAGCCTCCAATGTGTCTCCAGTGAAAAGACAGCGCAGGCTGTGACATGTATGGGTGAGTTCCCGCTGCATAACAAAACACCCCACGCTTTCCATCTCAGACAATGAAGCGGAGAGGGCCTGCAGGCGCCCAGCACAGACATGATCCTGGATCTGTAGTCACCGGGAAGTGACACTGTCCCTTGCTGGGGCCATTCCCCTGGGCTCCATGCGCAGCCTGGGCATGGAGCCCAGTTCCTCTGGCAGTTGTGTCTGTAGCTAGGTTTTGCATCTCCCCCTCTGCCCTCTCCCTTGTTTCATTCATTCATTCATTCATTCATTCAACACTCAAATGCTTTCTCTCCCCACAGTTTATGGGAATACAAATGAATAAATGGAAGCCGGCCGTGGTCACCCAAAGCACAAGCATCTATTTTCTAGATAATTCTTTTACCATCTCCCCTTCCCCTAAAGGATTTGAATCAGCCTGGCGGGAAAGGCACAAGCGATGAATTTACGAATGTCAACCAAAGAAGAAAAGTAAAGCCAAAAGGGGCAAAGTGCTTCTTGAGCAGCTGTCATGGCCCCGCCCATCTCACACGTATCCCTCAGGTGAGGATTCTCTCTCTCCTCCCAAAGGCAGGAAAAGCAAAGCTCACTGCGCCTGCGCAGGTAAGAGACCAGCCCGAGTTCACCCAGGTCCATACGTAGATGAACTTCTAATGTGATGGTGAGTTTCCCAGCAGCCTCAGGGAAAAGGGAAAGCAGAAATGCTATCCAATTACTCACTAGACCGGAAGCAGCTAGACGTGTCTTTGGGGGAAGCGTTTTGCCACTTGTCTTTTTCTTAAGGGGGAGCTGCTGAAAGCTGGGGGGGCAGGGACGGGGGGGAGTAAGGAGATTGCTGGGTGTTTGCTGCTGCTCCTGGAGGGGAGAGGGGTCTGTCATCAGGGCCGGCTCCCCGGGCGGTGCGTGTGTGCCCCCCTTCCCCCGGCCGCTACTCCCTGCTGGCCCCCCAGGCCCGGACCCCCACCATCGCCTGGATCTCTGCCCACTTGAGGAAGTGATGCTGTGCCCGGGCTGCGCAGACG
>NW_012267295.1:4154497-4176576 GCF_000151885.1 Dipodomys ordii | reverse complement strand
AGCTGGTCAGCCGGCCCGCAACCCGGCCGCCTTTCCCCGGGACCGCAGGATGGACCTGCGCCCCCCAGGTGAGCCAGCGCCCCTCCTCGCAGCCTCCGCAGGACTGGGGGCGTGGAGGCCGCCTCCCCGGGCCTTGGGGGGGGCACAGGCCTGGGAGTGCCTGTAGCCTCCAGCCAGGCCACCCCGGCTCCACGGCCCGGAGAGGGCCCGAGGGGACAGGGCTGGAGCAGAAACCTAAAGCAGTGTGGGAAGAAGGTTCCAGGCCGAAGGGGCAGCCAGGGTCTGGGAACGTCATTGGTGAGGACGGAACTTGACATGTCTGGGTGATGCAAAGGCCCTGTGGCCTCTTTTGAGCCTCAGGCACAGGACTGGCCTTTGGGGAGTTGGGGACCTTGCCTGGAGCTGGGGAAGGGCCAGTGCTGGCCAGGGCAGCGGGGGGGGGGGGAAGGAAGCTTGGCAGGGCCCCTCCAGGTCATCAGGGCCCCAAGTGTGTGGGGACAGAGGAGACTGGGGACAGGCCAGGGTGGCTCGTGTTCCGGGGCCAGGCCTGGCGCTTCATCCCAGACTGCTCCCCTGGGGAGAGACCCCAAGGCTGCAGGAGCCGCCAGGCCCCGCCCATGACTTCAACCTGGGCCCCTGGGCAGCTCTTCCCAGGGAGGGAAACGGAGGCCCGGGCCCCAGGGCGGGGAGGCCGGAGGAGGCCGCGCAGGGCAGGTCACGCAGGGCACCCGCGGTCACCGGGGGTCAGAGGAGGAAACCAGGCCCAGAAGAGAAGCCCAGAGAGGAGGGGGCCAGCCCGGCCTGCTGGGGGGGGGCAGGGGTTTTAGGCTGGGGGGACATCCCCGATGGGGACCCCTTGACCAGTCCATCCTGTGAGCTCTCCTGCGCAGTGCTTGCTCAAGTGGACAGATGGACGGATGGACAGGTGGTCAGCAGACAGGCCTGGGCCTGTGTCCCCTGAGCTGTAATGTGGGGTGCGTGGAATGCCCCAGACGGACGAGGAGGCTGGGGGAGGGAGTCTTTCCAGGCCGGGGTGGTCAGGGAGGACTTCCTGGAGGAAGAGGAGGCGGGAGGTGGTGCTGAGCACAGGTCCTGGCCTGCGCGGGCACCGCGTCCTCCAGCTGGCCTGAGCCAGGGGCCCGGGGCTGGAGGGGACCTGGCCTCAGCCAGGGGGTTCAGCAGCGCAGCACCGGCCCACCGGGGCGTGGAGCCGGCCTCTTCCTGCTGTGGCCTCTGTTCCCCACCTGTCACAGGCTCTCCCAGGCTGCCTGCCGGGCCGGGCCGGGCAGCAGGTCAGGCCGCCCCAGGGCTGAGCGGGCCAGGGTGAGGAAGCCACGGCGGTGCCCTGCAGGCCACAGGCTGACCCCTCCCCCACTGACCCCCCTTCCTGGGCCCAGGCGCCCCCTCCCCCGGGGGAGGGGAAGTGAGGCCAGCTGTCCTGGAGGCAGAGCTGTGAGCACCAAAAATACACTGGAAAGGAGAAGTGGGGGTCAGCGGGCAGGGCCGGGCAGGGGCACGGAGTGGGCCCGACCGGCCGAGGCCCCGGGCTGGGGAGCGGGAGGGGCTCGGAGGAGGACGAAGCAGCTGGGCTGCGGTAGCGGTGGTTAGAACCGTGTGATGTTTGTGGTGTGTGCGTATATACATGTGTGTGTGTGTCTGTGTCTGTGTATCTGTGTGTGTGTGTGTCTGTCTGTGTGTGTGTCTGTGTGTCTGTGTGTGTGTCTGTGTATCTATGTGTGTGTGTGTCTGTGTCTGTGTATCTGTGTGTGTGTGTCTGTGTGTCTGTGTGTCTGTGTCTGTGTGTGTGTCTGTGTGTCTGTGTCTGTGTGTGTGTCTATGTATCTGTGTGTGTGTGTGTGTGTGTGTGTGTCTGTGTGTGTGCCGGTCCTGGGGCTTGAACTCGACGCCTGGGCACTGTCCCACTCTACCACTAGAACCACAGCGCCACTCCTGGCTTTTTTTCTTTGTGGTTTATTGGAGATAAGACTTTGACAGACTTTCCTGCCCGGGCTGGCTTTGAACCGCGATCCCACCAGCACCTGGTTGATTTTTGTGTTATTACCATTTTTTAAAAAAATGCATCTCCCATTCAGGCATGGTGACACAGCTACTCGGGAGACTGAGCATGGTTTGAAGCCAGGGCAGGAAAGTCCATGAGACTCTTATCTCTAAATAATCATCCAAAGAGCAAGAGTGGAGTGGTGGCTCACATGGTAGAGCGCCAGCCTTGAGTAAAAAAGCTAAGGGACAGCAACCAGGTCCTGAGTTCAAGACCTAGTGCACGCGCATGCACGCATGCATACACACACAGAGACAGACAGAAAAATTCATCTCCTAGGAGAGTGTTGAGTTCAAAGTCAGCCTGAGCAGAATGTGCAAGACCTTACTCAAAAACAGAAAGGGGCTGGGAATGTGGCTTGGTGGCAGAGTGCTTGCCTAGCATGCATGAAGCCCTGGGTTCCATTCCTCAGTACCACACACACACAGAAAAGGCCAGAAGTAGTGCTGTGGCTCAAGTGACAGAGTGCTAGCCTTGAGCAAAAGAAGCTCAGGGACAGTGCCCAGGAGTTCAAGTCCCAGGCCTAGCAAAAAAAAAAGGAAATAGGAAAACCATGTGGCGGCTCAGAGAGGGCACCTCCCACACAGCAACCAGAGGGGAGAGTCCTGGGCCCAGGAGAAGAGGGAGGAGCCAGAGCTCCTACCTAGAACTTACCGGTAATTGGGTGTGGTGATGCATGCTTGTAATCCCAGCTAGGCAAGAGATGGAGCTCCAAGGGGACTGAAATCCAAGACCAAACCAAGTAAAAAAGTTAGTGAGACCCCATCTCAATCCGTAAGCCAGGTGTGGTGGTTCACGCCTGTCATCCCAGCTAACAGGACAGGTTGTAGATAGGAGGATTGCAGCCCAGCCCAGCCCAGGCAGAAACCTAAGGCCTTATTCAAGTCCTAAGGAAAGAAGAGCCGTGGGTGTGGCTCACGTGGTAGGGTAGCTCACGTCACAGAGGTAAGGACACCCTGCTAGGGACATTCAGGGTCAGGCATAAAATCTCCTGTCCACCCTGGCCTGGGGACCCAGGCTCTGTGGCCTGGTCACAGAACCCATGTGAGTGACACCGACAGAGCCGGAATGACCCGCAGCAGGCAGGAAGGCCGCACCTCTCAGTCCTCACTTATTCCAACCCCCAGAGAAGACAGCTCCAAGGGCCCAGCCCAGCTCAGTGGCCAGGCCCCGGGTCATCTCTTGCCCCACCATTTGGGGACAGGGGATTGTCAAGTGTTCCCGCCCCCCTCCCAATCCAGTCTCACCTTTGCAAAATAATAACATGGCGACCATACCACTACAGACTCACTTCCCAGACTCCCTTGCAGCTACGCGTGGTCATGTGACTGCCCTCTGGCCAATCAGGGGCCCCGAGTGTTCAGGGAGGCCTCCCAGGGGAGGTGGCCTAAGTGCAAGCAAGCTGGCAGGCATGGATTGGACCCCGGAGGGAAGAGGCCTGTGGGACACAGGTCAGCCCAGCATCTCTTCCCCCCCAGAGCCCGGGGAGCTGAGCAGCGGGGAGGCCGAGGAGCTGCAGCAGATCCAACAGCACCGGAAGCAGCTGCTGGAGGACATCCAGGTGTGCACGGCCACGCTCGCACACGCAGACCTGGCCCCAGCCTGGTCTCACAGCCCCGCCGGCCCGGGGCCTGGGGCACCAGGGGAGTGGCACGGAGCTAGGAGCCAGAGAGGGAGCAGATGCTGCGTGCTGAGCGCACCCCAAACCACTCTGCCCACTTCCCTCCACCAGGCCTGGCCTCTCCCCACAGGCAGGCCCTTGGGTCAAGATAACACCTTTACATGCCCGGCTGGCAGCTGACCAGTCTCTGAACTACTCAGCAGCCCTGAGACCAAAGGGCTGCAATCCTTGGGCATGCCGGCCCCCGGGCCTTGGCACATGCCCTTCCTCTGCCTGCCGCTCCTCCAGCTCTCCTCATGGCCTCTCCTTCTCGCTACTTCATCCTCTAACCACACAGACCATCCCCTTAGCTAAGCTAGTGTAGGTCCTGCTCTTTCTGTACTGTCCATCCGATAAAGACCCCAAGGCTGTGAGTCCAGCGGTCCTCGGTAAACCCCCATTTTGTCCAGAGGGAGTCATGCAGCCAGGCTCTCACCGATGGGAGCTACCTGGGGTCTGAGCTGGCCTCCCAGTCCAGTGTTGGCCTGTGTGCTAGGACAAAGCTGGGGAGCCCTCTGCAGAGAGCGGGGGGGTGGGGGGCTGGGGGGCTCCCGGGTGCTGCTGCCCTGTGGTGCGGGGAGGGGAGCTGGACACGCTGCTCTGGCTCCGTCAGCTCCCGGGGAGGAGGGGGTGCGGCAGGTGGGGCAGGTGTGGGGGGGGAGTGGGGGTGGTCTGGACCCCTCCTGCCCTGCCTGGTCCTGACCCGCCGGGCCCGCCCCATCTCCTCGTCCCCGCAGAAGCTGAAGGAGGAGATCGCAGATGTGTTCGCCCAGATCGACTGCTTCGAGAGCACTCAGGAGAGGTGAGGCCGCCCAGAGGGGCCCGGCACGGGGACCAGCTCCTGGGCCCGGTTGGGCTGGACGGCCCTCCTTACCCCCCCTCCCGACCCTCCTCCTCCATGCAGTCCCCCCCACTGCCCTCTCCAGGAGTGGCTAACATGGCGAGGGGGGGAGGGGGAGGAGCGCCAGGCCTAGGACAAGGGGGAGGACCAGGCGGCCGCGCAGCCCGCACCCACCCCTGCCTCCGTGGCCTGGGGCAGCCCTTCCACTCCTTGGGCCTCAGTGTCCCCACGGCTGGCCCCCAGTGCAAGGCTCCAGGACTCAGTGCCCCCCCCGCCTGGACCTGCTGCCCACTGCTCCCCCGACCCAGAGCACTGTCCGGCCCTCCAGCCGCGCCCCCCCAGGGCATGTCCACTCCCTAGGAGGGTGCTGGGGGCCAGGGCCGGGGGCCGGGGGCTGGGGTCTGGGGACCAGGGGCCAGGGCCAGGGGCCAGGGGCTGGGGGCTGGGGACTGGGGGCCAGAGGGCCAGGAGCTGGGGGCTGGAGGCCGGGGGGCTGGAGGCTGGGGCCGGGGGTGGAGGCCCGGAGCTGGGGCCCCGGGGGCCAGGGACCCAAGCAGCCCAGGCAGGCGCGTGTCTGCCCACAGTCGGACGGCCCAGAAGGAAAAGGAGCTGTGCGTCGGGCGCAAGAAGTTCAACATGGACCCCACAAAGGTGAGGGGTGCGGGTTTGCACGGGGCCCCCTCCACTGGCACGAGGGGTGGGGCTGGGCTGGAGCCTGGGGGAGGGTAAGCCAGCCGGGAGCGCCCCCGCCCGCCCCTCTGTTAGATCTGGGGCTTGGTCCCCAGAAATGTCCAGTGCTGGGCACGGACTCCCCCCAGGCTCTTGGGGGGACATTGCTGGCCCCAGGGCTGCACCCCAGAGCCCCTTCCTGCAGGGACAGGGCCTAGAGGAAGCCAGGCCAAGGTGTGAGCACGTGTGTAACGCAGATGTGAGCTGAATGGGAGGCACTGTGTGCATGGAATATGCACATGTGTGAGTGTGAGCTTCGTGTATGTGCACATGTGCACTGTGTGCGAGTTCCATGTGGGAGAGCACAGGGTGCCTGTGTGTGCACGTGAGCTGTGTGCAAACACACGTGTGCGGATACACTTGCACACGTGCATGCAAGGACACAGTGCACTCACGTGTGCACACGCCCAGGCTCTGAGTGTGCACAGCCGGGTGTGGGCACGGCACTGCCGATCCCTTTAGACATGGCGATCACGGGCCTGACGTCCCCCAAAGCAAGTGTGATTTTAAACACCAGGAGCTTCAGGGCTCAGCACTGCACTTAGAATCATGCGTGTTTGCTGGTGGCCAGACTCAGAGCAGGACCGGCTGCTGGGGAGCTGGGAGCACCTGGCCAAACCTGGCTCGTTGCCAGCGCGCTGGTGCTTTGCTCTCCTCCAGCCACAGGCAGCTGCTCCTCCGGCCGGCTGTGCCAGGGCCTGTGCCGAGGCCCCGCCCCTCCCGCCCGGCCCCAGCTGTGCAGGGACAGCTCACCCCCCACCCGCACCCCCAGCTCACCCCCCCACCCCGTGTCTCCAGGGCATCCAGTATCTCATCGAGCACCAGCTGCTGACTCCCGACGCCCAGGACATTGCCCAGTTCCTGTACAAGGGTGAAGGCCTCAACAAGACCGCCATTGGCACCTACCTGGGGGAGAGGTGAGGGGCGCCGGGCCTGGGGGGGAGGTGAGGCGGGCCGGGCCTGGGGGGGCTCTGTGCAGGTGCACATGTACAGTGGGGGGGGCCAGCACATCCAGACCTGGGAGCTAGCATTCACTGGTTCAGCAGCAAGGCGGTGAGGCCCGCTGCGCGGGGCCACTGCTCCGGCAGAGCCAATGCACATCAAACCTGCCTGACAACAGCAGGGCCCCAAGGAGCGGAGGAGCAGGGCCCGGCTGAGGACTCTGGGCTGGCGGCTGTGGCTCTAGCTAGTGTGGACAGGAAATGGGGAGGGAGGAAGCCCTCAGAAAGAGCAAGTGATAAGACTGAGGAGCAGAGGGGGAGGAAGGGCGAGGGAGGGGGAGGGGGGAGGGCCAGAGAACATGGGGGTGCGGGTAGAGCTGGGCCAGGGAGCCCCAGCCCTTCTCCTCCAAGGCCAAGTGCCCCTGGACAAGTGAGTGTGCTTGGATGGGGGAGGGGCCTGCAGCGCCCCCCTCCCCTCCCACCCCAGCGCCCCCCGCCCCTCCGCAGGGACCCTGTGAACCTGCAGGTGCTGCAGGCCTTCGTGGACCACCATGAGTTCGCCAACCTCAACCTGGTCCAGGCCCTCAGGTGAGCAGACAAGTCGGGGGAGGGGGGGAGGGGGGGCCGGAGGAGGGGAGGGGGAAGGGAGGGGAGGGGGCGCTGGCTTTAGTTCCATTTTCCTGTCTGACCTGGGCACTTGGATTGAGAGTGTGTGATAAAGAGCACAAACTGAAGCCACCTTGCCCAGTTCTAATACCAGCTCTGCCGCTCTCTCCCTCTGTGACCCAAGCCCACACAACAAGCCTCTCTGTGCCCCCCATCCCTCACCTGTGAAATGGGAGTAGGGTGTTCCTGTGGCACGGCCCACAGTGAGCCTGCTGCTGTGGGCCAGCTCCAAACTGCACTGCGGCCTAGCAAGTCTTGCTGCTACTGCCAAGCCCTAGAAAATCAGCCCCCGAGAAGGGGCATTTGATCTAGGCTTTGAAGGGTGAAAAGGAGTTTGCAAGGCAGAGAAGAAAGAGCCCACCCCAATCTGGGCATGAGAACTTCTCTCAAACGCCCATGCTCTTTAAAGGAGCTTAGATGCAGATGCCGTGGCTCACGCCTGGAATCCTAGCTCCTCAGGTGGCTGAGATCTGAGGATCAAGGTTCAAATCCAGCATGTTTCAGCCCAGGTAGAAAAGTCCTTGAGATGCTTACCTCTAATTATCCACCAAAAAGCTTTAAGTGGGGCTGTGGCTCAAGTGGTAGAGTGTCAGCCTTGAGCGAAAAAGCTAACCAAGAGCTCAAGGCCCTGAGTTCAGGCCTTTGGACAGGGGCCAAAAATGAAAGAGAGAAGAAAGAGAGAAAGAAAGAGAGACGGAAAGGCAAGGAAGGAAGGAAGGAAGGAAGGAAGGGAGGGAGGGAGGGAGGAAGGAAGGAAGTTAGGAAGGTCCCTGAGACTCTGTGTCCCAGGGGCAGGGCTGGGGGGGGGGAGTGGCTCGTGTTTTCCCCTGACAGGGAAGCGGGGAGCAGCGGTCAGGTCTCACTGAGCCCCCCTCTGCCCCCCAGGCAGTTCCTGTGGAGCTTCCGGCTGCCGGGAGAGGCCCAGAAGATCGACCGCATGATGGAGGCCTTCGCAGCTCGCTACTGCCTGTGCAACCCGGGCGTCTTCCGGTCCACAGGTGAGGAAGGGGCTGGGACGAGGTTCTGGGACCCCTGCCAATGCCCAGCACAGATCTGCCCCAAGGCACCCCGGCCACCCGGCCTTGGAAGACGAGGCCCTTCCCAACCCTCACAGAGCGCCAGCTACTGCCTCACCTGTGCCTGTGGCGCCTGCGCAGAGCTGCCGTGGTCATGGGCCTGGGGACACAGCAGGGATGGCGGGGCGAGGGTTAAGGCGGCAGCAGCTATGTCTGGGTGCGAGGAGAGGGCCGGCCATACGTGCAGGATGGCAAGGTCTGAATGGGACTTTGAAGGATGAGTAGGAGTTCTCCAGAGGTTATGAGGAAAGGGGGGGCGTTGGGTCAGGAATTTGCTTAAACAAGGGGCAGCCTGGGCAGGGAGTAGGGGGCAGAGGGCAGAGAAGATCAACAAGGCTCAATAATCCCCACCGCCCCCAGCGCCCAAGTGGGCACCCCCAGGGTACCTGCCGCAGCCAGCCTCACGCATCTGTAAAACGGGTGTGTGGCAGCGCGGGGCACCGAGAGGTCAGGCTGGGGTGACCCCCGCGTGGGGCTCCAGGGTGGGAGAACAGGAGGGAGGGGGCGGGGAGGGGGCGGGGCCCGGGCAGCCGGTGACGCACCCCCCCACCCCCGCAGACACCTGCTACGTGCTGAGCTTCTCGGTTATCATGCTCAACACCAGCCTGCACAACCCCAACGTCCGGGACAGGCCGCCCTTCGAGCGCTTCGTGTCCATGAATCGCGGCATCAACGAGGGCAGCGACCTGCCCGAGGAGCAGCTGCGGGTGGGTGAGAGGGCGGGGCCGCCCAGGGCGAGGGGCGGGGCCACCAGGGGAGGGGCGGGGCCGCCTGGGGGAGGGGTGTGGCCACACAGCATGAGAGGGCGTGGCCATCCAGGTCCAGGGGAGGGGCCGCCCAGGGTGGGAGGGGTGTGGCCACACAGTGTGATGGGGCGGGACCATCCAGGTCCAGGGGAGGGGCCGCCCAGGAGGGGTGTGGCCACTCTGTGAGAGGGTGTGGCCACATGGGGGCGTGGCCACATGGGGAGATGGGCGTGGCCTCCCAGGGTGGGCAGAGCCTGGCCACCCAGTGTGGCTGATTCCCAACTCCTGTCACCCAAAAATTCCTGGCTCAATTTCCCTTCAGAAAGTTGGCTTCGGGCTTGGCTGGATCCAGGTGTTCAGTGACACCAGCACCCCATCTCTTAGCAGCCCTCTTTCCTACATGTCAGCCTTCCTCTTAGGCAGGCCCAGGCCGTCTCCCGATGCAAAGCTAGGTTTAAACAGAGGAAGAACAAGAGCAGGGCAGAGGGTTCAGAGTCCAGCAGTCTAGGCATTGGGGCGGGGGGGACGCCTGGTCCCCAGGAGATAGTGTGTGGGCATCACAGGTCACCGGCCTCTTCTGGGGGTGGGGGGCAGATGGGGGTTCCGTCCTGCCAGGCTCTGCTGCACAGTTTTGATCCTTTTGGCATCCAGATGCCGTCACTCAGTCCGGTCCTTCCTTGAACCCAAGGGGATTAAGGGACAGACAAGCAGGCAGGCAGGCAGACAGACGGACAGACAGGCAGACAGGCAGGCAGGCAGGCAGACAGACAGACAGACAGGCAGACAGGCAGGCAGGCAGGCAGACAGACACAGACAGACAGACAGACAGACAGACAGACTGACTCAGAAAAGGCAGGTGTAACCTGGCTGCAGGGGCGTCGAGCTTTTCTCCTGCCTTGGTGGGGCTGGCGCAGACTCTGAGACGCCATGGCAGGGCGCTGTGTCTACGCGCATGCCCCGTGCGCCGTGCGCCGGTGCCGCCGGGTGCTTAGAGGCGCAGGAAGCGTGGGCGGCTGAGGCCTGAGCTGTCTTCTGCGTGGGAGCCGAGCGCACAGGCTGATGGGTGACCACAGAAGCTTCTGGGTCTCCAGTGGCTTCTGTGCAGGCCAAGGCCCCATCCACACCCACGCCGCCTCCTTGGGCCCCCCGATGACTTGGCCCTGCTGATTGCTCTTCCTGGGCTCTTTTTTTCCACCGTCCAGGCCACCTGGGAATTCCCAGGGTGAGGGTTGGGGGAGGGGTGGGATGGGGGTGGGGACTCCCCGAGAAGCACCCAGCTCCCACTCTTCTTCTCCAGCATAGGGACAGGGAGCCTGAAGTGGGGGCCCTGGGGGCTCTCAGACAGAGAGGACCACCAGCAGCCCGCAAGCCTTGCTTCTCAAACTGGGAGAACTCAACAAAAATGGGGAAATCACCTGGTTAAAAAATCTCCAGAAAAAACACTGGGTGCCAATGGCTCACGCCTATAATCCTAGCTACTCAAGAGGCTGAGATCTGAGGATCCTGGTTCAAAACCAGCCTGGGAAGGAAAGTCCATGAGACTTTTATCTCCAATGAGCCACAAACACACGCACACGCACACACACACACTCGGAAGTGGAACTGTGGCTCAAGTGGTAGAACGCTCGCCTTAAGCACAAAAGCTCAGGGCAGCGCCCAGGCCTCAGTACTGGCCCAAGAAAGAAAATTCAGAAAACCCCAGCAACACCAGTCAGCCAAAAAGAAATGTCTTAAGTGCCTTCCGTGTCCTGTCTGGCGCTCATGAGCAGGGCAGCGGGAGGAGAGGCACTGCCTGCAGGCTGCAGGGCGCCAGCACCTCTGCCTCACCCCAGCGGCGCCCAGGACCATGAGACCCTCAGGCCCTACGGGCTTCTCCCTTGCGTCTTCAGCCTCTTGCGTGTGCACGCACTCACAGGCAGCTCGGGAGAGCCAATTCCCACCACCTCTGCCCTGTGCTACACAGGGAGGGCAGGACTGGGGGTGTGGATGAGCCCAGGCCAGGGGGGCACGGGCTCTGACACATCTGAGGGGACCAGGGAACATTTTACCAAGAAAGACCAGAGACGGGGACAGGCAAACAGGAGAGGTGAGCTTGTGGGAAGATGACCTCCTGAGGCCAGCAAGGCTGGAGACCCAGGCCCAGCCAGGCCCTTCCCTTCTGTCCCCAGAACCTCTTCGACAGCATCAAGAGAGAGCCCTTCTCCATCCCTGAGGACGACGGGAGCGACCTCACCCACACCTTCTTCAACCCTGACCGCGAGGGCTGGCTGCTTAAGCTGGGTAAGGGGCTGACGCGGATGTGGATGGTCTTGTGCACACACATACACCCCACAGGCACAGGAATGTGGCCTCGAGCGTTGAGACGTTATGGCTTCCAGCACAGAAGCCAGCCTGTCCCATCCTCCCACCCATCCATCCTCCATCTTCTTATTCTCCACCCACCCATCCATCCATCTTTCATCCACCCATTCATCCATCCACCCATCTATCCATCCACTAACCATCCATCCACCCACCCATCCATCTTTCATCTACCCATCCGTCCACCCACCCATCTATTCTCCATCCACTAACCATCCACCCACCTCCTCCATGCTCTCATACATCCATCCATCCACTCATCCATCCTTCATCCTCTCATGCATATACCCACCCACCCATCCATCCTCCATCCACTAACCATCCATCCACCCATCCATCCTCCATCCACCCACTCTTTCATCTCCTCAGCTATCTACCCATCTACTTGTCCATTCACCCATCCATCCATCCATCTCAAACCCGCTGCTTATGGGGGAGATGCTCTAGCCTTTATGAGCTTCAGTTTCCTCCTGTGGGAAGGGAGGTTACCAACGGTGCCCTCCTCATCAGCGGCTATGGTGATGAATACGGAAACATGTTTTAAGCCTCTAGAAGCAGTTATGGCAAATCAAAGCTGCAAAGCTTTCCACAACGCTGGGCAGGGAGCAGGCGAAGGACAGAGCCAGGGTAGCAGAGCCAGGAAGAGCAGGGAATGGTGGGTACTCTGCCCAAGACCGGATCATCAGGAGGCTGAATGTGGGTCACATAGCTCAGTTCAGGGCCCACTGAGTTTGGGGACATAGATGTGGGTAGCAAGGGGTTAAAGCTGTGAGGGGTCCAGGAGAATCCCATGGGGGCCGCTGGACCAGGAGGCTGACCAGCTGTGCTGCTGGCCTCTTGCAGGAGGCCGAGTGAAGACGTGGAAACGACGCTGGTTCATTCTGACTGACAACTGCCTCTACTACTTCGAGTTCACCACAGTGAGCAGAGTTCCGGTCGCCCTGCCAGCCCCCCGCCAGCCCCGCCCCCGCCCCGCCAGCCCCGCCCCCACCCTGCCAGCCCCGCCCCCATCCCACCTGCCACGCCCCCACCCCGCCAACCCCGCCCACCTCCCCTGAGGCAGTCCCAGACACAGGGCCAGTCCTCCATACCCACTTCACAGAGGGGGGAAACCGAGGCACCAGGAGGCAGAGAGGCTGGGACCCAGCCTCAGCTCTGCCCCCGCTCAACCGCTCTGGCTGGCAGAGGTGTCCCTCGGTCTGGGGTGTGGCGGAGCCCCGGGCTCAGCCTCCAGCTTCCGCTCGGTGACTCAGAGCTCCCTTCCTGTCCCCGCAGGACAAGGAGCCGCGGGGCATCATCCCACTGGAGAACCTCTCTGTGCAGAAAGTGGAGGACCCCAAGAAGCCAGTGCGTGGGGGCGGGGCCACCGGAGGGAGGGGGCAGGCCGAGGGGAGACACCCGCTGCATGCCCCCCCACAGGTGAAATGTCACCCCAAAGGGCATATAGCCCAGTTGCCTCTGCTGTTTTCTGCGCCTCAGTTTCCCCCTGTGTCAGGTGGGGGAGCTGGGTCCACACAAGGGCAGTGTCCCCTCCCTCAGGCGGCAGCACAGGAATCAGGACTGGTGGGGAGGGGGCACCCTGTGGGGGGTCACCAGCGGCATGTGGGGGTGCTGCTCCCCGACCTCTGACCCCCCCGGGGAAGTGGGTGCAGCCTGTGGCCCTTCCCGCAGTTCTGCCTGGAGCTCTACAACCCTGGCTGCCGCGGCCAGAAAATCAAGGCCTGTAAGACGGACGGGGACGGCAAGGTGGTGGAGGGCAAGCACCAGTCCTACCGCATCTCCGCCTCCAGCGCCCTCGAGCGGGATCAGTGGATCGAGGCCATTCGGTAAGGGCGGTGGGCCGGGGCACCTTCCAGATGCTTCTTTGAGGTCTCCTCTGGGGCCCCCTGCTGCATACCAGTCCCTCCTGTGCACTCCTGGGGGACACTTCCTGTGAGCCTGGCCTCGAGCCAGGCCTGGGGACATGGAAGATGCCCTTGGAAGGCCCGTGGAGGCCGGGCAGGAGATGAGGCTGCAGAGGATGGCCAGGCCGCGATGGCCACAGTGGGCAGCTTTGGGAGAACCGGGAGTCACAGAGTGACAGATGTGGGGGTGCCCTGCGTGGGTCAGTGCTGAAGCACCAGGGTGGGCGGTGGGGGGGGGAGATGGGCATTGTTCCTACATGTCACTGACTCAAGAGGAAGGGAGAGGTGGGGACTGGGCACCTGTGTGGGGGGGGGAGGGAGGTCAAACACACTCTGGGCCTGGCTCAGAGTTCAAGTGGGAAATGCAGATGAGGAGGGGCCTGGTGACCAGAGGACTGAGGGCCCGCTGCCCGGGCTATGCTCTGGCAAGGTGCAGGCTCTTCCCTGCCCCCTTCGCCCACAAGCTCCAGCCTAGTTCTCATCAGAGGGGGAGACAGGCCCAGAGAGGGCCAGGCCTCGCCTGGGAACACACAGCACAGGGGCGAGCAGAGCTTGCTCAGGGAGCCCATCACCTGGCTCCACCCCAAGCACCCACTGGGAGCTCACAAGGGGCTCAGAGACCTTGAGGTGCAGAATTCCCAAGCCTGGGTCCCCGCGCTCTCCAATTCAGGCCATGAATACAGAACAGGATGAGACTGAGGTAGTACTCCCCCCCCATCTCAGGCCCTTCCCCTCCCCGGCCCCCCCGGGGTGGCCGAGCAGCCATGAACGCTGTCTCCTGCCTCCCCCAGCGCCAGCATCACCCGCGTCCCCTTCTACCACCTGCTCTCTGCCCGCAAGAAGAAGATCGCCAGCCAGCAGTGACTTCCCTGGACCACCCTGAGCCCCGGGGCGCGGGCCCGCGGGACCGGAAGCTCCCGGAGCCCCTCCTCCTCTCCCCCTGCACTGTCCCCTGGCCACAGACCCGGAAGCGGAGCGGACTCTGGGGGAGGTAGAGTCCAGGAGGAAGGACAGGAGCCGGGGGAGCTCTGGGCACGCACCTGTGGCTGCCAGCAGGAGTCAGAGAGGCCCTGGGCCTGGGCCAGGGTGGTGGTGAGCCAGGGGGCCCCGGAGGCCCTCCTCACCCCAACTTCCCAGGGCAGGAAGGCCGAGGGGTTGCCGGGGCTCCACCCACCTCTGGCCTGGCGCCTCCTGCTGCCCCGATGTCTGTGCCAGCCCCCCATCTTCTCAGCTAGGCTGCGCCCTGGACAGTACTCACTTAGCTGGGACCGACAGGCCCGTCCTGACCTGCTGTGGGCCCGCCGCGCCCCGTCCCTGCCGACCGCAGCGTTTGGGTGGGAAGCGCCTCGGCCCCACCAGCCCTGCGGCCCTGCTTCCAGCCCACTGAGCGGCCCTGGAGTCCGCTGGCTTGGGGCGGGTGGGGGGGGGCTTACGGGCCGTGACAGCCACGCCACAGGCAGGAAGCCAAATAAGAGAGCTTTGCAGCTGTGGTCACCAGGAGGGCTGCCTGGAGGCAGCGGCCAAAGCCAGCCAGTGGCACAGGGCTCGTACCCTGTGGGGTCTCTCCCATGGCCCTTCTGCTAGATCGCCACTCATGGTGGGGAGAGGCACCCCCCTGTCACGGAGGGCTGGGTTAGGTGACCTTCCTGCAGGAAGTTACTGTGCCAGACACCAGCAGAACCAGACAGAGCCCCAGTCTCCTTGGGGCTCACAGTCTAGTGCTCCTGAGTGGCAGGACTCTAAGCTGCTTCCTTACAGCGTCTCGGGCACCAAGGCCACCCCTACACCTCCCTCACCCAGCCCTGGCCTGGGATCACACCCCTGGGCCCCTCCTGGAAGGCCTTGAGGGCTGGGTTCAAGGTCACGGATCACTCTTCTTTACCCAAAGTGTGCTCGGCCATGAGAATCTGCTATGAGCCAGCCTCCCGCATGGAGCCGGCCAGGCAGAGATGCCCAGGAGTCAAGTCTAGAGGGAGAGCGGGTGTGAACAGCCAGTCCTGGCCCAGGTGGGGGGGGAGGGGAAGGGGGTAATAGAGGGCTGGGCTAGACAGACAGGCAATCCGGGGAGGCCTCTTGGAGGAGGAGGCTGCCTGAGGGGGGGGAGGGGGAGAGGGGGGTTGGGGAGGAGCTGGGGGGGAACATGCACCTGTCACACAATGCATACCTCGCGTCAGCCTCCCTCCGGTCCGTCTGTGAGCTGCGAGCAGATGCGTGTGCTGCTCAGTGCTGGGCACTCGGCATGTGCACGGCAACTGCTAGTTTGAAGTCAACTGGTAAAGGGCCAGGGCCTTTTAATCCGGCTGAGAGAACATCCCAGGGCCTGCTAGGGAGCAGGGAGCAGACAGAGTGGCCGCTGGCCATCTGATCCATGGGCCCAGACACTAGGACCCCCCCCCCCCCCCCCCCGCCCCACCCCCCCCCAGCCACCTCGGCCGCCTTCCCACCATCCTGCACTCCTTGCTCTGGGCAGCAGGGGGCGCCAAGCATGCATGGTTGAAAACTTGTAAGGCTGCAGGCAGAAAGGGACCGAGGCTCTGTCCAGCTTAGAGCCTCAGCCTGGGCCTCCTGTCAGCCTCCAGAGGCCTCAACAGAGGCCCTGGGGCTCCACCTGAGCCCAGTCCCTGCCTGGCCTGGAGCTGGGTGCTGCTCCCCAGCATCCCTACAGCTCCACATGTGGTTCCCCGCCCCGGGCTGGACCTCGACTTCCATGACAGAACCCTCCTTGGGGACTTCCATGTGTCCACTCCCCAAGGAGGGAGTGGTCTGGGGCAGGGACGCCACTCCCTGTGAGAGGCCTGCGTTCAGGCCTAACTATCGGTGTCTTAAGCAAGTTTTCCAAGGTTTCCGTCTGTAAATAGGAATAATTAAATATATGCAAAATATTTGGGACCGTGTTGGGCTTCTAATGGGGTCGCCGAGGCCACCAGCACCACTACCACCACCACCACCACCACCACCATCACCATCATCATCATCATCATCATCATCATCATCATCGTGCCAGAGCAGACTGTGGAAACATTCTGGCAGCCAGCCAAAGCCCAAGGGAGCTGCTGGAGCTGGGGGGCGTAGGGGGAGAAAGATGCATGGGGAGTTGGAGGGGGGATGGGGAGGGAGGAGAAATCTGGGGGGGCTTCTTGGAAGAGGTGCCGTGGAAGACTAGCCATGTACAGGCCTGAGTTGCCCACAGGGCCAGGAGGAGACAGGATAGGGCGGTAGGAAATGTCTGGGCCCCCCAGTAAGTTCTGAGTTGAGGGAGACTAGGTCTGGAGGCACCAAGCTGCACTGTCACCCGACAGTTGCTAAGCCCAGCTGTAATGGCTCCAGGAAGCAGGTTCTGCATGGAGGCTAGCCTGGCAGGGGGAGGGGGGGGAGGATCCACTGGCCTGCATGTCCTGAGGGTGTGGGGGAAGGTGGACCAAGCCAAGACCTGGGGGCCTCTCCATATGGAGGCCTGGCATCAGCAGAGGGGGCCCTGGGCCCGGATGCCAGGAGTCGGGCCAGGCAGCCCAGGGGCAGAAGCAGGTGTGAGAGGTCTGGGCAAATTGATTTTTGAAGGCCGAGGAAAGAAGCTAAATATGTTTGCTGGCGCAGAGATGACTCAGGCGTTGGTTCCCCAGGGGTTCACAAGTGTGAGCATCAAAGACATGGAGACAGGCTTCCACCTCTGGGGCGCTGCCAGCCACGGGCCCCTCCGCCGGGGCCATGGAGCGGTGTCTGCCCGTGACCAGCCCAGCAGACCGCACCTGGCATGGCTGAAGGATGATGGGGTGGGGGGTGGGAGGATTGAAGAGGGTAAGGGAAGACTGGGTGTGTAACACTAATGGCAGTTACACTCAGGGTAACCAAGGGGCCCCTTTTGCTTGGGACAGAGGGAGCATATTTCCCTGGGGAAAGTCCTGGACAAAGCGGAGATGGTCACTCTGGTACCACATAACGTGCTCTTCACAAACTCACTTCCCAAATGCCTGTAATCTCAGATACACAGGCGGCTGCGATCTGAGGATCCTGGTTCGAACCCATCCCCGGTAGGAAAATCTGTGAGACTCTTCTCTCCAATTAACCACCCCAAAGCTAGACGTGGAGCTGCTGTTCAAGTGGTAGAGCACCAGCCTTGAGCACAAAAGCTCAGAGACAGCGCCCAGGCCTTGAGTTCAGCCTCCGGGCATGCCCCACAGTCCCGACACTGGACAGCTAGATTGCTCCCGGGTTTTGGTGTTTGTAAATCCACTGCCTTTAAAACATCTTTAACAAAACAAAAATTGGGCCCAGGCTTCCCATGGCTGCCCCTTTTATTTCAGAAGTTCCTGGAGATGTCTGCCTCTTGTGGGGATAGGATGACTTTCTAGCAGATTCCCGGGTCAGGCTGGTCCTGGGGACCCCACCGCTGCTTTGAGAAGATGGGTAGTGGGGGGAGCCCCTCCCGCCCCCAGCCTCTCCTGGGCCTCAGTTTCTTAACTGGGAAGGGAGCTGCAGGGAGGAGGGCAGCATGCCTTCACACCTCAGCTGGCAAAGGGCTACCAGGCGCATGGGAAGTCGTTAAAGATAGTGATCGTTATTCAGCAGTAGATTAAATAACTTCGTGTTTTAAAATATTTGTTCATTTGAATGGAATTGCATTTATTAAAATTCCCTTTTAGAGCCGAGCAGGATTGAATTATTGCCGTGCGAGGGTTTCGTGTTTGGCTGTGCTCTGTCCTGCAGATCAGGACTTGGGCGCTTCGCCTCCCTGACCTGTCCGCCCTGCCTTTCCTTAGCCCCCTCCTCCCCGGTGCTGCACCCCCCACCCTTAGATCTGCACCTCCCCGAGCCCCTCCAGAGAGGCCCAGGGGCCAGAGCAGGATGGGGGTGCTGGGAAGGCCAGTCACCCCTCCCTAGGAGGACACAGGAGTGCAGTAGGTGGGAGGAACTGACCCCCCCCCCCGCCGCCTTTGGGCTGTCCCAGGTGAGCACTGAATCTCCTGGGTTGCTGGAGGCTGTACCTGTCCCAGAGCTGCCCAAGGCCCGTCCTGACAGAGTGGGGCGCCATGCCCCTGCAAAGCCCGAGGCCTGTCCACGGCCAGAGCCGACTGGGAAGCCAAGGGCCGGCTGGGCCTGGCCTCGCCCACAGCTCTACAAAGGGCCTTTTAAATTTCCTTTTTTCTTTTCTTGTGCTCGCACTGGGGCTTGAACTCAGGGACTCTGATTCTCATTTGGCTTTTTCCACTCCAGGCTGGCACTCTACCACGTGAGCTCCACTTCCAACTTTTTGGTGGTTAGTTTTGGTGGAGATAAAGAGTCATGGGCCGAGCGTGGTGGCTCACGCCTGTAATTGTAGCTACTCCGGAGGCTGAGATCTGAGGATCGCGGTTCAAAGCTAACCCCAGCAGGAAAATCTGTGAGACTCTTATCTCCAATTAATCACCAGAAAACCGGAAGTGGTGCTGTGGCTCAAGTGGTAGAGAGCTCGCCTTGAGCTGAAGAGCTCAGAGTTCAAGCCCCATGACCAAAAAAAAAAAAAGTCTCATGGACCTTCCTACCCAGGCTGGCTTTGAACTGTGATTGGCTTCATGAGTAGCAGGGATTACAGATATGAGCCACTGGGGCCTTGCTAGTTTTCGTTAGTTTTGGTTTGGTTTTTTGTCAGTCGTGGAGCTTGAACTGTGGTCCTGGGCACTGTCTCTGAGCTCTTCAGCTCAAGACAAGTGTTATACCACTTGAGCCACAGCGCCACTTCTGGTTTTCTGATGGTTCATTGGAGATAAAAGTCTCACAGACTTTTCTGCCTGGACTGGCCTTGAACCATGATCCTCAGATCTCAGCCTCCTGAGTAGCTAGGATGACAGGTGTGAGCCACTGGCGCCCAGCTTGTGGTTGGTTGATTTGTGGCGCTGATGGGACCAAACCCAGTCCCTCGAGCATGGAAATCCACTGCTCCACCTCCAAGCTTCATCTCCAGCAGGCCCAGTCCATTTTACCCAGACACAGCCATGCCCATTTCTCTCTAGGAACTGTCTAGGACTTCCTCACTACTCCGCCAAGCTGGTATGGCTTGAAAAACTACAAATGCCTACTGCCTGGCCCTTTCCAGAACCCAGCTGCCCCCAACCACGCTATGGGACAAGTGCACAAGGCCTCAGTTTCCCCATCTGGAAGTGCTGGGCAGTGAGGGGTGAGAGGCTATGAGTGCCAGGTAAGCAGGCCGGTGGGCGGGCAGGTAGGCAGGCAGGCAGGCAGGCAGGCAGGCAGGCAGGCAGGCAGGTAGGAAGGAAGGCAGGCAGGCAGGCAGGCAGGTAGGCAGGCAGGTAGACAGGTAGACAGGCAGGCAGGTGGGCAGGCAGGCAGGCAGGTAGGCAGGCAGGTGGGCAGGCAGGCAGGCAGGAAGGCAGGCAGGTAGACAGGTAGGCAGGTAGGCAGGTGGGCAGGCAGGTAGGCAGGCAGGCAGGTAGGTAGGCAGGCAGGTAGGCAGGTATGTAGGCAGGTAGGTAGGCAGGCAGGCAGGTAGACAGGCAGGTAGGTAGGCAGGTAGGCAGGCAGGTAGACAGGCAGGTAGGTAGGTAGGCAGGTAGGTAAGTAGGCAGGCGGGCAGGTAGGCAGGCAGGCAGGCAGGCAGGCAGGTGGGCAGGCAGGCGGGCAGGCAGGCAGGTGGGCAGGCAGGCCAGCCGGCAGGCCTTTCTGTACCCATCTTGGAAACCCTTTTGCTCTGAGCCAAGCTCCTGGAGGTCAACACCCACCAAACTGGACGCCTTTTCCTTTCCACTCTGTTCTCCCCTCGTTTCTTCCCCCCCCCCAGCCAGCTGACTGCTTCCTGCCAGGGTCTCACTGACTCCCCAGCCCAACTAGCCCAGCCCAGCTCAGCATGGACCCCTCAACCACCTTCCTCCACCTGACCACAGCTCCCAAGCACCCTGCGTGACTGAGGGAATCCCCCCTTGCAGGTGGCCACCCACCACAGCTCCCTCTGCCTGGAATCTGCTTCCAGAAGAATCCGTCCATCCTGGGTCCTGTCACCCTCACACTGGGCCCTGGCTCTAGGAACTTTCCAGATTACCACCTCCCCCACACATGCCAACTCCCAGGACAACCCCCCCCCCCCGCAGTGAGTCGCTGTGTGAGCCCCTGAGCTCTCTGAGCGGCCTCTGTGGGTCCCGTGGGGGTGGAGACACACGTGGTCTCTAGTTTGCAACCCCTGCAGCGCTCAGCCCTGCCGGTGCAGCCTGAACCCTCGGGGAGCAGCCCCAGACCCGCAGCCCAACCTCGCTGTCTCTCCTTCACCCCGACGTGCCTGCAGCCAGCATGCGACTGAGATTGCTGTGGGCAGAATAACAATGAGGCCAGGACCCAAAGAGCCCAGCTGGGGACCGGAGGCTGGGAGGGGAGGCTGAGGTGGAGGCTGGGATGGAGGTGGGTGGGCAGAGGCCAAGGCTGCAAAGGCAGAGGGCTGGGCAGGGGTGGGAGAGGGGAAGCGGAAGGAGGGGGAGGGCTGGACTCCTGGCGAGGAGGTAGGGCCGAGGCTGGGCTGAGCAGGGGCAAGGGGCGTGGAACATGAATCAAGACGAAACCCACCCGTGCTAGGGGAGCCCCACACCAGGGGAGAGGAGGGAAGAGAGCTTAGGTGTTGGGGGAACAGAAGGAACTCAAGAGCCCTGCTGGGGGAGGGGAGAATGGGGGATGCCCCTTTCTGGGAGCCCCACCCCACCCCACCCCTGCTAGGCTGTCCTGGGGGGGGAGGGGGCGCAGAGACTCCCAGGGCCCAGGCAGCACTAGCTCTGGAAGCCCCAGGTTCAGACCCCAACAGGAGGCAGGAGGGGTGGGGGTGAGGATGGAGGGGACAGGGGGAGTGAAGAGCAGACTGGGGGTCTACCCAGCCAGGGAGACTGAGGACACCAGCCTCCATCACAGCCCGGGGGCCTGCTCCTCCCACCGTGAGTGCATCCTCCCCCCCATATCCCACCATCCAAGCCAGACTGTCCCACCCCACCCCCACCCCAGGCAGCCTCCCCCACGCCTGGCCTGGCCCCACCCTCCCTCCCTCCCAGGTGGGGGTCCAGCCCGGCCCC
The DNA here is from genome assembly GCF_000151885.1 of Dipodomys ordii. NCBI lineage: Eukaryota > Metazoa > Chordata > Mammalia > Rodentia > Heteromyidae > Dipodomys > Dipodomys ordii. The sequence continues at coordinate 4,155,554 of NW_012267295.1, read as the reverse complement.
CTGGAGCCTCCCAGACACCAGAGGCACTCCCCCCAGGCTTGGGACCTGGCTGGAGGGGGCGCAAGTCCCTGGGCTCTGCTCTTCATACAGGAGGCGCTGCATCAATGCTAGACACCCCCCCTCCGTTGGTGGCTTGGTACACACAGGTGTCCAACAGCCCCTCCTGGGCTAAGCCAAGGTGCCTCTGTCCCCGCTGCCGTGGCCTCCCACCCCGGCAGAGCTGCCAGCTTGGGAGAAAAGCCCATTGCTCATTCCCCTTGAGTCTGCAGCTCGGGCAATCAATCGGTCACCATGGAAACCAGCTTCCAATCAGAGGCAGGCACTTGTTGGCTGAGCTAGCACCACCTATCCACCCACTCAGGCCTGGCTGTGCAGGTCCCTTACCTAGGACTGCTGGGGGGGGGGGAGGGAAGTGGGGGAGAGAGAAGGAAGGGAGAGAGGCTGGAGTAGCCTGGGGCATCAGCCTGAGCTCTCCAACCCTTGGGGTCCCCCCAAAACTAGTGTTCATCTTGTGATAACTGGCCATACCAGTTGCCCTTTGTGTGTGTGTGTGTGTGTGTGTGTGTGTGTGTGTGTGTGTGTGTGTGTCGGTCCTGGGGCTTGAACTCTGGGCCTGGGTACTGTCTTTTAGCTTTTTCTGCTCAAGGCTGGTGCTCTACCACTTGAACCACAGTTCCACTTCTAGCTTTTTGGTAGTTATTTGGAGATAAGAGTCTCATGGACTTTTCTACCCAAGCTGTCTTCGAACTTCAGTCCTCAGATCTCAGCCTTCTGAGTAGCTAGGATGACAGGTGTGAGCCACCAGCACATTCATTTTTGTAGGGTTTATCCCTGACGTTATTACAGCCCTCAGAACAACGATCCCATTAGGCAGATGGGAAAGTCGAGGCCCAGGTCCAGAGTCGGTAGCCCCCTCCCCATGGCCCCCAGTCCTTGGCCTGAGGGGTAGCGGCAGGGACGAGCCAGGGGGCCAGCACCTCTCTTCCCATCAAATTGCTGCCTGGCACTGCCTGTGCCCCTTCCTGCCGGGCCCACCAAGGGCCATGAGCAAGATCCA